>NC_138875.1:0-372500 GCF_965194805.1 Balaenoptera borealis | reverse complement strand
CTCGTGCTCAGGAAGAATCAACCAGGCTCCAGTTCTGCTGTCAGGCGTTTGCATGTGGAGTGGATTCTCCTCTTGCCTCTGAGCCATGGACGCGGCTGCTTCCAGAGGCTCAGGCGCAGCTGCCAGCAGGACCTGGGAGGGAAAGAATGTTCTGGGCTGGCTGTGCTGAGGCCCTGGGCGCTTCACTCTGGCAGAGCCGGTGCCCCCAGACCCCCCACCATCAGGACAGGCCTGGCGGTCACCGTCTTGCACTCTGTCTTCCTGGGCTGTCCGCCTTCCTCTTCATGTCTTAGGTAAATTCTGGGGTCCTTCTGGCTGGAAGAGAGCTCTGTTTTTCAGCCGCCCTGTGGCTTTTGGATGCAGCAGACTTAAAATTAGTTCACGACGATCCAGACACACATGGCAGCTCGGAAACCACACAGCAGCCCTGCCGGTGGAGGAGCCCCCGTCGTCAGGGCGGCCAGACTGAAGTTTACGAAGTGACCTGGGCCTCGTCGGGCCTGGTGACAGGGTGTCCGCTGAACCACTGCTTAGTCACCCATTTGCTTGGCAAGATGGGTGGATGAGGAAACACACGAAAGGTCAGACAGTAGGAGTTTGTCTAGACGCTCTATATTGGATTCTCCATGCGGCGTGTCCTGTAGCAACCTTTGCAAACACCAGTCTTTCGGCGACATCATAAAAGCTTTGTGCTCCTGCGATGGGGGGCCGCTCTGTCTGCATGTCAACCTACCCACCCCGCAGGGCCACCGAGGCCTCAATTTAGAAGCTGGAGGGAGACCCTCGGGAGGTTCCTCTCCTCCCCAGGGCGTCTCCCGGCGACGCCCAGCTCCCGGGAAGGACGCACCCCTTGGGAGGAGGCCAGGCCTTCCAGAGCACGTCCAAGGCTCAGAGGCAAACACGCCAAGAAGTAGAAGTGGCTTGTTTTGCCTCTGAGCCTGATGGGGAGGCTGCTTATGGCCCATCTCTTCGTCATCTCTCTGAGGCTTGAGCAGACCTTCTGAGGGCTGAGGACCCGCAATCACACGTGGGACGCAGCCTCTAACTCCCCGAGGACTGTCGTGAGCCGAGGAGGTGGAGGAGGGTGGAGAGAACGCGGGGGAGAAAGGAGGCGGGGCGAGGTCCCGCCCAGCCCGTCCGTCCCCCGCGCCAGCTCCAGGGAGGCCTGACAACACCCCCCCGTGGCGCTCTGCTCCACAAGGCCCAGGCGCCGTCTGCGGGGGGCATCCAGAGGGCCAAGGTCAGAGTGCTGCCCGGCGGATACGGCAGGGTCACCCAGCCCCAGGGGCGCGGTGCCGAGGGGCAGA
Organism: Balaenoptera borealis; assembly: GCF_965194805.1. NCBI lineage: Eukaryota > Metazoa > Chordata > Mammalia > Artiodactyla > Balaenopteridae > Balaenoptera > Balaenoptera borealis. The sequence goes on along the minus strand of NC_138875.1, from coordinate 371,193 downwards.
GACGCTGCTCTGGAGGCCCAGGCCAGGCGATGAAAGATGAAAACGATCTGCCCTGAGGACGGGTCCCGCAGGCTGACTGCGCCTCTGACCCTCCCGCTGCCACTGCTTGTATCGCCTCCTCACTCCCTTCTCTCCTCTGCCTTTCGACGCCTTCCTGAGCGCGGCAGGGAGGCCTGGCCGGCGCCGCACCTGCCCGCTGAGAGCCGGGGGCAGCTTTGCGGGGACCGGACCGCGGTCAAGGCGTGAGGAAGCCGGGCGCCAGCACCTGGGCCCTGCGCGCGGGACGCGCACCGGCCTCGGAGCGAGAACGGCCGTGGGCTGGGGCGTCCTTCCCGGGCTGCTTGCCGCGGGGGCTGGTGCGAGCCGGTTACTTTTACTCCTCGTCGCTGTGAGCTTTCTGAACGTCTGGAGGCCCCCGGGCCCCATCCCAGGAGGCCCCCCGTGTGGCCGGGCCGCGCTCTTTCTTCAAGGCAGCTCGCCAGACACCTCCAGGCTGGGACTGGGGCCATCGTGAGTCCTTCTCACTTCGGAAACCTGTAGGGCAGGCGGCCCTCGGAGCAGGGGCCCCTTGCACCTGGCCGCTGCCCTGCGTTCACGGACACCTGCGGCCAGCACGGCCTCGTCCCCGCCTTTGGCTCCAGGGTCGCAGGGCTGCAGGGCCTGGAATTCCGTTTCCGAACAACCGCACGTATCACCTGAGGCTCACCAAGCAGGTCGCCCCAAGCTCACCCTGAGTACCTGACAGGGGTCTGTCCACGTCAGAGGGAGCAAACCCACGACACGCCTGTGATCTGGACCCCGCAGAAGGGACCGTGAGGCCTAGTCTGAATCGAAGTGTATTTGGGAGGTGACCCCACAAAGCTCTGGAGGGGTGAGGAAGTGAGCGGAGAGGGCCAGTTCCTCGGGCTGGTGACCACCATGCGGAACAGGGCTTGACCCGAACAGCAGCTCGGGGAGACGAGGCAGAGCACTGTGGACTCAGAGCCCCCAGGGGGCGGGGCTGGTGCACCGGTCATGTCAGCGCCCCCCCGTGTCCGCTGTTCTGCCCAAAGGGATTTTGCTCACTTGAGCATTTTGTAAAGACCATGCAAACTCTGTAGACAGCCACAGGACCCATGTCATAGAGTGAATTAGATATAAATTGGTAATTGTTGAAAAAATGTTAGGTACTGACTTTCAGCTTAAAATAGTGAATAAAATGTCTCAGTTGTTTGTCTTCGCTGAAATCACTTGGAAACAAGGAGAACAAGAACAAAATACAAACATTGTTTTTGACCAAACTGCAGACACTGGGAATCTTAAACCTTCAACATGGGGAGGCATCACCAATTCAGAGGAGATTGTTCCAGGATTGCAAACAGGCTATGAGTGGACCCTGCTACAGGAGGTCTCGGGCAGAGGAAGCAGGACACGGAATTCTGCACATTAGGTAGATAGCCTGACATCAGAGCCCATGATCCTGGGATGGAAAATGGGATCAGGGCCACGGGCTGGCTATGGGACCATCCCTGACCTTATTGGTGCCAGGGGATGGGGCGTGTGGGCTGACAAGGAAAGCCCCACAGTGGCCTGTCGTTGAGGTGAGCTGGGCGGAGCTCCCAATATGATTTCCCCGCAGGGCTGACCACTGTTACCTGAAGAAGTCCAGGTAAACCCAAGCAAGTGGTCCCACCAGGTGCACAGACTTGTGAGTGAGGCTCTGCTGAGAAGCAGGAAACGTCCTTCAGTCCTGGAACGTTGCTTTGACCATCTCCTGCCTGGACCTCTTGCAAATGGAAGGTCTGTAGAGAACTCACCATGTTCAGGGAGGATTAATAATCCAAAAGGATCTATGCAAAAATACTGAAGGCAACAAGGAAAAGGGGATTAAAAAACAAACGGCAGACAAAGAATACACACCATCAAAGAATACCCCAGGACAGATGAAATTATGTTGACACAGTGTCATAAATGCAAAGAAATGAAGGAAACACTCACCTCCTAAACAAGAGCTCAAGCAGAGATACAGGAGCTCATGAAGAACTGTTGAGATCATTGAAGGAAAGGAAAAAAATAAGTAGCAGAATTTAGGACAGACATGGAAAAGAAAAATAAAACCGTCACAGGGTGAGAACTCAGAGAAGCTGAAAATAGGAAACTAGACTAATGAAAACATGGAAAAGTGAGCAAAACAAACTTGTTATGAACAGAGGGGATGAAAGATCAGAGAGAAAATAATTAAAATAGAAGACAGACCCCAAAGAAGAGAAGTAAAAGGAACCCATCTTGTCTGCAATGTCCCAGTTCCTCCAAGGCTTCCTCCAAGGCTCCCCATAACCCCTGCCCCTCCACTGCCGCAGCCCCCTCTGTGCAGCGCGCCTGGTATGAGGAGCCCCCCGTGGACCCCCTCCTTCCAAGCTGGCTCAGGCGGCGAGTGTGGCCAGGGGTCAGGCAGCAGCAGCCAGGGCTCGCCCCCCCTCCTTGTGCCCTGGGCTCTCCCACTCTGCGTCCCACGGGCCCTGCCCCGTCCCTCCGGCTCCTGGGTGCCAGCTCGGCCCTTCTCAGCTCCCGAGGTGCTCATTCCTGGGGAGCAGCCAGCCTGGCACCGGATGGTCCTGCCTGCAACACGGAGGGGGCCGGAAGGACCTGCCCGATTCTCCTGTTTTCTCCTGGGTTTTCTCGTCTTGGGAGTTCTTGAAGAGACCCCAGGGAAGAAATTCCTCCCAAGGTTAAATAGTTGAGCTTGTTTTGAATACCGGGGTGTAGCTAACGACACTCTAAGGATGTTGGGGGTTTTCCCTGCTGCCCAGGAAGCAGAACACACAGCTGGCCAGCGTGGCGGGACCTCAGAACATGACCCCATGGGGAACCTGGGTCTCTGCAGATGTGATTTAGGTAAGGAGCTCGACATGAGGTGGTCCTGGGTCATCTGGCAGGCCCCAACAGCCAGAGTGCATGTCCTTACGGGAGACAAAGAACGGGACTGTGAGAGAGGAGTCTGCCTGAGGATGGACGGAGGAGAGAGGCCCAGCGGGTCCTGCCTTCAGGGCCGCCAGGAGGCGCTGACCCTGCCCGCCCTCCGTCTCGGACTCCTGGCCTGCAGGACTGGGAGGGAAGAAATTCCTTGAGCCGCCCCATCTGTGGGGCTTGGTGACAGCAGCCCCAGGAAACGGAACCACCCTGCACGGGGTGAGCTCTGGTGTCACGTCAGCCCCACCTTTGCCCCGGCCTCACTCCCTCACCCCCATCTCTTTACGAGGGCTGCTGCGCACGTGGCCTGCTGTAGCCTCGCTGTGAGCGTGCACTCAGGGCTCCTCTGGATTCGGGCGTGGTGTCTGAGCGTCTACCGTCCATCGCCGTCATCTGGGTGCTGCCGGTGTGTCACTGGCATCAAGCCTGCACCACCTGCCCGACGGGCCCCTCACCTCCGTTGAGCACCTTCCACGTCCTCGCCATCCGAGGTGACTCATAGCCTCCTGTGGGGGTGGAAAGGACACGCATCGCGGGCTCCTCCCACTCTGTCTTCCTTCCTGAGGCTCCAAGAGTCCTCTGGTCGTGTCCCTTCTGTTTGAAAACCTCCCTTTGCCCATTGTTGGAGGGCAGGTCTGCTAGTGGCAAATTCACTCCCTGATTCACGTATTTATTTCTGCCTGAGAACTTTGTCTTTGTCTCCCCTTCACCCCTGAAGAGTAATTCGGGGTTGGCAGTGCTACTCTTTCAGCCCTTGAAAATGTGCCCCTTCCTTCTGGCCTCTGTGGTCTCAGACTAACCGGCTGCTGCTGGAACCGGTGTTTTTTTTCTGTCAGTAATGTGTTTCCTTCTGGATATTACAAAGATTTTGATTTGTCTTTAGCTTCTAGAAATTTAATCATGATGTGTCGTGGCATGGGTTTGGGGGTGTTTTCCTACTGAGAATTTGTTCAGATTCTTGAATCTGTAGGTTTACGTCTTTTACCAAATTTGGGGAGCTCTCAGCCGTTGTTTACCCTAATTCTCTTTCAGCCTCACTCCCCTCCCATCTCCTCTGGGACTCTGGTGCCACAAAGCCACATCTTCTTAATTGTCCCACAGGCCCCTGAAGCCCCGTTCATGTCTTTTGCACTGTTCCTCTCTGCTGTTCAGACTGGGTGAATTCCCACGTGTGCTCAAGTTCACCGATTCTACGCACTGCCTCCCCGACTCCACCAAGGAGCTGGGGTTCATTCTGTTCGGGAGTATTTTGTTCTGGAATTTCCATTCGATTCATTATAATCACTTCTGGATTTTTGCTAAGATCTTCTATTTGGTTCAAGAGAATTTGTAATTGCTTGTTGAATCATTCTAGGGCGGCTGCTTTAAAACCTTTGTCCAATGGTCCCAGCACCTGATTCATCCAGTGTTGGTGACACCTGATGCTCTCACCTAAGTTGTGATTTTCCTGACTCTAAGTCTTATCCTTGGGACTTCCCTGGTGGTCCAGTTGCTAGGGCCCCATGCTCCCAGTGCAGGGGGCCCGGGTTTGATCCTTGATCAGGGAACTAGATCCCACATGCCGCAACTAAAGTATCCCACATGCCACAACTAGAGATCCCGCGTGCCACAATGAAGATCCTGCATGCCACAACTAAGGCCCGGTGCAGCCAAGTAAATAATTTTTTTTTAAATGCTTTTTAAGTCTTATCCTGACATTTGTCCATTGCGGCAGGAAACCATGGGTCCTGGTTGAACCTTCCGTTTTTGCCTGCAGCCACCTGTCTAGGCTTGGTCCTGGCTGTCCTGCGAGCTGCAGCTGGCCCCAGGGGCAGTCACATCTCAGAGCCTGTGCAGCCCTGCTGAGTCAGCTTGGTTTGTCTGGTTCCCAGGAGCTTGCACTGGCCCTGCTCGTGCTCCTTAGTTGTGGGGGGGGCGGTGAGGGCAGAAGGAGATTCCCCAGGGCCCCCTGGGTGCAGGGGTGCTCTCTGGCCTGTAGGGAGAAAGGGGTTTCCAGGGCAGACACGTGCCCCTTCAGTAGGTCCCTCCCCTGGCCCAGCTCCTGGTCCCTTGGTAGGAGAGTCGCTCAGAGGGAGGAAGGAGCCGCTGCTGGGCCTGGTCTCCCTCCTCACTGTCCTGGGGGAGACGAGGCTGGGCTGGGCCTGGTCCCCCTCCTCTGCTCTCTCAGGAGGACGCGTGCTCCATGCTATCTGCGCCTTGGGCCTGGGCCGCCTCCCTCTGTGGTGAGATGACCGCTGGCATTTTGTTCCCTAATTCTGGGCCAAACCTCTGCCTTCCTCTAGACGCCCCCTGCCCGGGGCTCCTCTGGCTGCATCCTGCTGCTTCCAGGGTTTGCAGCCTGGCTTAAGGAGGAGCAGGAAGGGGGCTCAGACACCTGCTCAGGCCAGAAGTGAGACGCATTTCCAACCTGATGTGGAACAAGGCAGACCATAAGCCAGCGCAGCAGTGCAGGGACAGAGAGGGACCACGGGGATGCCCCAGATGCCCCGCTGGACCCTCACTCCACCCCCGCTGCACCCTCACTCTACCCCCGCTGCACCCTCACTCCACCCCCGCTGCACCCTCACTCCACCCCCGCTGCACCCTCACTCCACCCCCGCTGCACCCTCACTCTACCCCCGCTGCACCCTCACTCCACCCCCGCTGCACCCTCACTCCACCCCCGCTGCATCCTCACTCCACCCCTGCTGCACCCTCACTCCACCCCCGCTGCACCCTCACTCCACCCCCGCTGCACCCTCACTCCACCCCCGCTGCACCCTCACTCCACCCCCGCTGCATCCTCACTCCACCCCCGCTGCACCCTCACTCCACCCCCGCTGCACCCTCACTCCACCCCCGCTGCACCCTCACTCCACCCCCGCTGCACCCTCACTCCACCCCCGCTGCACCCGCTGCACCCACTGCACCCCCCTTTGGGAGCTCACGGCCAGGGCGCCAGGGGCTCTGGAACCCTCTGTCTTTGCGGGGGCAGAGTCCGGCCCCACCCGAATCCTTCCTTAGAGGCGCCTCAGGAACGGCCGTGTCCCCACCCGGGTCGCCGTGCGATGCCCGAGCCTGGTGCCGGGGAATCGGCAGCTCCATCTCGTCTCCACACTCGCTTCTCAAAGGCCCTGGATTAACGTGGCTTTGAAATCTGTGTCTGCTGAGGGTCACGACAAAGAGAGATGGTCTGACTATAAACCTCACAGCCTCAAGCGGGGGGTGGGCTGCCCAGGGCGGCGTTCCTGCCCTGAGACTCTGTCCCGAGCGGATGCCCAGGGCCCGGCGCCTCCTGCGACACCTGCTCCGGCCGGTTCCCCTGCCCCGTCCCCGTCCCTGGGCTGAGCTGGGCATCTGGTGAACCCCTCAGCTTTTCATTTCAAACCACTGCATGAGAAAGCAGCCTGTGCTGGGGGGACGCACAGCCAGAACAGCCAGGGCAGGTGAGCCCCACCCCACAGGACCCTCTGGAATCCCCGTGTCCCCTCGGGCGCGAGGTCGGCTTCGGGCGGGCCACCAGCCACCCCCTGAGGTCCGGCCCTGCAGCCACACAAAGGCCGCTCTGGAGGCCCCGCCGGCAGCGGAGAGGTCAGCCTGGCAGCCGGGCTCCTGGAGGCTGCCCCCTCCCCTGCAGGTGCCCTCCGGGGGGCCGGGGATGAAGGGCCTTCGGGGGGTGAGGCCGGCCTCTCCTCCCGGAGGCCCTGCCCGCCCAGCACCGCTGCAGGGCCAGCTGGGCAGCCTGGAGGTCCTGCACACCTTCCCCCAGGAGCCTGAGACCCTGTATGCTTCCCCACGCCAGCCCTGAGCCCTCACCCCGCTCCTCCGCCGGGAGAAGCGACGAGCCCCTACCCTGTCGCTTCTGAGACGGCAGAGCCCAGGGCGGGGGCTCCTCCGAGACCAGAGCTGGGTGGGTGGAGACCAGCCCTGGACACAGCTCTCGTGTGTGTGACACGTAAACGCACCAGGGAGCCCACACCTGGGGGCGGGGGGACACCTGAGCGATGTTGGCAGGGCCTCCAGTGAGCCCAGCCAATGACTGCTCCATGCGGGGGCAGGTGTAATGGAACGTCGCAGACACTCTCAGCACTAATTAGCCGTGACCTTGGGCAACTTCCCTGGACCTCAGTCTCCTCCCATAAGAAGGAGGTGGGGAAGTGGTGGCCTGCTTGGAGCAGCCAGGCGTGGGGGGCTGGGAACTAGCCCCCTGGGACCTATGGGTCCACAGGCACCCAGAGGAGCAGAGCCTAGGAGGACAGAGACGCACCTGCCAACACAGCCGCCAGACACATCTCACAGAGGCTCGTGTGCAAACGGTGGCCCCAGACCGGCCACCTGGGGGCGGGTGAGGCAGGCAGTCCCCAGGCCAGACCCCAGACCTGCTGCCCCAGAAACTGCACTCAGACAGGACCCAGGTGCTCCTGGCTCTAGACGCTCACCCCACCCCGATCCCGCCAGGCCGTCACCCGCAGACCCTGATACGCCTCCGTAGGGGGCGTCGATAGCCGTTCTTTGCCTCAAGGTTCAGCCTTGAAGAAGCGGTCCTTCTGCCCCCAGCCTCACGCTGCACCAGAATCGGTGCCTCAGACCCTCATCCAAGAGCAGGCTCGAGGCGGGGGAGGCGGGGTCGTCCCGGGGCCCCAGCATGACGACGCACGTGGAGCCCACCCTGCTCCCACGGCATCCTTAGGAATCCGCGTTTGGGCTTAGCACGGCCCATGGCCACGGCCTCCCGGGGAATCGAGCTCAGGGCGGGTGGGCGGGGCCGGGGGCCTCGTGTGTCCCCCACAGGCTGCGGGGCTACCATCTTCCATCCAGAGCCTCGGCGCGGGGCCCCTTGGGGACGCACACCCACCCAGGTCCTCTCACGGAGCAGAGCTTAACCGCGGGGCCTCCTTGTTGACAGGTGGGAACTTTTCAAGAGCAGATTGACCAGATCAATGGTCCCAGGTCCTTCCAGGAAGAGTCCACACCCGTCTCCTGTTCCATCACCAGGCTGTGAATTGTGCACCCACCCACCCTCCCTCCCTCCCTTGGCTAATGTACGGCTCTCAGGCCGGCACTGGGGGTCCAGCAAGGACCAGCGAGGCCCGGCTTCCTAAGATGGAAAAACTTGTACGGACAGCGTGTCCACAACATGATGGACGAAATACTAGCAACTGCACTTCCCACCTGTGGACTTGACACCCTTTGTACAGAACATCAAATAGCTCACGGGGTGGACACTTACGGCCACCCCTCCAACCCTAGAACCTGCCTCGGACTCCACCACTAGCTCATGCAGAGCCAGGGCCGCCCAGACGGGCTCTGTCTGTGGGCTCCCAGGTGCCCAGGGAGTGGACGGAGGGGCAGCTGGTCGCGAACTGAGCTAAGCAGGGGTAGCCAAGGGGCACGCAGCCCGCGCCCGCCACCAGCAACGGGGCAGGGCTCCTCAGAGGAGGTCGGGCAAGGGGCGGTCCACTCATTTGCCAAATCGTTTGAATCAGATTTTTAAAACTGGGACCCCCCCCCCCAGCAAAGGTACTCAACTGCTCAGGCCGGGAGGGTCGGGCGGGGACCGAGGCTGTCAGGCGCTCACACCGTAGACCACGTGTTGAGGCCCTTTTTACAGATGGGGAGACTGAGTCCCAGAGGAGCCAAGTGCCTTGCTTGAGCCTGAAAAGAAAAGAGGGCTTTATCCGGTGTGAAAGCTTTACGTTTTAACACTATCCAGCTGTCTTGTCCGTTTCTCATTACTTTGCTTTAAAAGCCCCACTGGTGAGAGGGGGCAGCTGCTCTCTGGCCCACACAGCGCCAGCTCCTGCATCTGGAGACAGTGAGGACGGCTTCCGGCTTCTTTAGGCCAGCGGTCAGGGCGCGGCCGGCCCTGGGAACTCATGGTCCAGGGGGACCTTCCTTCTCCGCCCCGACACCCACCCTTACCACCAAGGAGAGCGTCCCCGCCTACCAGGGATGCCGGAGAATGGGCAGGATTTGCACTGTTTTGTGGGGTTTTTTGGTTTTTGTTGTTGTTGTTGTTTTTTACCATTGGGCAGATTCTATGGTCAAACTGGAAAGTTCAAACCACCTGAGTGAGCCCAGTGCAATTCCTGGAATGTTCCCTCCAGTGAATTTACCAGAAGGAACCATCAAATTCAAACCTAGAGCTTTTGTAGTTATTTCTGTAATTGGCCAGGAAAATCAACCTTTATAAAGCCAATGTGTTGTTTGAACTATGCCTTATTCTGTAAGAATTTCATTAAAGCAATTATATCTTAATCAATGCGGCCAAGATTACGGATGGCGCTTCATCTCATAACAGACCCTGTATGCTGTAGCAATTAGCAGCCAGCAAATGAGCAGGACACAGCCAGTCGCGAGGCCTGCGTAATGTGTTCATTACAGGGGTTCCTAATAGTCTATTAATCTCCCTCTAGACACCCAGCAACACATTCACATTCCTCACCTCAGAGCTGGTTCTGTGAAATGGCGTTCAGTCCACAAACTGGCACGCAGGAGGTAGCATGTCAGTGGATGATTTATGGCATGAATTGAACACCTTTGTGTGAATAAAGACATAATTAACCCCCAGGAGTAAATTGTCATAATAGCAAACACGTTCACTCAAGGCTGGCCCTGCAGGGCTCGCCCATGGCCCACGCTGCCTGCCCAGAACCGTCTGTGTGCCCAGGAAGGTCCGTGTGTCCGGATCCATCCGTTCATCCAGGGACATCCGTCTGTCCAGGCCTGCCTGCTTTGAGGAGTCTGAGCCCTGAGTTGGCCCTGACCCTGCTGGAAAGCCCCTGCAGCTGTCCCCAGGCCCTGGTCAGCCTCGGCCACCTCAGAGAACCGGCAGTGTCCCCCCAACGAGGAACGGGCTAGGGAAACCGTGCCTTCTTCATTCGAGACAAAAACATTAAATCAGTTCATCTTTTCCAAACATAGTAAAACGGAATGATTCAAATCTAATGGGGCTCCTGGAATCTAATCTAATCTGTCCTTTATCTTCTCCAACAGAAATCAAACACTGTATGATCTCACTTACATGTGGAATCTTAAAGAAAATACCCCCAAACTGAACTCACAGATACGGAGAACATATTGGTGGTTGACAGAGGCAGGCGCTGGGGGTGGGAGAAAGGGAAGAAGGTGGTCAAAAGGTACAAACGTCCAGAAAAACGTTAAATTCTGGAATAGCCCCTCCCTGGTGGTTGTGTCTGCTGCTCTAATCCCTGAGTCGAGCAGCGGGGGTGAGCGGGATTGTTACACGCCCAGCACTTTGCACTGTTAAGAACACTTGGGCCCTGACACAATTATTTTAAAATACATACATTTATGGTAGGTTTTTTTCAATACAAAAGGTTACAAAATCGGCTTAAGGTTAAAGTTACAGCTGAGGGTAGAGGGAGGGCTGGGCAGTGGGCATGGGTCCCGCCCGGCCAGACCCCAGCAGGGCTTACGGGGGGCTGGTGGGTACCCCGTGGGCTGGCCTCTGTCCTGGAGGAGCCTCCGCCTCCGTGGGGGAGACCCTGCTCTCGGGACATGGGCAGTGGGGAGACTGGGCAGGTGACGGGGACCCTGGCCGGCAGTCGCTGGAGCCCTCACTGGACAAGTGGGTTGGGGAGGACCACCCCTCTGAAGGGACGGGGCCGCCGCATGGGGTCGAGGGGGAACTTCTCCCTCTGAGGTCAGACGGAGCCTCCTGCAGACGCACCTAAGCCCTGAAAGCAGCCTTCCGGAACGCTGGGCCTCCTGTCACGGCTGAGGGTCACTCTTGCCTTGTGTCCAGGAAGCTCAGATTTCAGACCCAAGCACCCCCTCTCTCTGAATTATCAGACTCTGGCTCTTTGCTGTTTTCGCATTTTCACCCTCCCACTGACTTGTGTTCTCTTTACGGTAAAAGCCTCAAATCCCTTTTGGAAGCAGATGGGCGATATCTGAAGTCTGGTGGGAGAACACACCCCAGCCAGCCCATGAGACCCCCTCTTCTGCACACAACCCCGCCTCCACGAACAGGCCTGCTTCGCCTCTGGGCCCCAGGGCCTCGGGGGTGTGGAGAGCCCACGGCCCTTCTCAGAGAAATGATTTTAATGCATAAAGTAAAAACACAGGATTATGACAACTGCACCCAGCCGTGGAAATGTTTCTTTAAAAACACAATCATGAGATGGTGATATTAACTCATTAAATAGCAATATCCTGTTCTGATGAATTCTGTAATCTTGACATAGTGACTCCTGTAAATGATATTCTGAGATTTCTACAACAAGGGCAGTGGGATGTGAGCCATGGTTTCTGGCGACGTGAACTTAATTCACAGCGTTAAGAACCGTCAGGTTCCTTGCGTGTCTCTACAGCACGCCGGCCCTGAGCCCCATCCTGGAGGCAGGGAGGAGTCCAGCCTCAGCCTCCGGCGGCGCCCCTGCTCCAGCAGTGCCGGGTGCTGGGGGCCTGATGCTCTGCCCGCGGTCACCATACCCCCCGCCCAGCCTGGAGCAGCCCCGACGTGGGTTCCGTCCGGCCAGGGCAACCAGAGGGCGCCGCGCGGCCCCTCCCCAGACCCCAGGGAGCTCTGTGTCGCCCACACCCCTCAGCCAGCCCAGCTCCACCCCCGTCCGGAGCCAGGACAACAGAGAAGAGCCCTAGCAGGTGCTTTCGGTGCTGAGACACAAGGCCCCAGGCAGGGGTCCGGGGTCTGTCCGCCCCCTGCAGCCGGAGAATAAGCACCACGTCCGATGCGTCGCCCGCGCCGGCCACCCCGGCTGAGCCCCCAGCCCCGTTCCCAGCAGCCCGCCGGGCGGGCAGCCCCCTCCAGGCTCACAGGGTGGGGGGCCTCCACCCCAACTCCGGCTCCCCCTTGTTTAGGCGGAGGTTTCACCCACAGGCCCAAGGTGTCCTTTCGGCCGGAGGCCGGCTGGTCCCCATCCCCACAGGCGATTCCCTCCCCAGAACCCCCAGGAGGGGGACCACCCGCCCGGTTCCTGGGACTTGGCCGGTCTTCCCCCCGACAGTCCCCCGTCCCGGGAGAGCCCCGTCCTGGGCCCAGGGCAGCCGAGAGTTAGTCGCCCTAAGGCCCAGCATCCTCCGCAGACCCCCAGGTCCCGGGTCCGAGCACCGGTGGTGCCGCCTCCCCTCCCTGGAGCCTGCTGGGCCGAGGGGATGAGGGGAGCAGCCCTTGGAGGACCCAGTGCGGGAGCTGCGGGCGTGGAGCCCGTGAGTTCCGCCACCTCGTCCCTGCGGCCTGCTTCCAGCTGGGTGAGGGCCCCGGGGCCGCCCTGGCCGAGCTCCCAGCCTGGAGGCCGGAGGCCTGGATCCCGGTGTCCAGGGCCGAGCTCCCCAGAGAACCGGTCAGAAGGCGCTGCTTCTCTCCCAGCCTCCGGTGGTGCCGACGGCACCGGGCCTGCGGCCACAGCACCCCGTCTCTGCCCCTTCACCTCTTCACCCCGCCTTCCCTCTGGGCCTGTGTGTCCTCCTCTCCCGAGGACAGTCACAGGGTTGGAGCCCCCCCCCCCAGGATGACCCCCTCCCGCTAATTACATCTGCGAAGACCCTCCATGAAAGGCCCCATCCCGAGGTGCCAGATGGACATGCGCTGGGGGGTTACTGCTCAGCCCAGGGCAGGGAACCACGGGCGCCCTCACCCCGTCCCCGTGGGCCCCTTTGCTGTCTCACTCTGGGGTCCCGGGACACCAGGGCGCCTTGGCATCTGATCCAGCTGTGGGAGCTTTTATGGATCTGTCCAAAAGGGCCACCCTGAACCCCAAACCGTGAGCAGCCAAATGTCTTGAGACCTGCCCCCCACTGGCAGCTGACCAGCACCCTCTTCAGCCTGAATTCTCGGAGCCCCAGACCGAGCACAGGCCGCAGAGCACACCCGGCGCCAGACGCGAGCAGCCCGCTCGGGGCGGTGTGAGGGCCGCTCGCGCAGCGCTCACTCCCCAGCCGGACGCCCCACAAAGGTCAGGAAGGCACGCGTGAGGGGTGCCTCGTCCAGCACCCTCGGGGGCTTGGGAAGCCCTGTGGTCAAACCTGTCAACTTCTCTGCAAGGGAACAATTTTATTCCACACAGGAGGTGAATAAAGACTCCATAGGCCACACTCATATCAGGACACCTGTCCCACCAGGACTGGCCACAGTCGCTGATTCCCGTGCAAGGTCCCCTGTGCCTCCGTGGCAGGCGCGCTTTCAGACCAAGAGCCGCCCTATCAAATCAGTTTCTCCACGTCCCATCACAGCCCCAACCTGCCTGACGGAGGCAAGTTAAACCTCATCCTTAGGGCTCTGACAGGGCCTGGGGTCCAGCAGGCTCTGGGAGAGGGCCCTTTGGTCCTAGGTCTGCAGCAGCCTATACTGTCCACACCCAGGCTTGGCCCTGGGTCTGCGTGGAAACCAGGACCCCAGTGGGCGCGGGCAGTGCAGTCCTGCCAGGTCCCGACGACTCCAGGTGTTTTAGGGAAACCAAGGCGGACCCTGCACGGGGAGAACCCCCAGCCCCTTCCCCTAACTCAGGCCACTGAGCGCCACCTCCCGGGCGTGTACGTGCAGCGCGGCTGGCTCTGCCCACCTCTGCCCCTCCGGAGCAGGCTGGAGCTGACCTGAGGCGGGGTCAGGAGGCCAGAGGCCCTCAGGGTTCCCTCACGGCCCCCCTCCTGGGGGAATGGCTAAAAGCACTCTCCTAAGCTCGGCGCTGTCGGGCCGCAGAGACCAGAGGTGAGAGGACCGCGGTGCAGCCCTGGATCGCAGCTAATGCTCAGCCTGGCCCCAGCTGCCCCACGTGGGGTCACAGGGGCCCTGCCCGCAGGCACGCCCCGCCCCTCCCAGCCACGCGAGACTCGCTCCCCCGGGTTTGGGGACTGAGGTAGGAAAGCCGGTACAATCAAGCACCCCTCCTTGAAACCTGCAAACTTCGGCCTCGTTACCCAGGACCCTATCCCATCAGGACCATTAGGGCCGGCGCTCAGGAACCGCCCCTGGGACCCCAAGCCTGTGCATAAAAACTCCGAAAAGTCCCAAGAGGCAAGAGGCGAATATTTTTCTTTTTAAATCTGACCGAAAGAAGAGGTTCTATTCTCTCTGCTGTACCACTGTAATTTAAATTTACTTCTAAAATTGCTTAATAAATTTTTCATTCTAGACTAGTTTTAAATTTACATAAAAGCTACAAAAATAGTAGAGAGTTCTCATATACCCCACGGCCAGTTAGCCGTTTGCTAACGTCTTGCATTACTGTGGTGAAATGTCATAAATATGCACTAGATGAATACTACATGATGAACCAATATTGACACATCAACTAAATTCCATAATTTGTTCAGGTTTCCTCAGTGTCCCCTCATGTCCTCTCTCTGTCCCAGGATCCCACCCAGGTCGCTGCAGGACACTCGGTCATCATGTGTCCTCAGGCTCCTCTGAGGTGCCCCCGTGGCCTCGAGGAGAGCGGGTCAGCCGTCTGGTACAACGTCCCTCTGTTGGGACTTGGCCGCTGTTTTTTTCACGAGGACACTGGGCTGATGGGTTTGGGGACAAGTTCTCATTACATCGTGGCCCCCTGGGTCACCTGGCTGTGGCGTCTGTCTCCTGGGGGGGAGAATCCACAGAAATTGTTTGGAATTCTTCTGCACAGGAAACTTACCTGTTCCCTCCCTAAATGTACTTTTTAGCATAATTCCTAAGCTTTTTAGAAAGTCATTGTGTAGTCTTTGTTAGAAACATAAGGGTAATTTATCATTTTTTTCTAACAGAAAAATGCAGAGAAACAGGTTCCTCTTAGCTGTCCTACTCGCTTTTGAAGGGCGGTCGCTGCGCTGGCCTCCCAGGCTTCAGAGCCCAGGGAGTGGGGAGCCCCGTCCCCCAGCCGATGAGGGTGGCCGTGGGAAATCACCCCTCCACTCCCCGTGGTAGGGGCGGCAGGGAGGGGAGCCCCAGCCTGTGATGGGGCCACCCACCGAGGGCCCCCTCAAGAGATGGGGACCCCATTGCACCCTCCACCCCACCGCACCCCCGACCCCTGTGTCCCCAGCAGCCCATCAGGGACCAGAGGCCAGAGGCCCGGTGTCTCCCTGCCCTGGACAGGCCTCTGCCCACGCACTCAGGCCTTTCCTTCCCCAGAACCCCCAGCAGGAGCGTCCCCCCCCCAGGCCCCTCCAGAGTGGAGGGCGGGGACCGATGCACCCCAGCATCCTCTGCCCAGGGACGCCCCACACACCCGCATAAAGGGAGTTTTCTGCTCCGAGAAACAGCCTGCGGGCCCGGCCCAATGAAGGCAAGCGAGACCCCAGCCTTCCCAGCTGGACGGTCCCAGGCCCCACGGTGGCACAGAGGGGAGCTTTCACCCCCAGGAGCCTCATGACCCAAGTCCCCTCCTGGGTCACCACATGGCGTGGACGTCCCCGCGGGGCTCGCATGGAGTGAGGGAGCCCACCCAGTGGTGCCTGGTGGACACTGGCCTCGGGACCTTGGGCCCAAGGGAGCCCCGAGAGGGTCACTCGGGGTCGATGCTCGGCCTTGTGGGGTCCAGGAGCAGCTGTGGGTGGGAGGGAATGAGGGCCATAATCTAATATCTTCCTTCTGGCTGCAGTGATCGCACGCTAAGAGCTGCTCTCTCTTAATTAAGCTCCGCTCCCAAATCCTTTTAACCACGCAACTTTAAAAGAAGCATGTGTCTTTCCAAATTAGCTTTGTATCTAGGAATAATAAGACAGCAAGAGTGTGTTAATGAACTTACACGAGCTCCAAGGGCCCATCAGCGGGGGGTTTTATTTGCTTCAAAGGGAGCCAGCATCCATTACGCTGAGAGGATGCTCCAGGCCCCGCCGGGCACACCTCCTGCGTCCTCACGGACTCTGCCCCTGCCGAAGACCGCAGGTTCAGACAGCTGCCCGCAGGCGACAGCGGCCCGGGGTTCCAGGACCCCCGAGTCTGCCCCAGATAGCCCACGCTATATTCCAAATGATGTGAAGGTTTTACTCCCAACATTTGTTAAAGTAACATGCAGACTCTGCCTGGAATAAGTGCTTTTTTTTGAAAAAGTCTGAGAAAATCTTTTTCAAAGAGTGGCATTTTCAAGGTACAGGACCTGGACTCTGGGCCTGCTGTCTCGGACCTGCGGCCTGGGGCCCGTGCCCTGCCTGCACGGGGGGCAGGCCAAGGACCAGCGGGTTTTCTGAAGCAGGTGGCGGGTCATGTTCCAGACCAGCGGGGCAGGGGGGTCGTTCTGGAGAGTCCTAGGGCCTCGCTGCTCTGCCTGCTGCCCCCCACTCGCCCCGTCCCTCCCCCGAGTGCGGACCTCGCGGGAGCAGCGACACACGCCCCTCCTGGCGCCGCCTGCAGAGCTCAGAAGGTGGCTCGCTCCGAGCGTTTGGGCGCCGTGAACAGACTGCGGAATCAAAGTGGGCAAACTTGTGAGAGGAAGAGGCCGCGAGCTGGACGCGGTCAGAAGCACCGCCCGCCTCACCCGTGACGCAGTTCTCTCTGTCTGGGAGACAACTCTGAATTCTCTTTATAACCCACCATCGGAGGAAACAGGCCAGTGTCGTCCTAAGTCCTAGGCCGTGCCCGGAGGGGAGGGATGGCCGGGTGACCCTCTGGGAGGAGCGCCTGCCACCGGGCTGGGCTCAGGCCGGGCCACGAGGTCGGCGGAACAGAAGGACCGAGGGAGTGAGAGGACCAGCGGTGACGCTGCACCGGGACACCGCGGGCCCCGAACGTCTGCCCCGCGGCCGCAGGTCCCACTGCTCGGCTCCTGAGCAGGCGGCCGGCTCCAGGAGGGGCAGTGGTTCCGGCCGCCTGGAGGCCCAGCCGAGGGGCCCATCCTCAGGCACAGGAGACGCGGCCGCGGGAATGAAAAGAGAGAGGATGCCGAGGGGAGGAAGAGGATGAAGGGAGATCAGCTGGGGACGGGCCTGGCGGGAGGAGCTGGGCCAGGAAGAGAACGACGGCTCTGATTAAAGCCAGGAGACAGATGACGCGTGAGCAGACCCTGAGCAGCGGACGGCACCAATGTAGGTGAGCACAGCGGCCGCCATGGTGACTGGACAGAGCCCTCCGCCGAACATGTAAACTCCTTGAGAGCAAAGGTCGTTCGCAGTGCTTTGTACCCAGCTCTGGAAATGCCCCTGGTGCTCACCACCTGGTGTCCCAGAAAAGCGGGGGGCTGAGCAAATGACAGCGGGGGGGTGCCTACACTGGGATAGCCGGGGGGCCCCTACATGACCTGGGATGTCGTGCGTTTCATAAACAGAGAA
The DNA here is from genome assembly GCF_965194805.1 of Balaenoptera borealis. NCBI lineage: Eukaryota > Metazoa > Chordata > Mammalia > Artiodactyla > Balaenopteridae > Balaenoptera > Balaenoptera borealis. The sequence continues at coordinate 354,042 of NC_138875.1, read as the reverse complement.
AGAGGGTCCAGTGATGCCAAGCAACTCGCCCAAATGGCTGTCGGGGTCGCTGACAGAACCAGGACCAGGACCTATGACCCCTGACCCCAGCGCACTGGCCGGGGTCCGTTTCACTCTACCGATTTATCTAACCGCCGCCAGCCGGACAGCAGCCGTCGGCTGGCTGTCGAGATGTCCGACTCCAGCCGCGATTCTGTCCACAGAGCAGCGCTGGCTGGCACCAGTGCAAGATGTCACTGTCCTTCTCGGCAGTGTGGACGCCTGCCCGGAGGCAGGACCCGTGGCTGGCAGGGCTGCTGGCCCCGAGCTTGAGCCCACGTGGCCCCGGGCTGTGCGCATGCGCAGGGAAGCCAGGTGATCTGGTGTCACTGAACTGTCCCGGACAAAGCAGACAATCCTGACTCGGTCACATTTCGACCCTTGGACACAGATCTTTTTACTATTCTGTGTGAGCAGACGGGAAACACGCATCGAAGTGCGATGGGGCCTGAAGAAAAGCGTGCGGACGAGTGGTGGGCTGAATCCGCCCACTTTCACTTGAAAGAACAGCTGACAAGCTGTGGTCACTGGGACGTGGGTGTCAGGCAGACGTTTCTAGAAAACGCACAAGATGAGCCTTGCTTTAAGTAAACAACTGGCAGAATTTGTTGCCGGTGACAAAATTTGAGCTTTCAAGCAAAACTTAGAGTTCTGGAACACTTGTAGCTGTCACTGTGCTCTTCCCAACAGTTCGACTTTTGCAAGGCACTTGGTGGTGACTTTCTGATATCGTACAAAGAAATGTGTCAACAGGCGGAAGGTCTGCGCGATCCGGTGAACTAACTTTCTCCAAACGACAAGCATCCAAACCGTGGTTGGGTAGCAGATCCACTCAGGACGCAGTGTAGACCAGGGGTCTTCCATGTGACAGGCTCTGAGAAGCCTGCCTGTGTTGTTTCAGATTCCACAGGGCAGCTAACCTTTAAGAAACTACTATTTATCAACTTCTGTGTAATATCAAAGAAGACTATGCACAATTATCTGAAAGCGTTAATAGAAGTAATCCAATAATCCAACTAAACTTTAGTGTGTGGCCCGATTTTCTTCTGTATTTCAGCCAGAGCAGTTTGAACACAGAAGCAGACGTGAGAATCCAAGTGTCTGTTAAGCCAGACACCAAAGAGATTTGCAAAAAATATAAAACGATGTCATTTTTTCTCACTAAAACTTGTTATGTTTCATAAAAATGTCATTTATGGTAACACTTGATGGGTTTATTATTGTTACTTTTAAATGAATCAATCAATAAATTTGTAAATTTCTCAGTTTTAATTACTACTATGGTGCATATCGATAGGTACAACCCACATAAACAAAAGCTCTTGGGGGCTTTGATAATTTTTAAAGGTGTTCTGAGATCCCCCAAATTTAGTAACTGCTAGATATTGTAGCCTAGCACAAGTCGGGAGTTTTCTAAAGGCCTCTTTGTGAATCAGTGTTTAGCTTATTCCCCGTGTAACAGCTGCAGAGGACCTCCCAGAAAGCGCAGCAGGGAATCTGGCCACGGCTGCAGGACTGTGCTCCCTGGGGCCCGGCCCGAGTAGCTGCCACCCTGAAGCCCGCCGTGCCTTCTTGTTCCGTGCCGATGCACCTACAGGCCCTGTCAGCGTCTTTCTATCAGTAGATTCTACACTGTCCTGATTCCACCCATTCAGTCAGCGACCTCACCTCTCCAGGCCCTGAAAACGCCTACGTTTTCTTTGAACAAAACATAATTCCATCAGGCCCCTGGGCGTCTGCACTGCTGAGCTGCCCCAGGTGATGCAAACGTGATAAGTCGCTTCCTCGACTCAAGAGCCCACAGCGACCGGTGTGGAGCTGAGCCGCCAGGAAGGCCCCCGAAAGTGCTTGTGACCTTTGCACGGGGGTGGTGAGCTTTCACCAGGCCTCCCGGGCCAAGCTCCGGGGCAGGAGGAACTGCAACACAGCAGGACTTTCAACTTTGGGTTTATTTATTTATTTATTTATTTATTTTTGGCTGTGATGGGTCTTCGTTTCTGTGCGAGGGCTTTCTCTAGTTGCGGTGAGCGGGGGCCTCTCACCATCGCGGCCTCTCTTGTTGTGGAGCACAGGCTCCAGACGCGCAGGCTCAGTAACTGTGGCTCACGGGCCTAGTTGCTCCGCGGCATGTGGGATCCTCCCAGACCAGGGCTCGAACCCGTGTCCCCTGCATTGGCAGGCAGACTCTCAACCACTGCACCACCAGGGAAGCCCAGCAGGACTTTCGAGTGGTGCCCTCCAGACGCCACAGGGACCCCTGGCAACCTGGCCAGGGATTCACTACCCTGCTGTGAGCACTGCCAGAGAAAATTCAGAAGAACAACAAATGCTACTGCAGCTTAAGTCTGTCCCAAGTTTTCACTGTTCATCTGCAGGGAAGGAGGGGTGGAGGGAAGAAGGGAGCGTGCACGTCCACCTCCACATGGCCCTGACGACCTGAGCTGTGAGCCCAGCCTCCGGGAATGGATCCCGATGGGCCCTGCAGGGACCCCCGGAGACAGGGCAGGGGCAGAGGCGAGGGGGCGAGAGGGAGCCCGGGGCCCCAGTGGGCGCGGGTCTGCGGGACCCTCCAGGCCTCCTCCGTGGTCCCAGGGGCCCAGCTGGTCTTCCAGGCCCCGGGCCACCGCAGAGGGTGTGGGAGGGCTGGTCACACTGTGTCAGGGGGTCTCGGCAGTGAGGGTGGAGGCCGAGGCGGGGGCCTGGAGAGCAGACAGGCGAATCGCAAACACGGCCCCTGCCTGCCTGCAGCTCTGTGGTTACCAAAGTGGGTCCTGGGCACCCATCCGTGAGTGACCGGGTCCCTGAGGAAGCCCTGCAGCACGTGGCCCTCTGCCCCCAGAGTCTGAGGATCCCGGGGCGAAGCGGCCTCTTCCCTGCTGTGTAACTCCCATCGCATGGTCAGTGGGCAGCCTTGGGCGCGGCTTCAGGGGCAGAAACCTTGCCTCTGGGCTTTCTTGGCGGCGGGGGGCTGGTGTCAGGGGGCTGCGGAGGCCAGAGCAGCTCTCCCCGCCCTCCCCCACCTCCCTCTGTCCCCGCTTCCGGCCCCCACGAGGTCCCTCTGGGTCTGACCCCCGAGGAGACCGGTTCCCTCTGCTCCGTTCCAAAACATCAGCCTGCGTGTCCTCGAAAGCCGCTCAGGAGACCACCGAGACTACATCCCCCAGGTGGGGAGGGACCCCCGGGCTGGCAGCTCTGTGAGGCCAGGAGAGCAGCCCCCCAGCCCGGGGCAGGAGACCCGGGAGACCCGGGGCAGGTGGAGGGCCCGTGACAGTGCAGAGTCCCTCCCGAGGGGAGATCGGGAAGACTTAGCAACAGGTGCTCAGAAAAATCAAGACAACTGGAGAGTCCTAAAAGCTGCACAAGGGAGGATGTAGTTCCCGTACAGCTGGCAGGGGAGGCGCCAAGTCTGCAAACACAGACGAGCCGGGGGGCGAACGCGGCGGTTTGTCTGTGTTGCTCGAAGTCCACGTTCAAGCCTCTGGTTCCACACGTCGCAGCCGTCCTGCGGGCCACGCACCCAGCAGGGAGCCAGCATCCTCTCACAGGATACCGTCCACCACGCCGCGCGGCAGCTGGACAACAGCGAGAAGTATGGTGGGCTGTGCAGGGGTCAGGGAGCCGAGCCCCCCAAGCCCGACAGGAAGCCCCTCGGGGAGCCCGAGCCCTCGGCCGCCGTCCAGAAACGCGGGCGAAACGCTAGGTGGGCGTTGCTCCTCAGGGTGCAGACGGTGGGCCGGGGGGCTGCACGACCTAGTGCACTTTCTCTTATGACTTTGATAAAAATGGTAGTAATTTAGTAATTTGACAGTAATTTGTAAATTACTTTGATAGTAATGCAAGCAATGAAACCCACACGTCTGACCGTGTCGCTCGCCGTCTGTCACCTAAGGACCCGATGGAACCCACAGCCTCTCGGCTCGGCCGCGCCCTGCGCTGGGCGGGCGCCTTTCCTCGGCGCCCTGGGAGCCGGCTGAGCTGGCATTTCAAGTGCGTGAGCCAGTGGAGGAGGCCACACCTGCAGAGCAGCGGGGCCAAGGTCAAGATCAGGATTTCAGACACGGATTGGAAAGGCAGGCTGGCGCGTTTGCGTTGGGTTTTGACAGAGGAGAGGCTGAGTTTGGTCGGTCTTGTTGAGAGAGGAGTTATTTCCCAAGCGGGTCAAAATAAATAATTTCTTGTGGACTCCCTCTGTCAACAAAAGCGAGCCTCCTTTTGGGGGCAAAGTGTCAGCGGGGACATTAAGATGACGGCACCCCGGGGGACCAGAATGCGAGGGAACCCAGGGCGCCGACGCCATGGGTGCAGACCCATCTGGAGGCCGGGGGTCAGCCTCACACTGACCTGGAGCCCCCGGGTGTGCTCAGTGCCCGGACCTCCCAGCCACGCTGCCGCCACCCAGAGGTCAAGCGTGCTCTTTAAAAGGGTGGCCTGGGGTCCCCAAGTGGGGGACAGACGACAAGCCCGTGAGAGCCCCGTGCCCCCATGACCATCGCAATGAGACGTCACGGTGGTGTCGCCGGTGCTCGGTTTGGATCCGCATAGTGAGGAAAATCTTTGGATCAATATGGTGAGTGGGGCAGAGACCAGCGCCCTCCGCTCCGGCTGCCAGCGATTTTCTGATGACACCGCAGCTGACAGGACTCGTCTGGAATATGAATCCTCTGGCGATACGTCAGAGTAGTGTCCATAACCTGGAAAATAATTTTAAATTGACGGGTAGATGATGCAATCCCTTCTAACAGTGGAACGCAATGTAAACAAGAAGTCCCAAATCAACCAGCAATTTTTACTAGAATATCAGCAGGATTAGTAAAAGCCCCACTGTTGGCCTTAAACATTCTCTTAACAGTAAGTACTGGTTTTATGACCAGAAGACAAATGCCTACCTCGTGACGCTGTTAGTTAAATTTGGTTTTCGTTGCCTGATGAGACTTAATTTAAGGAAGTCTCATATTCCAAAATCTAAGTGAATGGAACAAAGAGGTTAGAGAATTTCATTGTTTTACTAACACTCACCCCTCTTCCCAGAGTTTCTCGTGTAGTTAGATTATAGCTAAACAAGACACTCTAGCAAAATTCTATTTCTAATCTGCTTTTCAAGGACACGGCTACCGTTAAATTCAGGAACGTTTTTATTTATTTTAAGCAAAAGTCGATAACCACAATTTTCATTAAAATAACATATATGTTTAATTTTGACTTTCTCTTTTGCCATTTGCAGATCAAGAAAGTCTACATAATGCAATCTTGAAACAGTAAATATAACAAATAAATCCAACTTGCTTTCAGGTTTATTTTATTTGTTTTGCAGATACTTTCCCTGAAAAGCCCGCATCTGCACACCCGCTGGCCCAGACCACTGTCTTCTCGAACCCGTGCCCTCAGAGGTGGGCAGCAGAAAGCCACCTGGGCCTCGGGCCCGCTGCTGTTCAAGCTTTGGTGTTGGTTTAAAGAACTACTCCTTCGTCACGTATACTTCAATTTAAAAAAAATAATAAAAACAGAAATAAAGAACCACGCTTGCACCATAATGTACTAAAAGTTGTTCCCTTCCGGGAACCCGTCTATGTGCCTTAAATTCGGCAGAAAAGCGGCCTCTGGTGAAGACCTGAGGCTGCAGCGAGGGGCAGGGGGTTAAAGCAGCGGAGGCGGGAGGCCCTGCCTCCCCGCAGCCCGGCCCACACACGGGGCACACAGTCTGGGCCCACGGCGGCCACTCTGCGGCCAGCCCGCAGGTGCATTTCCCGGGAGACGCCCTCGGGAGGCATCCCGCCCGCGCCCGCCTTGGGGTCTCATCGGGCAGAGCTGGTGAGTCCTGTGCAACCATATCTCCAACAAGGGGAGCAGGGTCCTGCGCGATGCCTCTGGGGGTCTGAATGGCCGGAGGGCTTGGAGCCCCTCCCCCAAGTGTTTTGTTGGGAAAGGGGGAGGCGGGGAAAGGCTTTTTCAGTCTTGGAAAGTGATGTGCACGCATTCCCAGCGCCAGCGGTCCTTTTGACGGACGCGCACACAAGTGCGGTTACGGGCCTGTGTCCTGGGCTGGGCCTGTGCGGCCAGGCGCGCGGGCACGGGTGGACCGGGCTGGCTCTGGGCCGGGTGGAGAGCCAGCACCAGGAGAGGAAGCACTGGGCCTCCCGGGAAAGCCTGACCTGTCAGCAGGGGCTTGGGAGTCCAAGGAGGAGCCCATCGTGGGGTGGGGGGAGGTGGAGGGACTGACCCTCGGCTGGGCCTGAACGACAAGCTTCCAACAAGCGGACAGCGTGTCTGAGGGGGCCATGCTCCAGGCCGAGGACTGGTGGGCCCCCCAGAGCCGGGCAATGACAGAGGAAACCCTGGGACTCAGCGTCCACGTCTGTGAAGTGGGGGACAGTCAAATCCATCCCCCCCATCCAAGTACTAATAAGACAAGCCCTGGGGATGGGAAGACTCCAGTTTCTAGAATTCTCCAGAATCACCTGAATACAGAGGAGGAAGACATTTCCTGTGCCCCTGCCTGCGTCTCTGTCAGCCTACTGGCTCCGAGGACAAGACCCCTGCCCGAGGCTGAGAGAATGAGAACCGGGTGTAAAGGACCCTCAGGGATTGGTAAGTTCAGCGCCATTATTTTACACACCAAGAAACGAGGGAATCGGTCCAGGTTCTGTGCACACAGGACAGGCTGCTCCTTGTGACACACGCATTTGGGAAGCCTACCCAGCCCAGCCCTGGGGGTGTCGCCCAGCGCAGTTCTCCCCTGACATCAGTGAGCTTCCACGAGGACATGTGGCCCAAAGCTCTTCCAGGAGAGTGCCCGTCAGATCTCTCCAGTACTGGGACCGGGAGACCCTCACTCTCACGGCCCAGGTGCTGTCAGAGACCCCCTCGTGATGGCAAGTAGAACCAGCCTCAGGATGAGATAGAACCGAAAGACTTAAAAAAAAAGCAATTGTTTGGTGTCATCACTGAGCTGCTGGATCAAGCCATCCCTGACCTGATGCCCTGGACCTGTCAGCCGCAGGGGCCCGTAAATCTCCTTTACTATATTATTGTACAGATGAGCTTGATTTAACTGCAACCTAACCGATATAGCTGGGTATACGTTAAAAGTTAGAGTTTAGTTTCATAGAGCCTTGAAGACCCCACCTAGGCCAAGCAAAGCACTAGGTGGCATCATGTCAGGGAAACCCTCGCACAGAGTCTTGTTAAAGATTTGCTAATTTGCAGTCGTAAGAGGATGGCTTTAACAGGGGCAGCACCGCCTTATTCTTCCGTGGGTAGAGATTACGAACTTCAGGACAATAGATCCACCACGGGAAAGCCAGTTTTATGAGACTTCTATCGAAAGCCTAACTCTTGGTATTAAAGAGACTATTTAAAATATTAAAAACAACAACATCACGCTTTTGAGAGCAAACAGCTGCAAGAGACCAACAACCTGCTTTGTAAATGTTGAGTCCACTTACTTGTAAAGGAGCTTTTAATGAAAATGTGGAACTCTGGGAGGCCTGGGGTCCCGAGGGACTTTCCTGGGTGATGGTCCACTCTGTGCTCACATGTGTCACCAGTGGAGGGCGGTTTCTGGGGAAAGAAGAAACAATAAGCTAACCAAAAACACTCATGATTGATCCAAGCTTCCTCTTTCAGAGAAAAGCTGGAAGTTTCCCCTTCCGCATTCCTGTGGAAGCCCTGGCAGGTGGGGGGACACGAGGCTGGGTGTCTGGGGAGCAGGGGCCCCGACCGAGGCCCTGCTGCCCTTGACTCACAGGCCGGGCCCCGCTAATGAGGAACTCCAGCGCGTCCCCGTCTCGGGTCCGTCATCGGCAGCAGGTTCTGAGAGACAGTGATTAAAGCCTGAGTCAGTTCATTCCTTTGTGCTGGAACTTGAAAAAGCTCATTTTTCTTCTTGGAAAAGTACAAGAAAGGCAAAGCAAAACAAAACAAAAACAAAAATCCTGTGCTTATAGGAGGATTGTGTTGCCAACACACTGAGAGATTAAAGAAGATGCGGCCCTGGAAAGAGTGAGGGTCCAGCTCAGGCCTGGACAGACGGAGCGAGCGGGGCAGACGGCACAGCCTCAGACCCAGGGCGCGTGGAAGCCACTGGGCGGAGGGCAGCTTCTTCAATACACGGTACAGAGACCACTTAGCGGACGGCATCGGCCAAAACAAATCCCAGACGGGCTCGAGCTGGGAGCCTGGGGTCCTCCTCGCACGGACTGTCTCCCAGACGCTCAGCCATCGTGGGGCAAAGGGTCTGGTTCCCGATTCACCTCCAGGCTCCGTGAGAACTTGGAGGTTTGTTCCCATCAGGTGCCAAGACCGAGCCCGAGCTGCTCCTGAGGGAAAATCGTGGCCGCACATCACCAAATGCAGAGAAAACACACGCGGGGCTGAGGCTCTGCGCCCCCCTCCCTGGCAGGGCCGCCTTTCCCGTCGGGCCCAGAGACCCCTCGCCTGGCAGGAGCCCCGTCCGGGGCGGGCATCCTGCTTGCGCTCCCGGACGGCCCCGTGTTTGCTGGCGATCGTGAGCCCGAGGCCCGCTCTGTGTGTGGTTCCCTCGGAGGGAGGCCCGGGCCCAGCGGGAAGCCGACCCCAGTCTCCCCTCGAGGGGCCGCGCGCGTGGCAGCCCTCCCCGGGGCAGCCTCCAGACCGGCGCCCTCCGTCCAGCATGCACATCCCCCAAGGGCCTCAGGCCCACCGCCCGTTTCTCGGGTCTCGATTTTTTGTATTCATTTCATGCATTTGATTTCATCTGATCTACCTTCGACCTTTCTGGAATTAGGCCAGATTTAGATCAGTCAGCAAGATGGCCTCTTTATAAAGTCTGGTCACTTCCACCTTCCAAAAGGCCTCTTCGGGTGGACAGAGCTCCTCGCCCGCAGAGGCCTGGGGACAGGCTCTGGAGAGTTCCTGATGGTCCTTCATCTCTGTGTGTTGCTCTCGGGACATGACCGTGGCCTCTGAGATGCGTCAATTGCACAGAGGCTCGGCTGCGACAGCTGGTCCCCATTAGTGTCCACGTGGCCCCCCGGCTAAGAATAACTACACCGCGGCCCTGGCCACGGCCATCAGGAAGTCACCGCAGGTTCCCACCCACTTTTGGAATCTGCATTTGGGAGAAGCCTGAGTTTAAAGGCCCCTAACAGACAGCTGGCAGCGCGGACACGCCCACCCCCGGCCCAGGGCCGGCCTGACGTGAAGCCAGCTTGACAGGCTGGGTCCAGCACTGGCCATCTGGCCATGCAGAGTGGCTCTGCCCCTCCAGTGCAGTGACCAGTCAGTGAAGACACTCGTTTCTAACACCCAGATACGCAGGGGTCAGGCTTCCGCTGGAATTTGAAACCGGAGTTTCAGCCCCTCTCTTCCGCTGGAAATGCAGTATCCGGGGATGCAGAGCCAGGCTGGGGTTCAGGTGAGGTCAGACGCCCTGGACCTCCGAGGACGATAGCCTCGCGGTGAGAGGAGAGACCCAAGCAGGAAACCGTCCGGGGAAAGCGGTGGAGTCAGGCCCGGCCGGAGGAGCCCAGACGGGAGAAAGTGGGCCGGCTGGCCGGGGTGGCGGGCGAGACCCCCGGGCTGCGGTGGAAAGCCTCTCCGAGGCCTCTGAGCTGGGACTCCGTGTTCACACCAGAGCCTCAAGGACGGTGGTGGCAGGCCCTGGGCCTTGAGGACAGCCCCTGGGACGGACAGACAGCCGCTCCCACACCTCGCTTCCTGGGACCCGAGGAGGAGAGTCAGGGTGGCCGGGGCCTTGGGAAACGAACCCCTCGCCGGCCTGGGTCTCGTGTCCCACTTATGAAGCCTAGATTTCAAGACCGACTGCCCAAGTGCTCCGGAGGAGAGGGGCGGGAGGAGGCGGGGGAGTCGGAATTCAGGCAGACCCGAATGGCCACCCTCCTGCTGCACCTCCCTGACCCCAGACCCAAGCTTGTTTGTGGGCGAACGACCGGCAGGGGGGCACCGTCCAGTGGGAAGTGACGGCGGGCAGTTACCAGGGTCCTCGCCACGCTCGCGGCGCCCCGACGGGAACAGAACGCACAGCCTTGCCTCACGTTCCCCTAAAGCCCAGCCGAAGAGTGTAGACGAGGACGCGGCCGTGTGCACTGGCTCTCCTGGAGCCCCTCCTCCAGCCGAGGGCTGCCCAGGCGCCGGGAGCTCTGCCTCAGGGCGTAGGAGAGGAATCCTCAGGCCCACAAGGCCCCAGGAGGGCAAGAAGGAAGTTTTGGGGCAGAATGGAATGATACGGGAAATCTACTGAAACATAACGTAGGTTGGGGTGAACGTTGTTTTGTTGTCATTGAATCTCTGGTTCGAGGTAAAGAATTGAAAATGGTGCCTTTAGAAGGAACCCGGCCTGGAGAAGATGCAGAGTGAAAACACGTCTACTTTTGTTCTTTCCTGAAATTCAGTTTCTTTCTGCTGAAATTCAGTACAGAGATACTGTAAAACAAAAGGGCCCAGAGGAGACAGACTGGGAAGTGGGTGGATTTGTGGCGGTGGCCTTTGAGACAGCCACGCTGCCTGGTGCCGAGCACCGCGGGTCCCCGAGGCTGGGCGCCAAGTCTCCAGACAGGCCCCGGCCAGGACCAGAGCACCTTCTCCGGGAGTCCCACCAGCCTGAAGGAGTCCTAAAATTACCGACTTGGGGTGCCCCAACCAGATGTCCCAAAAGGAAGCCCACAGCAGGCAGACCCCACTATCACGCCTCCTGGTTCCTCCCTCTCAAAGAGAATCAGACAAACATCAGAGCAAACGCGCTAACATGATAAAGGTAAACCTCCTGCAAAAGCTTATGCACGTAAGTAGACACCGTGCAGGGAGAAAACCTTGATATCGTTCCCCTCAGAAAGGTGTCCCAGGCAGGAAATGTCATCAAGACACAGTGTTTACAACAGCAAACACAAGGAGCCTAGAGATCAGAAACATGGTGACGAATGTTAAGAAAATCTACCAGGAGTACAGCTAAAAGACGACGAGATCAAAAACAGGAAAGAAAGGCTCAGAGAGCCCCAAGACCAGGAGCCCCAGAAAGGGGAGCAGTTAGGGTGCACAGGAAGAAGTCGACCAACAATCGAGAACAATTTCCCAGAACTGAAGGCGTGAGTTTCCAGGCAGAGACCTCGAGGGTCCCGCGCCGAGACCCCCCCCCCCCGGCCAACCAGCGCTCGGGCAGAAGGAATGGAGCCCGGGGGCCAGGGGGGCGCAGAGGGTGGGTTTCGGGCTCCAGAGCAACCCTCGGGGTGGCGCCTCGGAAGAGTCCGGCGATCCGCGTCGATTCTCAGGGGGTGGAAGCTGGGGGAGAGCCATCAGCTGGCCCCAGGCTGAAGTGTCCAGTGGGGACCGTGCCTGTGGTGGGGACAGGGCTGAACAGACGTGCCGACGATTAGCACCCAGAAGGCAGCGAGGGCAGCTAGTGCCTCAGAGGTGGGGGAGGCGGCTGCAGGCAGCTCGGAGATCGGGGAGCGGGTGCCCCCCGGAAAGGTGAGGGGCGGGCAGGGGCGCAGAGATGCTGCTTGAGAACACACTTCATAAAATTAACATAAACTCCGACCTGAAGGGGGGCCAGCCTCTGACAGAGAAAGAGTTTCCCCTTGAACGTCGCGGAGCACGGAAGGCCGTGTAACTCAATAACTGTGCCCTATCTTTATTATCATTACTGTTACCATTAGGGAGCTTTCGCTTGAAATTAGTATGTTCATAATTAATACTGAGTTGTCTTTTTGTGTGTCTCCCAGGGACGAGAAGATGCTGGTGGGGATGTGGAAAGTTCATCAGTTACTTCAAGCCTAATCAGCCTTCCAGATCTCGGTCCAGGAAAACACCATCGATCTGCGCGTGTTTCTCGTGTCTCGGGAGCCCCCGGGACCGTCGGGTGTACGTTGAAGGGCACGCAGACTGCCCACTGTTGGCGTGGGTCTGTGTGCAGGGCGACTCTGGGTCCCACGTCAGATGCACAACAGAGCGGCGTTAACAGCTGTGTGCGGCCCAGCACGCCCCGGGGGCGCGCCCCATGACCCGTCTCGGGTGGCCCCGGGGTCCCGCTGCAGCCCCCGCAGTGAGCCATAGGGCACTCCCTGATCCCGTGCCTCGGTTTCCCTTTGTCTTTGTGAGGGCAAGCGATTAAGCGGACGGGAAATAAAGTGCCCCGGGAATAGGAGGGGTGTGCTCTGTAAGCCCACCACCACGAGGCAAAGCCTGTGACCCCCCGGGCTCCTGACACGCCGGCTGGGAATCGCACAGCTACTACACCTGTGTGTGTGTGTGCGTGCAGGGTGTTCCTGAGCGCGTGTGCATGCATGTACATGTGTGTGCCCGTGTGAGTGGGTGTACATGCATGCACGTGTGCGCGTGTGTGTCAAGTCACAGTGACGCACAGACAGCGAGAGTGAAAGCTGACCCGTCTGGGCCACTGGTCCGAGGCGCTAGTGTGGTCCCATCTGTGCGGCTGTCACTTTGGGGCTGGGACCAAGACGGAGCTGCCGGGCTGGGCAGGACCTGGAAGGTAGGACGCAGGGCTTTGAGCAGAAGTTCAGCTCCTCCAGCGGGCCCTCCTCAGCACTTCCGTTCTTCGTTAATTCATCCCAGGAAGGAGTTACTGAAGGTGCGTTTTTCCTAGAAATGCCTGACTTATTGGAGGGAAAAAGGATGGAGGAGGAGAATCCAGAATCTACCGGCCATGACCACGGCACCAGGAGGGAAGGGCAGCGGAGGCCTCGGCCTTCACGTCCAGCTCACATCCCCTCAATCAGCTTCCGCAACCCAGCAAGCACCATGTGAATCCTCGTGGATTTCACGGGAGTATCTGTTGAAGCATCTGTGGCCTGTAATTACCCCTTTGGGGGACTGTGAACTCAGCTTTGAAGCAGTGCCTCAGATAAGAAGACTGAGAGCACACGGAAGCCTACTGACTCGGTGGCGATGAGGGTGCCTGCTGGGAGGGCTCGGCTGGGAGAGGCCAGAGGTCGCGGCCGGCCTGGCGGCGAGGTGGGGGGCCCTCGGGCCGTGTCCTCACGCTGTCCTCGCTGTGAGAGGCTGGAACCGCACACAGATCTACCCACTCATCAGCACATCTGGGCCTCCAGAAGTCACAACTCCTCTCAGGCCAATGGAGGGCCGCAGAGCCCAGGCCCGGCCAGGACAACCTGGCGCTCCTCCTGCCGGTCACCCCGTGGTCGGGGCCCAGCCGTCCCGTGGCTCCTTCTCGCCAAGGACGCCTAGGGGAACCCCCGGTGGTGACTTTTCATGTGAGAGAACATTGAGTTAAGGTCATTTAGGGAGAAAAAGAAAGAAGAAGTAAAAGCTGTTTTGAATGTCCATGTCCTTAAACACTGAACACAAAATTAAGAAATAAAAGCTGAGAACTACAGACTGTCCCAGGCTTGAGAACGAGGTCACATCAGCGACAAACCACAGGCTTCCCCGAGACTTCCCATCTGGTGGCCCAGTGGTTACCGGGGTCTGAGGGGTCCCGGGTGCTGGCGGGAGACTTGGGTGTGACCGAGGGGTGGTGGCAGGCTGGGGTGGGCCCAGGCGGCCAGGCGAGGTGAGGCCAGGCCTCTGAGCCTCTCAGGAAACCTTCCTGGTGGCCGGCCGAACATTCCACCCTGAGCGGTGACCCCAAGAGCTCGGCTGAACAAGAAGCCGCTTCCGAGGAGTCCCCAGGGCCGAGTGCACAGACAGGGGGGTCGGGAGACATCCTCACGTCCAACCAAAGTGCTCACTTAAGTCTTCTTTAAAATACCCATTTTTTTCTCAGAAAAAGAAGGCATACTCGTTATGGAGTTTGGGAAAGTATAGAAAAATAAAAGCAACTGGAGGTCACCCAGAGCATCACTTCCCAGATGCAGCAAGGTTAACGCTCCTGCGTGTTCTCCCAGCCGTGCGTGTGCCTGTGACCGTGTGCGTGTGTGTGCGTGTGTGTGCATGTGCATGCATGCGTGTGAGCGGCGTGTGTGTGCCTGTACAGGCCAGGACTACCGCTCAGTGCAGCCGGGGCCAAACTCCAGCCCCGAACAGCAAGGGGGGCGTCTGTCCCGGGTCCGGAGCCCTGGTCCCCAGATCCCCCGTGAGAGGGGCCATACCCTCGAGGCCGGGCCCTTGATCTCCGAGCACCTGCACCGTTTTCCCACGGCAGGACCATACTTTGAACATCTAATCTCCCCTGGGAATTACTCATGGACGTGGAATTACTGACCAGAGCACGCAGACGTTTCGGGGATCGTGGCACATGGCGCCCAGCGGAGGGGCTAGCAGGGCTGCGACCTCTCATGGCCGGGGTCAGAGGTCACCATGGCTTTAATTTGCTGCCCTGTGAACACCTCGGGCTCTGTGGGTGTCCAGCTTCTCAACACCCGGCCCCCCTCCGAGTCCTAAACGGCCCCCAGAACCACTGGGTTGGCTTGCCGTGCGGCCCAATGTTCCGGGACACAGGAAGCGACACTAGGGCTGCCGGCATGTTGACCTTTGACCCGGGGCCGTCCCAGGGCCCTGGGACTGCAGCAGGGGGCGGGGTGAGAAGGAGGATTGGCCCCCGGGCATTTTTCCAGGCGGCATCATCTCCCGCCCTCAGCACCTCCCACCCGTTGTCCTCACGGGGGCCGCGCCCCGCCCCTCCGCGTGGGCCCCTCCTGCACGGCCCTCCACCGCTGCTCCAAAGGCACCAGATGTGCTGGGAAGTCCCTCTCGCCCAGGACGCCCATGTGCCTTCCCCACCTCCCGCTGACCTTTGCCCTGTCTGTCCTACTTAAATCTGCCCCCTGCCCCCAGCGCTCCCTCCCCTGGTTCCTTTTCTCGGTGGCTTGTTTCCCACCTGACAAGCCCCTGCTTTGCTCCCTGCCTGTCTCCTGAACTGAGGTCCCCATTGCGTCCCCTGGTGTGAACACAGCCCCAGACATTGCCTGGCACACAGTGGGCCTGGATAGCTCACCCAGGCCGCCGGGCGCTGCCCTGCCGGGGGCAGACGGGCCGGCCCCGCTCGCCGCTGACAGACCCTTCAAGGGCCCGGGATGGGGGATGCGCCCACTCGGTGGTCTCGCAGCTGGGCCTGTCCTGCCGAGAAAGGCAGGCCGTCGTCCCTTCCTGGACACCACCCCACTCCGACCCCTTGACTACACGTCCCCAGATACACCCAGCCGGCGGGGGACAGCGGGCAGCCGGCAGAGGCCTCGGTGGCTGGAACAGAAGCTCTGCTGTCCTTCCAGGTCCCCGGAGTCAGCGCCGACGTCCGGCTCGTGTTCCGTCCCGCGTGGGCCACGCAGCCAGTGCAGCCCCTTCTCGGCCCCAAGGCCAGCAGAGCAGTAACGTGGGGCCTGGGGGCACGAGAAGGCGCACAGGGACAACGGGAAGTGGGGTGGTCGGCAAAATCCCTCTGTGAGCAGCTCGCGTCACGGGCCCTCAGGGTAAGCGCTCAGGTCTGAGACCCGGGGCCCCTCGAGACCCTGAGCCCCGAGGGGACAGCCGTGCTTCGGGCCCCCCGCCGCCTGAGCTCAAGGCTGAAACTCGTGTCTGAGTCCAGGGACGCAGAATTGCCGCCTTGAATCAGTTTTTGTTAATGTTGAATTTTAACTGTACTTGTCGGTTTATGCTTGTATCTTGGCGTTATGAGCTTTTAATACTTTTGGGGTGAAAAACCTTAAAGGCAAAACAGAAAAGTGGACGGTGAGAGGGTCTCGTGCTGTGGCCGACCTCTCGAGGGGCCCCCGTGTCCAGCGGGCCTTGTTCCTGCCCGGCGACGGCGTGTGAGTCACCTCCCAGGACCCCAGGTCTGCGGGCATGAGAACTTCCCTCGTCCTGTGGCACAGTCAGCGCTCGGACGGCGGTTTGTGCTGTGTATTGTCTGCCAGGCTTCACAATATTTTCCTGCTTCTGACGCATGAGAGCAGGTTTCCATGGGATGGGGGACTAAAGAAACTAAGGCAAGTTACAGTCAATGTTAGTTTATACTTGTATTTTTAAATAAATTTTTTATTAGCGTGATGGGGTCCAAAGAGCTTGTAGGAATGTTCTAGGAATTTGAAACATCTAGGAAACATCAGAAAAATAAATGATCCAAAACAAAAAAGCAGAAGTATAAGTAAAATAAATTAAATACGAATTCTGACACTAAAAAAAATCCCAAAATCTAAATGAAGACATGAATATGGGACAAATATGAATGTGGGGTATCTTATAAAGGGCTGGACCACATCCTGCTTCTGCGGCAGGTTTGCTGCCGGCCAGGGGGTGGGGGGTGGCCTCCTCAGGGACACCACGATGTCAATAGATGTGGAACGACTTCTACTTAGGGCAAAACTCTCAGGTACAAGGCTCAGGCCATCTCGCAGCAAAATTCTACGTTCAGGGAAAGTAATTTATGTGCTACATTTCAATATCTATAACACGTGACACAATCTTCATGAAGGAAAGTGTTACACTCTTTAGGCTGCGTTTCTAAACACCTCCCCTCTGTCTGTCTTTCCCGGTGGCTCTTCTGCCTGAGGGACGCTCCTCATCCTTCAGTCGCTTGCTCTATCACGTAGCCGCTCATCAACCAGCGTCCCCGAGCCCCTGCTGTGCAGGGGTCATCCATGTGGCCTTGACGTGAAAACTGACCAGAAGGTCACCCATCCTCCACCCGCATGGCGGTTCAGAAGGCGCCCTGACCACAGACACGGGCGTCGACGCGAAGTGACCCCAGGAGGCGTGACTCCAGGAGAGTGACCCCAGAAGGGTGACCCCGGAGGTTGATCCCAGGAGGGTGACTCAGGAGGAGTGACTCCAGGAGGGGTGGCCCCAGGAGAGTGACCCCAGGAGAGTGACCCCAGGAGGCGTGACTCCAGGAGAGTGACCCCAGGAAGGTGACCCAGGAGGGTGACCCCAGAAGGGTGACCCCGTAGGTTGATCCCAGGAGGGTGACCCAGGAGGGGTGGCCCCAGGAGAGTGACCCCAGGAGGGTGACCCCAGGAGGGTAACCCCAGGAGAGTGATCCCAGGAGAGTGACCCCAGGAAGGTGACCCAGGAGGGTGACCCCAGAAGGATGACCCCGGAGGTTGATCCCAGGAGGGTGACCCAGGAGGAGTGACCCCAGGAGAGTGACCCCAGGAGGGGTGGCCCCAGGAGAGTGACCCCAGGAGAGTGACCCCAGGAGGGGTGACCCCAGGAGGGTGACCCCAGGAGAAGTGACCCAGGAGAAGTGACCCTAGGATAAGTGACCCCAGGAGGGTGATCCCAGGAGGGTGACCCAGGAAGATTGACCCCAGGCGGAGTCACCCCAGGAGGGTGACCCCGGAGGACTCACAGCGAGGGCCTGGGACCATCGAGCTCCACGTGGGAGGCGAATGTCCCTCAGGGCCCAGCGCCCGAGGTGAGAGGGGGCAGAGAGCCAGTCAGATGGCGCGGCTCTGCGGAGGGCGCTGAGGAGAGCGACAGCAGGGCACAGGGGGCCGTCGGTGCGTCCCAGCCACAGCCATGCAGGGCCGCCGCCTCCTCTGGCCACAGCTGCAGGGCAGGCAGACGCGGGCCGGAACACAAGGTGCAGGGGCCGTCGAGGCCCAGCCCTCTGACCCCACAGGCCCTGGCACTGAGCACCGGCCGGCATGGACCACGGGGAGGCCTGAGCAGGCACGCGGCGCAGGGGCCTCCGGAGCCAGAAGGCGGCACCCACGCCCTTCAGACGGGGACCCTGCCCCCATTTTACCTGAGCACGTGGTGTCAGGCTCACACTGCTCCAGGCCAGAAACCCGCCCCAGACGTGCCCACAGCGGCGACCTCGCCCCTGAGCCTGGGCCCCGCGGGCCACGGGCAGCTCTGACTTGCCCCCGTTGCCTCAGTGAGGCGGAGGGGTGGGGGTCGGCTCTTGGAAGACTTGGGGGAGGGCTGGGCCCCTGGCCCCTGACGGGCACTGGGGGATGAACAGCGGCCCAGCCTCGTGCGGGTGGGCCTCGGGCTGCCTGTGGCCTCTAGCAGGAACGGCCCCTCTAGTCGCTGTGATGGGGCAGAGGCCAGGGAGGGGCTCAGAGAGAGGCCCCCCGAGAAAACAGCAGGGCCCCCAGGCTCCCATCCACATCAACGTCACAGCCCAGGGTCTGGAGAGGAGCTCGATGGAAAGTTCAGCTTCCGAGCTGGTCAACGGGTTTCTGAGCTGCCAGTGCCTCTGAAGTCTCTGAAATTGGGCAGATTCCAGGTTTTTCTCGCAAGGTTCCACAGTTGCCTCTCCAAGGCCTCCTGCTGGTAGCCCTGAGGCCCTGCTTCTCTCCGGGCCAGAATCAGAAAAGAAGGTGCCTGGAAGGGGCGCGTCCACCTGGCGTTGTCACCAACCTTGTGAAAAATGTTATCGGTTTTAAATGTCTCTGTTTTAAAGTGAGAAATTTCTGTTCAGCTCTGATCTCCCCTGCCAGGCATCTGGGCCGAGGCACACTTTGCCAACGTTTGGAAACTGTAAATAAGAAACTCCGATCTAAAAAGTTTTTATAGACTTAAATGTTTCAGCGAAAACATTTCCTGAGAAGTAACATTTCTTGAGAAGTTTCTGTAAGAAAAGAGCATTTATTTTGCTTCCGTGTAAGCTGGCGGGTTGCCCTGCTCTTCGAATTGTTCTAGCTGTGCTTTCCGTCCTCAAACCAGCGACTTGGGCTAAGAGACGCTTCCGATGGCGTGGGAACGCTCTGAGGACACCTCCCTCAACTGCAGCACGTGTCTGCGAGGTGTGGCGGCCCTTTGTTCGGGGGAGGCCCCGAGCCTGAGTCGGCAGGAGGACAGGGGCCCACGAGCAGGCTCCTGGCAGCCGGAGACTTTCCCACTGGGAGTCTGAGTGGGAGGAAAAGGCCTTGGACCATTAGGGCAGGTTTTATGGGACTTGAGAAAAAGAATGACATCCACTTAAAACATGTCACAGATTCCTTTCACGGGATGGATGGAATGTGGCCGGCCATACTACGCGGAGTGAAAAGGGCTGGGAGAGGGCACAGAGGACGTGGCCCCCACGCACGTCCAGCGAGCGCTCTGTGGGGCACGCAGCTTCTCCCAGGGGACCCTGCGGGTTGACACCCTGATGGGGCCTCTGTCCCCCCCTGTGCCTGAAACACCAGCTCCGAGTGCTGGTCCTAGCGTCTCGCTGTGATGCTGGAATTCCTCCTTCCCGTCTGAAGGAGAGAATCAAAACAAAGCCCCCACGTTTCGTGTCTTTGCCTCCGGAGGAGCGGGGCCTTCAGAGGAGCCCTGCGCCCCACGAGCCCTGCAGACGAGGTCCTCACCGCAGAGCAACCTCGGCGGAGCGCCCAACGACGCGCCGGTGTGTGCAAGTCCTTCCTGTAACGGCGAGCTCCTTCCCTGGGTTTAAAACTGTGGCAAGCTACGCGTACAATCTTCCATCTTGAGCATTTTAAGCGCACAGCCCAGTGGCATTTTAAGCACATTCACGCTGTTGTGCGGCCACCACCATCCACCCCCATAACTCTTTATCTCGCAAAACTGAAGCTCGGTCCCCGTGCCACACCAACTCCCCGCCCCCCCACCCTCTACTTTCTATGAATTTGACGACTCTGAGTCCCTCTTACGAGTGGATGGGACAGCACGCGCCGTGTTGTGACGGGTTCGTCTCCGTGAGCAGTCCTCCAGGCTCACCCGAGCTGCGGCCTGAGTCAGAGGCGCCTTCCTTTTCAGGGATGAATCATATTCCCCTGCGTCTGTCACCACATTTCCTTATCCGTCCGTCAGCAGACAGACACCTCTGCGGGTTGAGAATAGTGACACCGTGGACACAAAGCTCTCAATTCTTTTGCGGACACACCTAGCCGCCGTTGTATTTTAATGTGTGACTTCATCTTTCTCTGAGCTACTTTTACACAGGTTTGTAAAACGTAACTCGTCCAATTGAGATGTACCTGTAATTACTGATTTTGACATTGATAACCAATGTCATCTCCAGGTAAGTTTTCTGCTAATAAAAATCTGTGATGCGAAGGAGAGAGAGACGGGGACGGGACAGGGACAGGGAGAGGCGGCTTCGGAAGCCTCGCCAGCGCCCAGCCCGGCCCCGCCCGCCAGTCACGCAGGGCCTGCCCGTGAGCCTCGGGGCCGCCCGACCGGGCCGCCAGGGTTTTCACCAGCGACGACCGACGGCGACTACTGGACCCCCATCTAGGCTTCAGCGGGCGTCACCCAGGGAGCCTCCAAAGGCTGCGCGGCGTGACCCGGCGCCGTCTGCCATCCTCGCCCCGCGCCCCAGCCCTGCGGCCTCCTCGGCCCCGCCCCCTCGGGTCTCGACGCTTTACCCACTGGTCGTCGATGTGACAGGCATCGGCGAGGCCTCCAAGCCTCTCGCCCGCAGACCCCCTGCCCTCCCCGGCTCGCACCCTATTACAAGACGGGCGGCGCGTGCGTTCTCTGCGACCAGGGCACCCACGGGGGCGGTGACGGGGCACGGGTAGCAGTCACACCGGGCAGGGGCCACGGCCCGCGAGGTCCGTGCACGCGGCACGGGCTCCCGCCTCCCGGCTCCGCTCGGGACACGTCACCTTCTTGCCCCCGGCCCTCCGCGCCTCCAGCTCCCCTGGGGACCCGCACCTCACTCCCCGGCACGAGGACAGCGCTTCTCTCCGAAGCCCGGTCCTTTCTTCCCTTGTTGACCACGCTGGGCGTTGCCATTTTCACGTGGAGGTTACTGACTACAGAGATAGAGGTCCCTCTTGCACACGCCCTTCTGAAGGTAAATTGTACCCCAGTGTGGTGACAGGAAAGAATGCAAACCAGAGAGTCTCACTCCAACGTGTGTGTGACAACTGGCCCAGGGTCCCTACGGGCGGCTCCAGGGAGGGGACCCACCAGGGACAGGGCTCTGGGTTCTGCAGTGTTGGTAGATTTTGGTAGCTTGTTAATCCCTTCAGGCCAGGTACCGTGTTTATTATCTAATTTATCCATCCATTCATTTCCTCAGCAGACACTCCTTCATGCGTGCGTATCCCCCCAGCATTTCAAGCAGATGCTTTACTAGTCGGAGTGTCACCCCTTATGTAACATGATCACCCAATTCCACAATTTGTTCTCACAAAGGCAACAAGTTAGTACATGAATCCCTCCCTCAAACTTGCAACACTTTATGATGAGGAGGAACGCTGTACTGTCTCAGGTTCTTCATTCCAATTGTTTTCCCCACAAAAAAGCTGGCAGTTACCACGAGAGACGACTAATTTGTGTATTTGTGCAAGTGCATTGTCGTGCTGGGGTGAGAACAATCCTGAGAAAGTATAATCCAGTGAGAGAAAATCTGGAGTTAGAAGACCAAAATTCAAATGCCATTTCTCCAGTAACCAATTAAGTTGCTTAGCTGCTCTGGGTGTCAGTTTCCTCATCTAGAAAACAGGGATAATGAGGCCTCTTGCCTCACAAGGTTGTCACTCAGATGGAATCAAAAGGAGGTGAGCACACCTTGAGGACGGTCCCAGGTGGGGTGGGCTGGGTGAGAAGCCGAGGGGCTCACTGCGGGGAGGGGAGGCCAGAGTGGAAAGAGGCTGGGGAGCCCCGAGCCACTCGCCCACTAACGTTATTTCCAGATCCTGATTTCCAGCTCCAAAGGCGTTCGCTGAGCCCCGCTACCTGCTGCTTGCCCCCAGAGATCCTCCCCGGATCCTACCACGTGCCCGGTCCCGGACAGGGCTCCAGGCACACACAGCTGGGCCTCTAGTTCTACAAAGGGCCGGCTTCCCAACCGCGTTATCAGCGCAAGGAGGTTCCAAATGACTGAGGGCAGCTGTCCGCCTGCATGGCTGTCTGAGAGTACAAACTAAACCCAAGGGCTTCCGCTTCAGAGGACTGGGAGAGCCCGAGCGTAAGAGCTGGGATTATTCCCCGCTGATCGGCAGGTGGAGGACTCTCAGTCCATACGTGAGAGGATCGTTCGTTTCTGGAGATGAAACTTCCCATTCTCGCTGCGGTTAATTAAGGGGTTTTTACTGAACCTTCCCAGCACTGCCCCCAAAGCCCAGTGGCCTGAGCACCCACACAGCTTTCGCCGTATTCACACGTCACTTGTGATAGTTACTTAATAATTTT
The DNA here is from genome assembly GCF_965194805.1 of Balaenoptera borealis. Classification (NCBI taxonomy): domain Eukaryota; kingdom Metazoa; phylum Chordata; class Mammalia; order Artiodactyla; family Balaenopteridae; genus Balaenoptera; species Balaenoptera borealis. The sequence continues at coordinate 331,998 of NC_138875.1, read as the reverse complement.
ATTTAATTTTAAATGTAATCCTTTTTAAAAAAAAAAAAAAGTGTCCTTACCCTAAGTAAAACAAATAACATCATGGCTTTAATGTATCTGTTGTATTTTTTCTATTACACATTCAAACAAATACATAATAAATATATAATGAATAAATTAAAACACGTTTGTCCCTACGCTGCCTAAAAAGCCTCAGCGTCGCAATTTGGGGAAATTGCTTGAAAAAACAACGTTTGTCTTTAGAGACGCGCGAGGACCCTGAAATCCAGCACCGAAGTCCTGCCATCCCCACCGGAGCACAACTCTCAGGACGAGGCTTCGCAGAGAAATTCGCTGAAGGAACGTCTCCATCTAGTGGCCGTGACCTCTCATTACACCGAGAAGCGAGCTCCTGCAAACATTTTAGGCCCTGGGTTTCCTTTTGGGGGAAGTGACAAAAGTTCTTGAATTAGAGAGTGCTGATGGTTGCTTACCTTTTTGAATATACTAAAACCCACTGAATTGTACACTTTAAAGGGATGAATTACATGGTAGAAAGTATATGTCGATTTTCAAAAAAGAACAATTGTGAAAGGATTCAATATGAACAGAAAGAGAAAATACTGTCTCTGCCTTCTTATGGTGAAGTTAAATTATCTGGAGCATGGCGGCGAGGGCGTCTTTTTCTCTGCTTTGTCTTGGGGACATGAAGTTTACATCCGGGGGCCAGAAGTCTTAAATAGAAATCAATTTCTTCATTTGTTTGTTTGTAAACCACAGCTACAGTTCCTACTAAACACAGTTTTCCCAGGATTCCTTTGGCTGATATTCTAAAAAGTTGTTTCTTTTTAAGGCCATTTCACCCTAAAAAAAAAGTGCTTTCAAGCTGCAATTACACAGATCTGAAATGTGCAGCCTGTGCTTTGCTCTCGCTTCACAGTGGAGTTGGTGGGTGTGGTTAGATTATGATGTTTTATTCTAAGGGGAGGCTGAGAAACATCTGCTCCTTGATGGAAACCATGTGCTATTACAAGACGCTACGTCAGGCAGTTTAACACGATATATTCCTTACAATTACACTTACTAAACAGAACCCCATTACAGAATTCCCACTAATGTTCTCATCACACACCAACTCAAGAATCTTCCCCTGTAACTCATAGGGGATTGATCAGTGCAATTATTTTGTAAAGGTCTTTGTCAGTGGATTCAAAATAACCAGAAACAGTAATTATTATTATTTAGGATTCAAGTGTTAATTTTCCAGCTGAGATGCAGCCTCAGCCTCATGCAGCTACAGGTGTGGATAAAGTGGAAAACAAATGCTTCTGTGCACAGCACATTTTCTGGGAGGGAGAGCACTCAGAGTGGCCTCCCATCCTGCCGGGAGCGAGCTCCCACTGCAGTGCGTGGAAACGTGGCCCCGAGACCTCCAGAGAAGCCAACGTGACCTTAGTTCTGCTACGGGCACAGCTCACGTCTTCATGCCCTAAGCTGGTCTCCCTCATCTGGACGCTTAGGAGAAGGTGCCCTCGTGCGTGGGGTCAGAGAAGCTCCAGCCCCGATCCGCCCCCCAGGAGGGCTTTACTGCCCCCCTGCTGCAGAAGCAGGGCAGCCCCTCCAACCTCGGTGCCTCAGCCAGAGCCATGGGGGCCTGAGCAGGGCCGGAGGAGAAGCCCGAGCAGCGTCTGGGGACAGCTCTGACGGCCACACAGCTTCACCTCTCCCCTGCCCAGACCTGCTCCCGCTACGGTGCCCTCACATCACACACCTCGAAGCCCATCTCCACGTCAGCCACAGCCCTTCGCAACAGAGACTTCCTCAGCCCCAAAGGTCAGTAATTCTCAAGTTGAGAGACCCTGAGCTAGACTGGCCCAGGAAAAAGGGAGGAGACACAATGAGCAAAACAGGCAGTGAAAGAGGGGCTATCACGACCAGCCATACTGACAAGGATTATAAGGAAATATTCAGAACTGTATACCAATGAAGAGGAAATGGACAAATTCCAAGAAAGACACAAATGATCAAAGCTGACTCAAGAAGAAATAGAAAATTGGAATGGACCTGTAACAAGAAAAGAAATTCAATTGGTGATTTTAAATCTTCCCACAGAGAAAAGCTCAGTCCCAGATGGTTTCAACGGTGAATTCCATCAAATATTTAGAGAAAAGCTCTTTCAGAAAAAAAGAGGAGGTAACACTTCCCAACTCATTCTATGAGGCCACTACCACCCTGATGCCAAAGCCAGACAAAACGTTACAAGAAAACTTCACACCAATCTCTCTCACGAACCCTTAAAAACCCTTAGCAAAATCTTAGCCGCATATAAAAAGGATTATAAACCACGACCAATTGGAATTCATCCCAGGAATGCAGGTTGGATGAACATCTGAAAACCGATCAATCAATAGGTGTGGAAAAATCTCATTGACAAAATCCAACACCTATCCATAATGAAACAAACAGACAAAAAAACCTCTCAATAAACAAGGAAAGAATATCCTTAACCTGATAATGGGCATGTAAACAAACCTACACATCATAGTCAGTGATGTGCTTTCCCTTCCTAAGATTGCGAACAAGGCAAGGATATCTGTTCTGGCCACTCCCACTCAACGCTGTGCTGGAGGTCGTAGAGAGCAATACTTGCTCCGCCAAAACAGAAGGAAGAGAATGAGAGGATGGAAAATAAATTGAAGCATGAAGATTGAAAAGAAGTAATAAAACTGTCTATTTACAGGTGACCTGATCCTGTATAAAGAAAATTCAAATATACCAAAATAATCTCACTAGAACTAATAAATGAGCTTATCAGGATTGCAGGATACAAGCCCACTGTGCAAAAATCAATTCTATTTTCATATACAGTTGACCCTTGAACAACACAGGTTTGAGCTGTGAAGGTCCACTTACGTGCTGATTTTTTTAAATAAATTCACATATTACTGTAAATGTATTTTCTCTTCCTTATGATTTTTTAATAAAATTTTCTTTTCGCTAGCTTACATTTTATAAGAATACCACGTATAAATATATATAACATACAAAACATGTGTTAATTGACCGTTCATGCTATCGCTAAGGCTTCCAGTCAACATTAGGGTATCGGTAGCTAAGTTCTGAGGAAGTGAAAAGCTATACACAAGTGTGACTGCACGGGGGGTTGGTGCCCCTAACCCTCGTGTTGTTCAAAGGTCAACTGTACCATCATCAAACAACCTGAAATGAAATTAAGAAAATAATTCCATTTACGATAGCATCAAAAAGAATAAAATACCTAGTATTAAATGCGAAAAAAGAAGTGCAAGATTAATTCACTGAGAACTATAAAACATCACTGAGAAAAATTATAGAAAACTTACATGGAGGGACATCCCATGCTCATAGATTGAAAGATTCAATATTATTTATATGTCAATTCCCTACAAGTTGTAGAGATTCAATGCAGTCATTATCAAAATCCCAGCATATCTTTGTAGAAATTGACAAACTGATCCTATTAATTATATAGACATGAAAAGGACCTAGAATAGCCAAAACAATTTTGACAAAGAACAAAGTTGGAGAACTTACACTATTGGATTTCAAACTTACTATAAAGCTATAGGAATCAAGATCATCTGGTGTTAGCATAAGGACAGACATAAAGATCAATGGAACAGAACTTGAAATTCTAGGATGTTCATGGTCTGTATCGTAAAATTTAACACAAAATAACATTTTAAAGAGTCACTGGAGAGAGATTTCTTCCTGTTAAGGACTCTCTCAACCCCATAGTATATTTTCATGTCTGTCTTGTGCTGGATTCAGAGGATGGAGTGACAGGCGAGGACTCCAACCCACTCTCTGATGTGAATTACACTAAGACGGTCATCTTGGGACCTGCTTTTTATAAACTCTCTCTCCAGCGGCTGTAATGGAAACTTGGCAGTCATAAGATGAGAAGCATATTAGGAGGTAATGTGTACGTAAATTAAAAGCGGAATTTATGCAGGAAGATTATTTCCCCTAACAGAACATTTTACTTTTTATTATGAAAGTTTTCAAACATGCAAAAATACTGTTTCTCTTATCCTTCTCCAGCAATTATCAGTACAGAACCTATCTTGTTCCATCATGTGTACCATTCACTAAACCTGATTATTTAGAAATAAATCCCAGGTATCCTATTATTTCATCTGTAAAATATTTCAGCACACATCTTTAAATGATAAAGATTCTTCTTAAACCCATAGTCAAATAAAGAAAGCATCAATAACCTCTTATAGGAATTTTAAAAATAAACAGAAGAAATCCTCCGTAAGCTGCACGGACTGTCTACATTCAGCCTATAAAGGCTAGCATTCTCTTTTAACAGCCTTTTTACACCCATCTGATGATGTAAAATCAAATGAGTCTCATGCTCATTTTCCCAAAAAATATATTTTGCAGCAGCAAAGCAAACATTATAATATGCAGTGGTCAGGAGCCTGCTGTCCTGCTGTTCCAGAGGGAATATGTGAGACAAAATGAACACGGCAGAGCCCGTTAACTCATTCCCTCTCATGTAATGCACTGGGCCCATCTCAGACCTAGAAAAGCTGACCCTCAGTCCAGGAGAAGGGCTGACTATCAAGTTCTGAACCAGATACATTTTCAAATGAAAACTTGTGGCTTGGAGTTGTGAATCAGATTCACGCTAAACTATGTTTTCTTAACACCCAACTTGAAATAATAATTTAAAAAATTAAACCCGAGCCATATGGGAAGGCTCCAGTCGTAAAATGCTTCCATTCCATCTCTACCCCACTGTAACTGACAGTATACCTGGTGAGGATGCTGAGAAAACCAAAGCCTTCGAACTCTGTGCACTGTCACTAGAGTCATAATCTCATGGGCTATTCCAGTAGAACCAAGCAGAGGTCACAGCATTTCCCTTTACTGGGAAGTAAAGCAATAAAGAGAACAGGGGGGATCCGTCTACTTCTTCTCTCATGACCACCTAGCTGCTCCGAAGGGCTGGGAGACGCTCCTGAAAAAGTCACGGTTCGTATGAGAAGCAGCCTGGGAGGTCTCGCCAGGCACGTGGGTGGGTTCTGATGTACACCCTCTATTCTGGTATTTTTCTGGGATTGTTTAAAGGGACTGTTTCTGACTCATGGTGAGAAATCAGCCCGCACAGCACACCAGCTGCTGTCCTGGTAACAGGGCCACGGACGTCCTCACCCCTAGTGACTGCCTCCTCCTGAGCGCGAGAACCATTTCAGGTTCCCGGCTGCCTTCTCCTTTCCAAAATGCACACCATGCGTGCTACTGCCCCCTTTGTAAAAAAAAATGGTAGAATGTTCCTTGTACCCGGAATAACTTTGTTTTCATTATTTGTCTGTCCTCAAAGAGCCATTTTACTGGAAGTAAAATGCCGTGTAGCCAAGCCTATGGGAGTGGTAAAAAGAGTCAGTAAATCGTTGCTATGCTAGAATAGTCCCAGTACTTACACGCTTTATGGATTTAATTGGTCTGTGTATTGTGTTGCACAGTACAATTATTCTAATGTATCATGTAATAACATCCTATATGCAGATGTATTGGTGGTTTGTAAATACCTTATCTGATGGAGATTTCTCCTCCAAATGACTTAAAATTCTTAAGTCACAATTATCTTTTTCCCAGACATGTCAACAGTGCTCTTCCACTAACAGGAAATTTCTCTATTTCCACCTTTTTCCTCCGCCCCACTCACCAAAACAAAAGGGACAGTAAGCACATGACTCCTCTGAGACCAGTACCTTGAAATACAGACCAAAAAAGGGAGAAAACCAGGTGGGGAAAAAGAGGGGAAAAAACCAGGAGGGGAAGGGGATGCGGAGAAAGGGAATGTCTTCTCCTTTGGTCATTTGATCCAGTTTAAAACAAACAGAGAAGAAAAATCAAAGAGAAGAATTCCCACTTTGGGTGGTATGGCAGTGTAGAAACTCTGCAGGGCCCCTCACACTACAAAACAATTAGATTTTTGCCTAGGACTTAATTTTCCATGTCAGTATTGGGCTTGAAGGAAGTAAGGGACATCCTGAAGTCTCTCAAGCCAAGGAAATCCTAATGAGGGATCCAGGGAGGGAACTCCAATAAGAAAATACAAGAAGCAGGGTTGCCCTCAGAGAACTTGCCAGTATCAGAACGACCTAAGGTTGCAGAGGTGGGGAGGGTAAGCCTTGGGCTCCTGGCACAGCAGGAGAGGTGAACTCTAGACTCCTACCCTGGAAGAAGCCAAAGTGTCCCCATCTTGGGCCCTCTGGCTCTCGCCATAGCAAATGTCACAAGGATCTCCACAGATTATCGACCAAATATGAGCTCACAACAGCACCAACCATAAAAGGAAACACACTTCTATAAATAAGAATGGGTAGGAACAACTACAAATACAAAACAGACTCAGACCCACAAAGACATCAATTATTCAAATGATCAGAATCAGAATCTGCCAAACTAGGTGTGAACCTATAAAAGAAAAAAGAAAATTACAAAAATTATAACTAAGCATTGTAAAAATAGGCTATAAATGAACAGGCATATTTGAAAAATATCCAAACAGAACATTCATAAATGCAAAAAATAATTTTTGAGGCAAAGTTTCAAAGATGAGTTAGACAGCAGATTACACACAGATGAAGTGAGATTAATAAACTGCAGCCAATGTTTGATGAAATTGCCCAGAATGCTGGACAGAGAAATAAGAGGAAAAACTTTTAAAAGATTGACAGATGATTATAAAATAAGAAATTTCAACAAATATCTACTCAGAGTTCCAAAGAGACTAAAGAGAAATATTTAAAGAGATAATGCTTGAGAATTTTCAAGAATTAATGAAATCCATGAATTCACAATATATTTCAAACAGTAAAAACAAAAAGAAACCTACCATTAGACACACTGAAACAAAATTACAGAACCCCAAAGACAAGAAGACCTATCACCTACGAAGCCACAACCAGATTAACAGACTTTCAACAATAAAAAATGGAAACCAGAATTTAATAAAATGTCTTCTAATGAAAAGAGCCACTGTCACTCTATAGCTCTATGTCTACCAAAATTACCTTCCCACAACGAGAGCAAAATACAACATTCTCAGATAAACAGAAACTGAGAGTTTAATTCCAACAGAACTTTACTAAAGGAATTCTAAAGAATATACTCCAAGGTGAGCCCTAATCCCAGAGGTAAGATGTGATTTATTTACAATACAACATAGTATATACAAATGTGTATGACATGTACATGTCATATGTAGATTCTATATTATACAAATATTTTAGGTATCCATCATTTTAGTAGAACCTGTTTATTTTCATTGGAATGTATCTCTTTCGTAATAAATTGTTACCAAAAAAAAAAGGATATGAAATGTTAGGAAAAAAATCATGAGAAATAAATTGGTAAATATGTTAAAGCAAAACTAACATTGTCTAGAAAATAATGTCTAATTTGGGAACTGTAAAAAGGCAGAACTGAAATATTAGACAATTATAGTGTGTAAGTCTGGAGAAGAACAGAGGTATAGTGTTTTAAGATCTATATATTGTTTGGAAGGAAACTGGAATATTCACTTTAAATTTATTAAGTTAGGAATACAAGGTTCTTTTGGCTTCCTGGACCCAATTCCAATGTGTGTGTGTGTGTGTGTATGTGTGTGTGTGTGTGTGTGTGTGTGTGTGTGTGTGTGTGTGTGTGTGTGTGTGTGTAGGCTTCCCCACACCAACAAGAAATTCTCAGATGCCAGCAGGATGTCCAAGAATTCGAATCAATCCTGATACTGTCTCCCTGGAGACAGAATCAGATTCTACAGGTTAAGGTTCAGTCCCACAACACAGCCCTCCACTTCAGACTCCAGTCAAAAGCCCAGGTTTCATGCTCCTAACCCACCAGTTACAAATTCGAGATCCCAATGACCCCCTCCAACTCAGGATGCCAATCACAAGTCCAGTTGTTACTTGTACTTCTGATCAACTGGCTATGAATCAGAGGTCCCCACAAGCCCCTCCTCAGGTTGGATTAATTTGCTAGAACAGCTCACAGCACTCAGGAAAACCCATTTTCTCACTGGATTACCAGTTTATTACAGAAGGATATGGAGAAAGGATACAGATGAACATCCAGATGGGAGAGATACACAGGGCAAGGTGTATGGGAGGGGCGTGAAGCTTCCATGCTCCCTCCAGGTGCACGACTCTGCCAGGTCTCCACATGTTCACCAACTTGGAATCTCCCCAAATTCTGTCCTTTTGGGTTTTTACGGAAGCTTCGTTACTAAGGCACAATTGATTAACTCATTGGCCATTGGCAATTGATTCAACCTCCAGCCCATCTCTCCTCCCTGGAGTTCAGGGTGGAGGTGGGGATGGGGTGAAAATTCTAACCCTCTAATCATATGGTTGGTTCTCCTGGCAACCAGCCCCTACCCTTAGGTGGGGCCCTACTGAAAGTGTTTTCAGGAACTGAGGACAAGAGACCAGATATTATTCCATTGTTCTTATCACTCAGGAAATTCCAAGGGTCTGGGGAGATGTGATCCAGGCACTGTGGATGAAGACCAAATATATATTTCTCCTATAAATCACAATACGCAAAGGTAAAACTTCAATGGTGATCGCCAAATGAAAAAAAAAATGTAGTAAGAAAAAAAATATAAGAAAATAAACAGAAAACCAGATCTCAATATATCCCCAAAGGGAAAAAAGATGATAAGGGAGAAAAGATATCCAAAGAAAAATTGGAAGGTTAAATATAAATGTACTGGACCTGGACTTTCCAACTAAAAGATGGAGATTGTCAGAATGAATTATAAAAGTCTAGCTAGATGCCATTTATAAGAAAATACCTAAACTTAAGGTGTAAAAAGTCTAAAAGTAAAAGTGAAGTATATACCAGGCAAGCATTTATTAAAAAAAAGTTAAGACAGTCATATTACTTCAAGCAAAAAACATTTTAATAGATAAGCATTATTCAGGATACAGAGGGCTCTACATAACAAAAAGTTTCAATTCCTCAAGGATATAAAAATTTTTAACATGTATGCCTTAATAGCAACCTCTGCCCCCAACCCGTTTGTGTATGTATGCATACAATTGTGTGTGTGTGTGTACACACAAAAAAATTAATAAAACTACAGAGAGAATTTGGTAAATCCACTATCATAGTGAGAGATTTCAACATATGTTTCTCAATCATTGCTTGGTCAATCAGGAAAAAAACATGGGAAATTTTAATAACACATTCAACAAACAACTTATTGAGTAGATATAGACTCCTGATTCAAATAAGGAAAGATGACACATTCTTTTGAAGTACATATTAATCATATACCGGAATTATGTTAACTGCATTAAATTTCAAAGAATTAGTATCATTCAGATTATGTTATCTAACCATAATGCAATTAACTTAGAAGTCAACAATAAAAAGATGGAGAAAAATTCCCATGCTTTGGACATTTTCAAATATACTTCTAAATAACCCATCCGTCAAATAAAAAGATCATAATGGATATAAATGAATAATTGAATGACTGGTAATGAAAAAGTACATATCCAGACTAGTGAGATGAAGCAAGAGTGATACACAATAGCACACAAATGGCATTGAAGTTTTACTTAAAAAGAAGACAGGCTAAAATTAATGCTTTAAACATCCAATTTAAGATGCTAGAAATAAGAATGAATCCAAATAAATTGACAAAATTCCTAGAAAATGCAATTTCCGAAATGACTCAAGATGAAATAGAAGGTGTGAATAGACCTATAACTAGGATAGAGATTGAATCATCAGGGTAAAATCTTCCCACAAGGAAATAGCAAGACCAAAAGGTTATAAAGGCTAGTTACACCAAACTTTCAAGAAACAGATCATTCCACACTTACAAAAAATCTTTCAGAAATAGAACTAGAAACAGAAAAGAAAAGCTCCCCAACTCATCTCATGACACCTACTGGCCTTGATATCAAGTTAAATAAGGATAATATAGAAGAGGAAACATATGGACTATTCTCACTCATAAACATGGATGTAAAAATATTAAGTAAAATATTAGCTAACTAAATCTAATGACTGAATTGGGTTTATTCCAGGAATGCATAATTTTAGTTACATAAACAGAATTCATATATCTGTATGTGTGCATATGTGTATATGTACATGTATGCATATATATGCATATATATTATAATTTTAACAAAAGAGAAAGCCATATGATCACCTCAAAAGATGCAGAAAACATTTGATAATATTTTAAAATAGTCATAAGAATCTTTTAAGAGACTATGAATAGACTGAAGTTTCTTTTACCTGATCATGAATATACAAAAAACGCTCATCACACATCTTTCCTAATGGGGAAATGTTGGAAACATTCCCCTTAAAATGTGGAATAAAACAAGGATACCACAATAACTGATCCTGTTCATCACTGCAGTATAGGGATAAACTAGCACATTAAGACAAGAAAAGAAATAAAGCTATAAAACTTGGAAAGGAAGTAATAAAACAATTATTTGGAAATGATATGAACTCCTACATTGAAAACTCTGAAGAATCTACTGATATACTATTTAAAATAAAAGAACCTATTAAGGTAAATGGGTATATGATCAGTTTGCAAATATCTACTGCATTTTTATGTACCACCAACAGTCAATTAAAAAATGTCAATTTTTTACAAGTATCATGTATCAACAAAAGTATCAACAACAAAAAATAAAGTAAGTAGGAACAAATCTAACCAAAAATGTGCAAGTCCTATATGCAGAAAATTATAAAACCTTATTGGAAGATTTTAAAGGGGGCCTAAATAACTGGAGTGATATACTGTTTGTGGATGGGAAGATTCAAATCACAAAGATGTCACTTCTCCCCAAACTGAATTATAGATTTCATATAGTTCTGAACAAAACTCTTAACAGGTTTTATCAATAAACTTGACACATTAATTCAAAAATTTATGAAACAAAGGCCAAGAATAGCCACAAAACTTCTAAAGAAACTTCTAAATAAGTAAACTACTGTGGGGCAGTTGCCCTCCCAAATGTCATGCCTTATTATGAAGCTACAGCAATTAAGACGATACAAGAACAACCCAGAATAGAAAGTCCAAAATAAGCTCATACCTTCATAGAGACTTACTCTGTATCAGAGACGGCACCACAGCTCAGTGAGAACAAGGTAAGCTTTTCAGTATATAGTGCTGGGATAATGGGTTACCCATATGGGAAAGAAATCAGACCCCTGCCTTACAACATATACAAAACTTCCATTTCTTATTATTGAAAGACTTAGCTGTGAAAGGCAAACTTTTACAAATTTTAGGAGTAAAAAAGGACGCTATCTTTATAACCTCAGGTTAGGGAATGCATTCTTAAAATTAAGGACTTCTGTTCTCAAAAGATCATGAAAAAGACAAGCCAAGAATTGGTAAATGATATGAGTAACATATAAACAGTAAAGGATCTGTATTCAGAAACCATAAGGAACTACCACCACTCAACAAGAAAAAGACAAACAACCCAATAGAAAGGTGAGCAACAAACTTGAATAGACATTTTGCAGAAAACAAAAAAGGTAAATTTTAAAAAATAGGAAGATACTAAGCCAAAAGGCTATCAGAAGAGTGCAAATTAAAATCACAACTTAATTTTAACACAGATTTTCATTTAGATCGGCAAAGATAAAGAAGTCTGATAATACCAAGTTGTTGAGAATGTGGTGAAAATATAAACTGAGACAACCATTTTTGCATTATCTCATAAATCTGAACATTTGCATATCCTAATTCAGCAGTTCCACACTTACACACATATCCTCAGATTTTAACTCGTTACACCAAGAAACACGCAGAAGTATGTTCACTGTAGCAATTTTCAGAATATCAAAAAGTGAAAACAATCCAAATGTCCATTCACAAGATGACAGATAAATACATCCTGGTATATTCACACAATGAGCTATTATACAGAAGTCTCAATATCTAAACTATACCCATATAAAATAATATGAATAAAATTCGGATTCATAGTGATGAATGAAAAAGCCATTCAGATTTTAGAACATGATGCATTTTTATAAACCTCAAAGAAAAGTTTGACTAAACAGTATCTTTGTGCATACATATATACAAATGCAGCAAAACACCATACAAAAGGAGAAAGACAAACACGAAGCTGAGGATGGCAGATACCTCTGGTGGGGAATCAAGGGGATAAGATGGGATGGTAAGGAGTGCATAGGTAGCTGTAACAATATTGGTCATGTTCTAGATTTTAGATTGGCGGATACGTTCATTTTAGGGTTACACAGTCTTTGGTATGTACATAATTTACATAATTTTTAAATGGGGGGAGAGAAGAACAAAGGGAGAGAGAGAGAGATCCAACTAAAGACCATGATAGGTCTACCTCAGAGATATTACGGGTTTGGTTCCAGACCATTGCAGTAAAGTGAATGTTGCAAGCCTCACAAATTTTTGGTTTCCCAATGCAAATAAAAGTTATGTTTATATTATACTGTAGTCCATTAAGTGTGCAATAGCATTATGTCTAAAAATAAGTGTACATACCTTGACTTAAAAATACTTTATTGTTAAAAAATTGCTAACCATCCTCTGAGCCTTCAATGAGTCGTAATCTTTTTGCTGGTGCAGGGTCTTGCCTGGATGTTGATGGCTGCTGACTGATCAGGTCAGTGGCTGCTGAAGGCTGGGGTTGGTGTGGCAATTTCTTAAAATACGACAGCAGTGAAGTTTGCCACATCAATTGACTCTTCCTTTCATGAACGATTTCTCTGTAGCACGCAATGCTGTTTGAAAGCATTTTACCCACAGTAGAACTTCGTTCAAAATTGGAGTCAATCCTCTCAAATCCTGCCGCTGCTTTATCAACTAAGTTTATGTAATATTCTAAGTCCTTTGTTGTCATTTCAACAATCTTCATAGCATCTTCACCAGTAGATTCTGTCGCAAGAAACCATTTTCTTTGCTCATCCATAAGAAGCAACTCCTCATCTGTTAAAGTTTTATCATGAGATTGCAGCAATTCAGTCACATCTTCAGGCTCCACTTCTAATTCTAGTTCTCTTGCTATTTCCACCACATCTGCAGTTACTTCCTCCACTGAAGTCTTGAGTCCCTCAAAGTCATCTATGAGGGCTGGTATCAACTTCTTCCAAACTCCTGTTAATGTTGATGTTTGGACCTCTTCCCATGAATCACGAATGTTCTTAATGGCATCTAGAATAGTGAATCCTTTCCAGAAGGTTTTCAATTTACTTTGCCCAGATCCATCAGAAGAATCACTATCTATGGCAGCTATAGCCTTACGAAATGTGTTTCTTAAATAATACGACTTGAAAGTTGAAATTACTCCTTGATCCATGGGCTGCAGAATGGACGTTGTGTTAGAAGGCATGAAAACAACATTAATCTCACTGTACATCTCCATGAGAGCTCTTGGGTGACCAGGTGCATTGTCAATAAGCAGTAGTATTTTGAAAGGAATCTTTTTTTCTGAGCAGTAGGTCTCAACAGTGGGCTTAAAATATTCAGTAAACCATGTTGTAAACAGGTGTGCTGTCATCCAGGCTTTGTGGTTCCATTTATAGAGCACAGGCAGAGAAGATTTAGCATAATTTTTAAGGGCTCTAGGATTTTCAGAGTGGTAAATGAGCATTGGCTTCAACTTCAAGTCACCAGCTGCATTAGCTCCTAACAAGAGAGTCAGCCTGTCCTTTGAAGCTTTGAAGCCAAGCATTGACTTCTCCTCTCTAGCTATGAAAGTCCTAGATGGCATCTTCTTCCAATATAAGGCTGTTTCATCAACATTGAAAATCTGTTGTGTAGTGTAGCCGCCTTCCTTAATTATCTTAGCTAGATCTGGATAACCTGCTGCAGCTTCTACATCAGCACCTGCTGCTTCACCTTGCACTTTTACATTATGGAGATGGCTTCTTTCCTTAAACCTCATGAACCAACCCCTGCTAGCTTCAAACTTCTCTTCTGCAGCTTCCGCACCTCTCTCAGCCTTCATAGAGTTGAAGAGCGTCAGGGCTTTGCTCCGGATTAGGCTTTGGCTTAAGGGGATGCTGTGGCTGGTCTGATCTTCTATCCAGACCACTAAGACTTTCTCCATATCAGCAATGAGGCTGTTTCGCTTCCTGATCATTCGTGTGTTCACTGGAGTAGCGCTGCTAACTTCCTTCAGGAACTTGTCCTTTGCGTTCACAACTTGGCTAACTGTTTGGCGCAAGAGGCCTAGCCTTCGGCCTATCTCAGCTTTCGACAGGCCCTCCTCACTAAGCTTAATCATTTCTAACTTTTGATTTAAAGTGAGAGACGTGCGACTCTTCCTTTCACTTGAACACGTAGAGGCCATCGTAGGGTTAATAATTTGCCTATTTTCAATATTGTTGCGTCTTAGGGGATAGGGAGGCCCGAGGAGAGGTACTGAGACACGGAACGCACGTCGGTGGAGCAACCAGAACGCACACAACATTTATCAGTTAAGTTCCCTGCCTTACCTGGGCGCGGCTGTCAGCGCCCCAACACTACAACAGCAACACCAAAGGCCATCAATCACAGATCAGCGTAACCAGTAACGACGGAAAGGTTTGCGAGAATTACCACAGTGTGACACTCAGACAGGAAGTGAGCAAAGGCTGCTGCAAAAATTGGTGCCGACAGACTTGCTCCATGCAGGGTTGCCACAGACCTTCAATTGGTAAAAAACGCAGTATCTGTGAAGCGGAAGAAAGCAAAGTGCTGCAAAATTATGCACGTACTACTGCTGTCTGCCTTCCTTAAATTACGTCAGCTTTTGTTTCATGCACCTGGGGGCTCTGCCGTTGGGACAGGTGCTTATGTTCAAACCCCACCAGAGAAAGTGCAGCTCTTCAGAAATCCTATCAAGAAAGACCTTGAAGGCCCCCGCCGACGACCACTCCCCCTCCTCCCGGACGGGCTCGGCTTGTCTCCACAGTGGCTCCCGGTCCCTGCGCACAGTGCACCTGGCCTCCCCAGGCGGGCACGACGGCGAGGCGGCTCCGACAGTGCGGGAAGGGACAGACCCCGACAAGACGCCAAAACACGCACCCCAGGGGGACGAGTGGAACCCAGAGCCGACCAAGCTCCAACCCCAGACTGCGCACAGCATGCTGGGACCGCAGTCCACGACTCCCGCGAGGCACGTCGGGATTCCAAACGCCTGACTGGGATTCATGGGACAGCGGCGCGCTGCACGCTGGGCCTCGTAGTCCCACGACGGACGACCGGCCTCAGCACGTGATGGGAGGAGTTGTGGGACGTCAGCCCCTGTTGCATGCCGGGACCAAAAGCGCCTGATGGGGTTTCTGGGACTCTGGCCTCGCAGTCCTAAGACACCAGCCAGCCCTCAGCGCATGGAGGGCTGTGGGAACAGAGTGTTGCATGCCGGGACTTGTAGTTCTCATAACGCCGGACCTCAGCCGGTGACGGGGGCTGCAGGACAGAGACCCTCGTTGCACGCCGGGATTCACGGCGCCTTACGGGGATTCGTGATACAGAGAGGCGCGTTGCACGCCGGGACTCAGAGTCCCACGAAGTCCAGCCTCAGCGCCTGACGGGGCTTCTGGGTCGGCAGCCCCGCGTTGCATGCCGACCCGCAGCCCCAGATGCCGGCGCTTATGGGGTGGATGGGGCGAAGGAACACTGTTCCCACCGGGCCCAGTCGCAGAAGCGTGGTCCTAGGACGCGGCCAGTTCCCATGGCCGGCGGAGGACCTCTCGGGCCCCGCATGGGCGTGTTTACACCCAGGCCCTCAGCGCCTGCGCGCACGCACGCGGTGGCACGTGACGTCGCACGCTGTCCCGGAAGTCGGCGCGGAACGCGCGGCTGGTGGAAGCCGGCGCCGAAGGGAGAATCGTAGCTCCGCTGCCGCCTCCGCTTGGGCCGGGGTCGCCCGGTTGCCCGCGGTGGGCGCCGGGCTCTGAGCGCCCACCGCCGCTTTTCCACAGCGCCTCCGCCCGGCTGCGATGGAGGCACCGCCCGGCAGCCGCGTTCCCGCCGAGGGCGCCCAGCCGCCGGCCGTGGCCGAGGTGCGCTGCCCCGGCCCCGGACCGCTGCGCCTGCTCGAGTGGAGGGTGGCGGCTGGTGCGGCCGTACGCATCGGCTCTGTGCTGGCCGTGTGCGAGGCCGCCGCCTCCGCGCAGCCCACCGGGCCCGCCCCTACCCGCGCCGGCTCCGGGGGCTGCGTGCGCACGGAGCGCAGGCTGAGGTCGGAGCGCGCGGGCGTAGTGCGGGAGCTGTGCGCGCAGCCCGGCCAGGTGGTGGCCCCCGGGTGAGTGGAAAGGAGGGAAGGGGCTGAGTTCTAGAGGGAGTTCTGGGCTTGGGCCGGGAGGGGGTCCTGGCCCGGCACTGGGTGGGAAAGGGTCTCCGGGGCTGCAGCTGAAGGCTGCGCTCCGGGAGAACTTTGTAAGTTAGAGCCCACAGCTGCGTGGCTGCCTGTTTTTCTAAGACTGGACGGCAGTCACTATTAGTGACTATACTAATCCGCGGCAGCTTTTTTTTTTTGAAAACTCTCCGTCACCGAAATAGCACTCTTTGTAAAACAGTTGTGTTCTCTTTTTTCTCTTTCTGTAATAGGTGCCTCCCCCTAAGACTTCATGTTTGTAAATTAGGAAAACTAGGGGGTCATAGTGCATACAGAACGAATCAGGCCGTACTCCATGCTTGTTGTCGCAGTGTCAGCTGTTGGGAGACGTGCACTTCTTTAGGTTCTAGTAAGCCCTGCGAAACGTGGTTGTAAAACCTGGTGCAGTTGTGCATCCTCAGCTCAGGAAGGGGGTGCGGCCTGGGCACAGGTAGGTCAGGGTGAGAAGTAGTAGTGCACCCTCCTGCCACAGGCTCTTGCTGTCGTACCTCTGTTTTAACCTAGTAAAGGGCTTTTTTTTTTTTCTTTTTTGAAGTGTATGAACTTGTCAGTTTATATCTTTTCCCTAAGTTGACCAGTGTTGTGCACAAAGGCGTGTGCACATGACTGGTGTGGTTGTTTTCATTGTCAGGAGCAGAAACCTGGGGCAGGTGAGCATTCCTGCCTCCTGCTTAGTGGCTGGTGTTCAGTTTTCCTGTGTGGGGACCCCAGTACCCTGGGTGCTCAGTTCCCTTTCTGCCCACCCTGGCCCTCCCCGGGGGTTGGGGGGACGTCGTCCCTGCTCCTCTCCCTGTGGCTCTAATTGCCCCTCTGGCTTTTGAGCGTCTTCTACCTGGTCCACACAGCAGTGGGTGACCAGGGTAGAGCTGGCCTCCCTCGCAATCCTGGGGGTCTCATCCCACATCCGCTCCTCTCCTCTCCTCTCGTCTTTGGGGGGGGAGCCAGGCCCTCAGTCTTCTGCCCAGGCGCCCGCGCCTGCCCACTGAGTGCATCCGCCACCAGAGCTGTCTGCCTGGCCTCCTTTAGGAGAGAGGGGCTCGCTGTGCTGTGTGTGTGACACACTGTCAGCGTTACTTTGAAGTCAGGTCTTACCTGACCATTGCTTGGTCCGTAATGAGCCTGTAAACCTGCCAGCTAAACGATGGAGGTGCACCCTGATGCTGCCGTTTCACTGTGTAGAAAACCCCTGAGGGAAAGACCTCTTCTCCATGTGGTTCTGTTCCTCTGCATGGGAAAGGCCACCAAGGCCCAGACAGGCCGGTTACCGGTCCCAGCAGTTAGTGAGACTCACGTGCCTGCGCGGATCAAGGCAGCCGGTCCCGCGATCAGAGTAACCCAGCGAGGTCATGTAACCAGCCAGCCAAGTAGCTGATAGAGTGGCAGGCTCCCAGCCGTGAGTAATTTCCTTTCTGGTGTGTTTTTGGTGTTTCAGGTCTCGGGGTATCTTACTGCAGTGGTTCATCGTGGGGCTTTTTGAGGAGCTGGAGAGTGGTAGCATTTCTGCTGGAAGGCAGGTGTGTGGGCGAGGAAAGCACCAGCGCAGCGCCGGGCTCACCTGGCTGGAGTTGTCCTTGTCTCCATCTGCACTGTCCTCTCTCTGCAGGACTCATCCTGACCACGTCAGAGGTTGTTCTCAGGCAGTGAACAGTTGCAGGAACGTAGAAGTCCTGCCTCTGGGTGTAGTGGAAGTAGTCAGTAGATACTGTTGTGATCTGTAACGGGATTGCACGTTTTTGTAGTGCTTCATGCTGTCGGGGAGAATGGGAACTATTCTGACTGAGACAGAGGAAGGGGCTGAGGTCCCAGGAGGTTTTGATGCACCAGCACTGTCCCTGCTGAGGCTTTGCCAGGGGTTCCTCTGTGCTGCTCTCTCCTTAGGCCGCGTTTCATCCAGAGCGTCCCCCTGGGGGGAAGTAGATAGAATGAGAGTCTGTTTCTGTCTTCATAATACATATGTGGATTGAAATTATTTTGATATGAAAATTTTCTGGCAAGGCACTGTCTGCCAGAGAGTAAATTTGTTAATTGTGGACCTGATGATGTCTTTCCCCCTCACCTGTCTGTTTTTTTTCAGTTCACTCGGGTACATTGATGTCTCCAAAGGAAAGGAAAATATATACGTAGAATAATCAGGAAACAAGTCTGGTGATGGATAGGGACCGACACGGGAGGAGGCTGTGTAGGGGTGCCTTTGCGTCTTCCATCGACATCTGGCCAGCTTTATCTGTGCCTGTCTGAACCTGCTGTTTTTATCAGGGTTGTCCAGTGCCGATGTTCGTAATTCCATCATTTCTGCTTTATTTCTTGCTTCGTTTTCCTCTGTAAGAACAACTAATTTATCAGTGTGGATTCACGGGTTCTTATTTTATTCAGTGGATTATGGTCCATTCCGATTACTTGCCTTAATGCTCAAACTGTCCTGGATTTGGAAGCGGGCGCCCTTCCAGGTCCCGTTAACGTAGAGCATGGTCCTGTTTTCTGACACAGATGGCTTCTGCTCTCCCATCCCCAGCCCTGGAGTCAGCCATTTCTCCAAGAAATCCTGCTTTCTTTTAGTGGAGAATGACATTTAGAAACCACGATCTGAGTGCACAAAATAGTCTCTTTTCCTCCAATATTCTTCAGTACTCAGAGGTTTAGCACTTAAAAGATATCCCTTAGCCCTCCTAACCTATAAGACCTGCCCAGACCCAACACCTGACGGTGACCGCTCGAGGGGGCAGCGTGATGGGGCCCAGCTCCCTGACACTGCTCTTTCTGATACGCCCTGTGCTCTCTGACCTTCCTATTGGAGCAGACACAAAAGCTCATGAGTACAAAAAAATCAGGAGAGTTTGATACTTGTGTACTTTGGGGAAAATAACTTGTTTAGGAATTGCATTTGATGATTATCCGATGGATTTTCTTCAGGGACAAACCAGGAAAGTTGACCTTTATGGGTGACTGGCCTGGCATTCTGCGGCTTGTCTCCTTGGCTGAAGCACTGTTTTTAGAGTTCACAGTGCATCAGTCCCTCGGCCGTGTGGAGGGTCAGGGTAGAACACGGCCCGCTCGGCGCCTTTCACCCGGCCTGGAGCAGTGTCTGCAAAGCTGGAGGGGAAAACAACTTGTGCTGAAAAGGACGTTGCTGCTGTGCTCCTATCTCATTCCCTTTCCCTCTCTCTTGGCATTTTATCTCTTTTGGGGGGAATTTTTTCAGCCCATGCAAAGATGCAGAAGTCAGCTGGGATAGACAGTGTCGTACTCAGCTCTGACCCTGGAGGGCAGTTCTGAGTGATCTGGTAATTGACAGAAAATACAGTCGGCCCTCCATACCACAGGTTCCGCATTTGTGTATTCAGCCAAGCTTGGATCGAAACATTTGGGGGGGTGGGGGGGAAATTCAGAAAGTTCCAAAAAGCAAAACTTGAATTTGCCACATACCGGCAATTATTTACATAGCGTTGACATTGTGTTGGGTATCATAGGTAACTGAGAGGTGATTTAATGACACAGGAGGATGCATGTAGGTTATATGCAAATACTAGGCCATTTTATATAACGGACTTGAGCATCCGCGGATTCTGATATCTGCGGGGTCCTGGAACCAATCCCCTGCGGATACGGACGGGTGACTGTCAAGTCTGTTTCCCCTCCTTTTAATTTGGGCTGTTTCTGAGCTGCTGTACCCCGTAAGTTTCACTCCACCAGCCGTGCCTTCCAAGAGGAGCGGTGCGTGAGGCCGAGCCCCCAGGTCATCGCTCCGGGGCCCGGGAGCCCTTGGGTCACTGGTGCTCGTGTGGCCTGCACGTTCTCACAGGGTAGCAGGTCAGCGGAGCCTGTAGCTAAAATGTAAGCAGCATCGGCATTTTTAAACCTCCTGGGTTGGTGGACGAGCCACTTACTGTTTCCCAAACACCTGCCGCCAGTGCCCCCGGAAGTGAGCGGCAGACTTCTCACCAGGTGCCGAAGGGCCCACGTGCACCGCTGGCCCGTGAGCAGGTGTCTAAGATGCACCTTTGACCTTGAGCGGAGCGCCTCCGGTCCACTTGCTGGCTCCACCACACCGTCGCAGATGCTTCCGGGGCCCCGTTCTTCCCCTCGGGCGCAGGAGAGCAGGGCTGGCTGGGAAGGGTCCCTGGCGGGGAGGGGTCTGGGAAGGGGGGCGCCCCGTGTCAGCAGTGAACTCCCCCCAGAACCGACCGGGCAGGGAGGACCAGGTGCGGCCCGGCAGTGACCTCACCCCGGAACCCAGGGCATGGCCCGCGTGCGGCCGAGGTGCCGAGAGAGCTGGGGAAGCAGAGACCCCGACCAGGCAGCGGGCGGACGAGCCCTGGGGGCGCTGCTGGGTGAAGGGGTCGTGGGCGCCTTGTGGAGGGATTTTGGTGGACGTGGGGGGCTGAGGGGCCACACGTGGAGAAGGCCAGCCAGGGCAGGGCTCCCCTGGGTGCCGACCACCAGTGGCCGAGGCGGGCGGGACCTGGAGCGGGCGCCGCCAGAAGGGCAAGGTCGAGGGAGGCGCCGCGTGCGCTCAGGGCAGCGACCCGTCCGCTGCTCCGGTTTGTCTGGGGTCGGGGCGAGGGGGGCAGTTTCGGGGAGAGGTTGAGACGGCGTCGAGGGTGGGAGAGGGGCCGGGCCGACGGGGCCAGGGCGGGGCCTGGTGTGCCCTCCCCGCCCAGTGCCGGGGTTGGGTGGTGGGGGGCCGGGGGGGGCATCCTGGCCCAGGGCACCGAGTGGCTGGTCGTGATGACCACCGGGGCCAGAAGGGTGGGGAGGAAGGAGGCCCTGCTCGGAGGATGGGCGTCGCTTCCCTGGTTTCGCCCCCCATTTCGCAGCTCTGTCTGCCCGTGAAAATCATCTGCAGTCCAGAGCCTTTAGGACAGAAACGGGTGAGGAGGGAGGGGTGCAGAGCCGTCCGCCCTCACGTGTGGTGCACCGACCAGAAGGCCGCTGGGCCTCAGAGAGGGTCTTTGCTTTGTGGGCAAACGCCCAGCAGGGCCTCCCTCACGACACTGGCACGGGGCCCAGGTGTTTCATCGTAGATGAAAAGGCCCTTCATTTTATAGCCAGAGAAATGGCACCCTTGGAGGGTGATGTGAAGTTAAAGTTATGCAAGAGTCACCGGGAGAAGTGGTACCAGAATCCAGGTGCCTTGGTGCCCACTCAGATGCTCTTTCTAGAGGAGTTGGATAAAGCAAGAGATTTTAGTTCTTGCTAACTTGTGACCGTTTTCTCCCCCGATTCTAGGGCGGTTCTGGTGCAATTAGAAGGATGTAGCCACCCCGTCGTCATGAAGGGCCTGTGCGCCGAGTGTGGCCAAGACCTGACCCA
This sequence comes from Balaenoptera borealis, assembly GCF_965194805.1. Lineage (NCBI taxonomy): Eukaryota > Metazoa > Chordata > Mammalia > Artiodactyla > Balaenopteridae > Balaenoptera > Balaenoptera borealis. The sequence continues at coordinate 310,297 of NC_138875.1, read as the reverse complement.
GTAAGTTCTGGCAGCTCGAGAGTGGGACACTGTTCCCCCTGGAGCCCGAGGGCGGTGCGTGCCAGCGTGGACGGACAGGACGCCTGAGGGGCTCGGGGTGGAGGATCCGTCTCCGCTGCCCTTCATCTGCCCGCATGTAGCGCGAGTCAGTCCGCTTCCCCTCTGGTTTGATTTCTTTGAGCTCTGGAAGCACTAAAGCATGCCTGCCGCCCACCCGGGGTGTGGTAGGAAACAGCTGGTGGGTTGGGATTTGCCTTCTCATCCCCGCTGAGTGAACAGCGCTTCCCCACTGGGACCGGCCATCCCTGGACGCAGCCGGCACTTCACAACCCCCAGGCCCCCATCTCGCAGCCTGTGCTAGTTTGCCACCACTGTTGAGTGGTTTCCCCCGTTTGTACGTGTAGAGCAGTGTGGACTGTTCTGTACTTTCGCGCTGTGGGCCTTTGTGTTTCAGTGGGACCATCTTTATTTTCAAAGGGAACTCTGTGAGTGTGACTCTTACTTAATTTTTTCCTCGGTTTTCCTGTCTGTTTTCAGACAGTGGGGGAAATTGCAGCACTAAGCCCGCAGGCCTCATCAGCTAAAGTCTGAACTAAAATTTCCGCGTAAGTTAATGAGGTGCAGGCATCGCTTCAGCAGCCCCTTCTTGCTTCGCAGGCTGCAGAGTAAGAATGGGAGGCCGCAGGTGCCGCTGTCCACGGCCACCGTGTCAATGGTGCACAGCGTCCCCGAGCTAATGGTGAGCTCCGAGGTAAGTGCGCCCCTGGCAGGGGCAGCGTTTGGGAAGACGGTTCCTGAGAGCCGTGAGCGCATCTGTGGGCCGCGCTTAGCGATAGGAGAAGACACCAGCTCTGTCGTCGTCGTCACTGTGTTCCCAGTGTGCCCGCGGTGGCCGGGTGGTTTACTTGGAGCATGCGGCCTGCCCGCGGGTGAGGGCTGCGCCCCTTCCGCTTCCTTCCCCACGCGATCCCGCCTGCAGGCAGCACCGCTCCGCTGGGCTCCGTTGGGTCGGGAGCTCTTCAGGGTGCTGCAGCCGGACCCTGGGCTTGGAGAGCTGCGGGGTGTGAGCAGGGGTGAGGGGAGGGCATCTCGAGGGCTCCTGCCCGGGGAGCAGGGGGCCGAGCAGGAGGGGGGAGGTGTCGGATCTGGTCAGCGCTGGCTGCGTGGTCGTGGGGTGGAGGGAGAGGGCCCGGTGCTGTGCTTTCACGTGCAAAGACGTGTGAGTGCTGGAGAGATGTCTGGAAAGAAAAAGGTTGCTTTTTGTACATTGCCGTGTTGGTCAGAGGCCTCCTGACACCTGGGCCAGGCTCCACACGGTGGGGTGAGTGAGCGTCGCCAGGACAGGGCAGTAGGCACAGCGCCCACCTCACGGGGCCCTGTAACCACTGACTTCTTGTCTTATCGCAAGGCAGTCTCAGAGCTCTACGTTTCTGCAGGTAGTAGGTAAAAACCTTATTCAGTGTTATAATTTTATTAGGTGTGTGCTTTTAAATGATATATACCTATTTTGTTTTTCATGGGAGAGATAAAATGCCAGGTACATGATTCTGGTTTTCTGAATTGCTGAAATTTAAACAAATATAAATACATAAGTGTATGTTTAAGACAAAACAAGGAAGTTTGAGGATAAAAAGAGAAGAAAGCATCCCCCCCCCCCCCCGTTGTTTCTGCTGTAAAGGAATAACTCTCGCCCTTTCTGCATAAACCGTTTTAGGAACAGACAGTGGAATTCCTCGGTAACTAGTCAGGAGCGCCTCGGCCGCCCCTCCGCCCCGCGCTCGGCTCACTGCTTGTCTCAGTTCTGCCGATCGCTTGCCCTGATCGCTTGCCCTGATCGCTTGTCCTGCTGCTCCAGAGCCTTCAGCTGAGTCTGTACAGACACAGCCACTTTCTTCTCAGCCCCCGTTCACTGGTCCACCTATTTAATTAAAAGCACTCACAAGTCGGAGCGGCTTGAAGAGGGTCGGACCGCACAGGTCTGGCTCTGGGCACTGGGGCGCAGCCCCCAGGCCGCGAGGCTTGTGAGCGAGGCGGGCAAGGCGTGAGGGCGGCGAAGACCACCCTCAGCTTCCTTTTCTGTTTTCTGATAAGACTGAGTTTTACTTTGGATCCACATGTACTTCCTTTGCCATCTCTCGTTTTCCTTTTTCACTAGCAAGCTGAACAGCTGGGAAGGGAAGACCAGCAGCGACTGCATCGCAACAGAAAACTAGTGCTCATGGTGGACTTGGACCAGACCTTGATCCACACAACGGAGCAGCTCTGCCAGCAGATGTCCAACAAGGTGAGCTCCTCCGGGGGGCGGGGGGCGGCTCACTCAGCGGCGGGCGCGGGCCGGTGCAGCTTTGTTACCAGCTTCGTCTGAAGGAGCGCGGGGTCTTGGCTCAGTGAGTGAGCAGGCGCGGGTCGCTCTGCCCCTGAAGCTCTCGGCCGCGGTGCGGAGGACGGCGACCAGCTGGTGAGCGCTGGCCTTGAGTCCCTCACCCACAGAACGCGGTCGCTCTGCCCCTGAAGCTCTCGGCCGCGGTGCGGAGGACGGCGACCAGCTGGTGAGCGCTGGCCTTGAGTCCCTCACCCACAGAACGCGTGTGTTTCTCAGCTACGTTAGTCTTTTGATGTCGTGGGCTCTTCTGTAAGATGCTCTCTGTGTGACATCCGCGGTTGGCAGGGGTCTCGGGGATTTCCTGCATCGCGACCGCTGCACTCAGGCTGGGCGGGGCAGAGCTTGAGGGCATGGCTGCGGCGAGCACCACAGCCGCGAGCACCGCAGCCGGCAAGCACCACAGCCGCGAGCACCGCAGCCGCGAGCACCGCAGCCGCGAGCACCGCAGCCGCGAGCACCGCAGCCACTCGGGGCTCGATCCGCCTGCGAAGCCAGGCCTTTTCATTCCTTTCGTAAGAGTTTGCTTGGTTACGCCACTCCCGTTCTCGGCCTATGTGGCAGGAGGGTGTCCTTGGGGCCGTGTGGACGGCGCTCAACTGCTGCTGGGGGATTCCCTGTGCCTCCGCCCGCACCTGCCCCCTGGTCAGGCCCCTCTGGACCCCCAGACGGCATCCGGGACGCATGGCAACCCCCGCCCCGCCCCCAGCTCCGGACCCACAGGACACCTGCTGGCGACAGCCCGAGAGGCACGTTGAATCCTTAACCTCGGAGATCCTGACTTGGGATTTTAAGGGTGTTTCTCTTGCAGCCTCTGGACGTTTTAGCTGTGGAGTGTGGTGGAAGGTGTTTTACAGTATTTCTCACTCTCAGGCCCTTTACCAGAATAGCCCATCACAAGGGGTTGACGAGTTTAGAGCCAGCGGAAAAATTAACGAGGCCTCAGGTCATTTCCTTCCTTCTTAGTTTATTACTGCTGAGAAAATGAATGATAAAGAGGATTAAAAGGATCAAAGTTTAACTCCCTAAGGAGAGTAGACGTGCGTGCATGTTAATCACGTATAAGCAGGTTGGGGTTACTGATTTCATCTGTCTCCTAAAGATGTCTGCGAATGCTGTTTCAGCTTCTGTGTTTCATTTGTAAGGTAGTAAAGTTGCATCTTAAACCGTCCGTGAGTTAGACTGAGTGATGTGGGACCCTTGGTATGTGTTCATAGCTAGCTCTGGGAGACACTGTCAGTAGGCCCCTGGAGATGGGTTCTAAGCGGTCCGCAGCGGCTCTGCTGCTTGCCGCTGTGTGCGGTGACTCTCTTAGGGGTGCTCACTTTGTCCGTGATCAGAGGAACAGTGTTGGCAAGACGGTCAGGGTGTGTAAGCGTCCACCGGTGTCCTGATAGACTTGTAGTGAAGCCCTCGGATAGCCGAGGTACCGTAGTCATCACAGGATGTTATCCCAGGTAGGTAGTTACCTGGTCGCTCTGGGTAGCTCCGTGCTTGTCCTGGGTGCTTACCATACGTGGTTACTGCAGCAGGGAAGGTGGAGCCCCCCTCCCCCATAGAGCGCGAGAAAGGCGAGCACTTCTGTGGGGTGGGCGTGGTGACCCGTGCAGCTGTCACGTGTCACGTGTCAGCCGCAGGGCCAAGCCTTCACCACGGCGGCTCCCGCCCCCTGACCCCCGGCTCCCGCCCCCTGACCGCCGCTCCCGCCCCCTGACCGCCGCTCCCGCCCCCTGACCCGCGGCTTCCGCCCCCTGACCACCGCTCCCGCCCTATGACCGGGCGTGTTCTCTGCAGGGCATATTCCACTTCCAGCTGGGCCGGGGGGAGCCGATGCTGCACACCCGTCTGCGCCCGCACTGCAAGGGGTTCCTGGAGAAGATCGCCAAGCTGTACGAGCTTCACGTCTTCACGTTCGGCAGCCGGCTGTACGCGCACACGATCGCGGGTGAGCGACCGCGGGGTTCAGTTCCCGCGCTGGACACTTTACATTTGGCTTCTCTCTTTTTCTCGACGTTTCTTGAAGATGAAGGGGAAAGATCAGGAAGGTCTCCCAAACTCAGTTTCAGTCTCCCAGCTGGCAGGTGGGGGCCCAGTTAAGTCCACAGGCTGCAGACGGCCGAGAACCTCCCTGCTCTGCTGGGCCCACGGGCCGTGACCAGACGCGCTCCAGTCCAGAGGGCAGGCTGCCATCACTCCGGTCAGCTGCACGCCACGGGCCACTTCGGCAGTTGGTCAGGACCACACATACGTCGAAAAGTAGAAACTCTCTCTACGAGGGTTCTTTTAAAAAGTGTTAGTCCGTTTGGAAATAGCTCTGGAGCCGTGTTGCTTGTGTTTGTCTGCAGTTAGCACTCTCATCGCAGACAGAACAGTCTCTGTTACTTGGAAGGGAGCAGCGTGATGATGCATTAACCCGCTGTCCTAGTTCGGGCTTGCGGTCCTGTGCTGGCTTCTCTCGTGCATGGACACGGGAGCCCCCTGGCCCCCAGCTCTGGCTGGGGACGGGGTGAAGGGCACCAGCTTCCCCTGCGTAGGCACATTTGGGCTCCAGCCCACTGAGGCCCATCAGCGGACACTGGCACCTGCAGTATGTCACAGCTCCTTAGGATTAGTTATAGGGACGTTAAACTAAGTACTTTTAAATGCAGGCGCCTCGCAAATGGGTCTTGGTTTTGTCAATGGGGAAATACATTTTAAATCCCCCTTTAACATTTGGTGCCTTTGTAGGAAATGTTAGTCACAAACACGGAGGCAGCGTATTAGTTAATCCATCTTGTAACTAACGCTCAGCGTGTTCACCTTCAGCGTATGGCGGCTCTGCGGCTCCCCGGGAGCGTGGTTTGGAGACTGGCACATCTCCTTTGCAGAGTTCTCACACCGCTGAGTAAGCCACACCCCACGTGGAAATAGCAAGTGACGTCTTCAGGTGCGGCCTCAGGCTTCTCCTTGCGGCCGTCACCTCTGGAACCTGGCCTCGCTAGGTGTCAGTTAGTGAGGCACAGAGAGCACCAGCGAAGGTCCCGGGGGGCATCCTGCTCTGCCTGCCACCCTGCCCGCCCCCAGGGCCTGTGGCCGTCGCCGCTTCCTGAGGTTCCTGAGAGCAGGGCTCGCCCCAGCCCCATCTCAGGCTGCGCCGTGTGCCGTAGAATCCCAAGTTGCAGCAAGTCCAGACGAGGCCATCACGAGGAAACCGCAGGCAGTATCCCAGCGACGGTGGGTGCAGAGACCCTCCGAGCAGCACCTCGACCGGGGGACCCGAGGTGGTTCGGCCACCCCGGTGAGGGCGTTGAGAGCGACCACGGTTCACCTGCAGAGAGGGCCCAGGAGGAAGCACGTGGCCCCCAGGGCTGGTGCCCCACATAGCTGTGGGAGCTGCGAGGCCTCCGGGGGCACGTGGATTTGAGCTTCGTGGCCACAGCGCTTTTGGCTGGAAGGAGTCGGCTGATCGGCCGTGTCAGTCTGCTCATTCGCAGATGACAAGCAGAGGCCAGACGTGCGGAGGCCTGACTGTGGTTTTAACAGTGATGGCTTCCGTGACTTCCTCTTTCCGTCAACTTTACTGTTTTCACAGAATGTGTACTTTCGGTGTAAGGAGGATAGACACGCTTTCGTTGGGGCAGAAACGTTAAGCACTTCGCACGCTTTTCATTTATTGCAGAGGCTCTGATAGTGTTTTAGATTTAGCGGCTGAGAGGCTTCAGCGTTCCTACAAGTCTTCACATAGTAAGACGGTAGCGTGCGTTTCTCTCGCGAGATGAGCGCTGTCTGCTGGTCAAACACTGACGACTCGGGCACCTCGAGGCCCTAAGCTCCGGGCAGCTGCCGCCTCACTTCACAGGGGCCCTCAGGAGGGGCACACGGCTCCGCTCGCAGGAGGACCGCGGGCTGCAGGCCTAGCGACCTACGTGACGCCTCCGTCCCCGTCGGTAGTAGGGAACAGTAAGGCGTGGGTGTCAGATCTGCAGTGTCAAGGGCCCTGTCACAGAGGGAGACCGCTCTGGGCAGGCCGTGTGGGAGAGGACGCACGTGAGGTCATGAAGGTGCCTCCTTGTCTGTGGAAAGAAAGGCTTGAGGAAAGACGGGTTCTCCTGTCACGGTGTGAGTGTAAGAGTGCTGCCCAAACACCCTGCCCTCCCCTTTGCTTTACGAACACGAAGGCTCAGGGAGATGACAAAGCCAAACCAACATTTGAACTCCTGTTTGGGGCCCCTTCTCTCGGCGATGGGCTCCTCCCTGATGCCGCCCCGAGTCCCCTGCGAGGTGGGCGGACGTGGTGCCTTCACGTGTTAATTACCCGCGGCTCTGAGCTTCCGGGGTAACACTGAACTTTGTTCATCCCGTCTGCTGTCCTAGCAAGATTCCAGGTGATGGGAGATTCAGTCAGCGTTTCCTGGACCAAAGCCCTTAGAGGAAAGGAACTGTAAGAGGGTGACGGTCTCACCTGAAAGAGGAAAGTGCTTGACGCCGATGCTCTGTGTCTGCACATCACCGCATGCAGGAAGGGACGTCAGTGCATCTCAGACACGTGACCTTGTCCTGTTTTCTTTTCAAAGGCTTCTTAGATCCTGAGAAGAAGCTTTTTTCTCATCGAATATTATCGAGGGACGAATGTATTGACCCGTTTTCCAAAACGGGGAACCTTAGGTATGTACCTGGCTGTGCGCACCGCTGAGGTCACCGTCCAGTTTCCACTGTAAAGCCTGCATTTTGAGCCTCAGACCAATCGTTCTGTATTTATTCTCCCGGTTACCAGCGTCCACTTTCCGGCACATAGCAAGCCCGCTGTCTTCTAACCGGACCCCTCCCTTCCCTGCTCTCCTTGAATGTCCAGGCAATGGTGGCTCCTGGGGCACTCGGGCCAGAGCCCAGGGCGACATGGGTGTCGGGGGAGGAGCGAGACCAGGGCCTGGGGGATGCGTGGAGAGAGAGTCTGGGCGGCCGAGCCCCCAGAGCCTCCCCAGAGGGCCAGGGGGCTGTTTGGCCTAGTCGGGAGTTTTAGGGGGTGTTGGCACCTCGGGTTTCTGTTTCCTGAAGACCTTGCGTGCTGTGCAGCGTACAGTCAGTTATCAAACCCTAAGTCGTGGTACTCTGCACTGGCGCTCGGCCCGTTTCCACGTCCTTCCACCCCCGTGTGCCCCTCCCCATCCCGGTCTCTGTGCTCTTACACCAGGGCTCCCTCCCACCCCTCACTGAAGGGCTGATTTACATTCTTGGGAATTTCCTGCTCACTCTGTACAAGGAATTTCCCCATTTCTACCCAGATAGGTAGCCTCCCCCCATTATGATCCTATATCAGATATAACTTTTTTCATGGCTGTTGATTCCTAAGACTTAGACAGTAACAGCTGTGGCCTCAGTGGCCTTTTGGCTGGCGTTGGCCACCCTTAGCTAACATTTCGTGGTTCAGGTTTAGGGTATCCACACAGACTGAGACCTGTTCACGTCTATGGGATACAAGAAGAGAATCAGAGTACCTGTTTCAGAAACAGTTCTCACGTTTACTGGTTAGGCATCCGAATGAGCAGATACGAGGACGAAGGAAACTGAGGGAGGGTGTGATGACTTGTCCGGAGGAAACCCTGCCCGAGGACGAGCGCGTCAGAGGAGAGGGTCTCCACGGCAGCTCGGGGGCGGCACTTGGCTCTGTCCCCCGGCCTCGAGTCGGTGTGGTTTTCACCTCCCTCGTCTGGAGTTAGATGTGCTGAAGGCGGTAGCGGTGTCAGTCACTGTAGCCGACGCTTGTGTTTTGCCTGTGGAAAATGGACTCACCGAAGACAGTTTTGGACACAGGAACATTTTTTTCTGCCTAGTTGTAGCCTTCAGTAGCAGCTAGAAAACCTGAACAATGACACGCATTTCTCCTGGGTTTGTTTCTCAATCCTAGAAAACAGGCAGGAAGCACTCATCCTTCTGAATTTTGCATGCTTGCACCTGTCTGTCTGAGTCTAAGTGTTGTGGGCAGAAATCAAGTGAAAAGACCACAGAGCAGGCCTGTGTCCATCAGGTGGCTTTTTGGACCCTTGTTAACATTCTTCCTCCACCCGTACATCCTCATAGCTTTGGGGAATACAACAGTCACTTTTTGGACTTGGCATCATGTAGGTGCCCCATCCGAGATTTGAGTAAGGCCTTGCCCTCCTGCCTGTAACTGATAGCTCTCACCTGGCACAGGCCGATTACATGTGTTTGTAAATAAAGCCGTGTTGGGATGTGGCCAGGCCCATTGGGCCGTGCCACCTTCCCCTGGGTGAGGGCTTTCCATGGCCCCAAACAGTAAACCCTTCACTCTCTGGCCCTTTGAAGAATTTGTCATGACTCCTGCCTTGAGGAGTGTCATGTCAGACACTGGAGGAAAGTGTAACTATCTTAGTGTAACTTTCTCTGGAAATTTTTTTAAACGTGAGCTAAACAGAAGCCCTCAGTGCAGCTTGCATCTGGCTCTGATTAACATTCTCTCTGCTGGTTTCATACAAAAGACGACCTTGACGTTCGATTGATGGTGACCTTTTGTAAATGGTGCTAGTGGTTCCGATGCATTTTTACTTCTAGAAATCTTTTTCCTTGTGGAGACTCCATGGTTTGCATTATCGATGACCGAGAAGACGTGTGGAAGTTTGCCCCCAACCTGATAACTGTGAAGAAATACGTGTACTTCCAGGGCATAGGCGACATCAATGCCCCGTCCGGGTCCCGGGAGCCCCAGGCGAGGAGGAGAGGTGGGTGGCCCCTCCTGGCCGTCAGGTAGCGTCGGCTCTGTCCTGTCTCCGCTGTGGCTGCTGGGAATTCAGGACTCAGTTTGGTTTTGGTCATTTATTTATATTTCAGTAGTCATAGAAGTTGTGTTGGGTTTATTTATATTATGCTGAAAAACGTGGTATTATTTGGTTTCAGTTTGGGTTTTTTTTTCTTTTAATAGTACCAGCCTAAACGTTTTTCCCGTTGAGTAAAGATTAAAGAATACTATTTAATTTAATGCATCTAAATGCTACCTTTCATCCCGGCTTCCCTTGAAAGACAAGCATGACGCTGGGAGTTTGGTGTGTGAGACTCCATCCCGTGGGTGGTTGGTGCCGGGCCCCAGCCCAGAGCCTGCGGGGAACCTCCCAGGCGAGCTGGAACCCAGAGTCTGAAAAAAATTTAAAGTTTTGGTTTGAAGTGTTTCTGATGATCTTTAGCTTTCAAATAATCCACTTTGAGGCATAGAGTTATTGCCGTAGTCGCGACAGTAGAACTTGGAGGTGTAGGCAGGGGAGTGAGACCCCAGGGCACCCTCGGGGGCGAGGCGGCCCAGCACAGCTCGAGCAGGGCCCGGTCCGACCGCAGCCTGGGGGCCAGGCGTGTGCGGTGCGGCTCGTACCGCTGTGGAGCCCGGAACGAGGTGACCGGGTGGGGCCCGCAAACCCGAGCTGCTCACCCTCCAGCCCTTCCCGGCCGAGGGTGCCGCCCCCTGGCCAGAGGTGGCTCCAGCCAGCAGCCGGGGGCGGGTGGATGGAGTGTGCTTCCACGGGGGGTTCCCTCTTACACGTTAGGTAACAGTGACCTTGTCTCTTGTGCACACGTGCAGTCAGTGCTTCTCCTAAAGGTGCCGATGCCACGGAGCAGCCTCCGTCCGTCAAGGATCCCGAGGAAGGAAGGCAGGTGTCTGGGGTCGAGCAGAGCAACGGCCTCGGGAAGCCCACGAGGGAGCTCAACGGGGGCGCGGGCCCTCGGGGGGGCTGGCCCTGTCCCGGGCAGGAGGAGGAGAGGGGCGCCCGGCCCGCCGCCCGCACCCCCTCGGCTGACGGCCGGGGGCCCCTGGCGGGCACCCAGCAACACGGGCGGACGCCGCCGGAGAAGAGGCCCGTGCGGGGTCCGGTGGGCCCTGACCCGGACCCGGATGTCCCCGGTGACAGCGGGAGCAGCAGCGAGTCCGAGGGCCGGCCGTCCCCCATACCCTCTGATGGGGAGAGTGGGGAGAAGAGGACCCGGAGAAAGCCTCCGGCCCCCCCACGCCACGCTGGGGACGTTGCGGCACAGGGCGGCCCCCCGGGCGCCAGTCCCTGCGTGGAGCCCGGGCCCGGCGTCCAGGCGGCCGTGCAGGGGGAGGGCGAGCGGGACGGCCTCTGCGGGCTGGGCGGCGGCTGTGCCGACAGGAGGGAGGCCGAGACGGAGTCCCAGAACAGCGAGCAGTCGGGCATCACGGTGGGCGAGTCCCTGGACCAGAGCGCAGAGGAGGAGGAGGAGGAGGAGGAGGACGCCGACGCCGACGACCACCTGGTCCACCTGGAGGAGATCCTCGCCCGCGTGCACTCCGCCTACTATGCCAGGTACGACCGCTTTCTGCGCGGGGAGACCCAGGAGGCCCCCGACATCCGGAAGATTGTCCCCGAGCTGCGCAGCAGGGTGCTGGCCGACGTCGCCATCATCTTCAGCGGGCTGCACCCCACGAACTTCCCCATCGAGAAGACACGGGAGCACTACCACGCCACGGCCCTGGGGGCCAGGATCCTCACCCAGCTGGTGCTGGACCCCGACAACCCCGACCGGGCCACCCACCTGATAGCCGCGCGGGCCGGTGAGTCACGCCCTTCCCCCCCCGCCCCCAACCCCGCCCGCCTCTGGGCGGGGCTCCCGGCTCCGGCTCCCCCTCAGAACCGGCTGCCACCACGGTCCGCGTTGCGGGGGCACCCGGGTGTCACTGCTTCCCGAGGCCCCGGGCTCGAGGCTCTGGAGTGGGTACCGACGTAGAGAAACGGGGCCCTTCAGGAGCCATCACATGGCCGGCCCTGCTCTGAGGGCTGTTCCCTCCAGGGCCCCTGCTGTTCCCGCCGCCCCAAGCCCTGACGACAGACCAGTGGCCCACGGCGGCTCCGAGCAGAGTGCGTGTGCCCGCAGGCACGGAGAAGGTGCGCCAGGCCCAGGATTGCGGGCAGCTGCATGTGGTCAACCCCGACTGGCTGTGGAGCTGCCTGGAGCGCTGGGACAAGGTGGAGGAGCGGCTCTTCCCGCTGCGCGGTGACCAGGCCAAGTCCCAGAGGTGGGCCCCGCGGGGGCCGCGGGCTCAGAGGGAGGGTCCGCGCTGGAGCCCGCACGGCCGCTGCTCCCCTCGGGAGACGCCCGCCTGCCCCCGCCGCCCCCGCCGAGCAGACTGTCACACAGAGCGCCTCCGACCAGCGTCGCCTGGAGGAGAAGCGCAAGTGCTTCTCCTAAGACACAAGTCAGCTTGGAGCCGCGGATCCTAGTTTGCGGCTGTTCCTTCCACAGCTGGGACGTGGTCCCATCGAGTCACAGGGTCTTTACAGAGTCCAGCGTGGAGGGAGGGGGTGGCCAGGACGAGGGATGGGTGCAGAGGGCCCGTGGGTAGAGCCAGGCGGCAGGGACGGCACACCTGCTCCATCAGAGCGGGTGCTGTGTTCAGAGATGAGGCCGAAAACGGCGTCAGACAGAGAGCGGTGCTGCAGCCCGTGCTCTCCAAGGGGCCTTGTGTCCGCAGCCAAGGTCGAGCCCCAGGCTTAACGGAGAACCACGACTTCATGTGCGGATTCACAGTCCCGGTGGGAGGGAGGCGCGGGGGGTCCCAATCTGCCCCAGCCCCTCCTCACCGCCCTCGTTCTCGCCCCCCAGGGAGGACGGCCCGGCCGCCTTTCCCGACAGGCAGGGCCTGCTTCCGACCACCCTGTTCCATCCAACACCTGTGCATCCCAAGGCCCCGCCTGGCCCTGAAGTTCGGATCTACGACGCCAGCACGGGCAAGCTCATCCGAAAGGGCGCTGCGGGCCCCGGGCCCCCCGGCTCCCTGCCGGTGCACACGGAGCTCTCCTCCTTCAGGTACACGTGCCCCGCACGCAAAGGTGTCCTTGCAGGGCTTAGCCGGCAGGCAGTGGAGTGGGGTGCCTGTGGGGTCAGGCTGGGGGCACGGGCCTCACGCATGCCCGCGTCGGGCCTTCCTGCACGTTCTTCCGTCCTGTCTCGGGTCCCGGGACTGGGGCAGGCGAGTCCGTGGCTCAGCCTGGACCTGCACATGCTCCACCTTTGCTCGGTGCCAAGGGGGGCCTCAGGCGGCTGAACCTGACCCTCCTGCCTTGCCCTTCAGGTCCGTCCCCGCTGCCACCCCCAGAAGGGCCAGTCGGGAGCGGCTCTGCTCTGTAGCCCCGGCCCTCGGGTCACAGGTCACACTGAGGGCCCTGGTGGCGGTGGCAGTTGGTAAATAGGAACATAGAGACCCAGGTCGGGGAGGAAGGCACTGCCCTGAGGGAACGTGGCCAGTGGTTTCCACACGTGTCTCCACAAGTGTCTGTTTCCTTTCTGCATGTTGACTGGAGATCAGCTGAGTTGGGGACCTTACAGAGCACCCCGTAAACACCTTAGCACTCTGAGGTGTAAATGAGGGACCTGAAGCTTTGTTTTGTTTTTGAAGAGTGGCCACTGCTTTGAAATGCTTGTGCTGAACGCACGTGGTCTTGCTTCCGGGCCCCCTCCTTCCTGGAGCCCCGAGCACATCCTGAGAGCCACCTCTCCTGTTAGCGGCCCACATGTGGCGGTGGATTTCTCCTGCGCTGACCGCATGGCTCCACCAGAGTCCGATTCCCTACCCTCTGGCCTGTCCCTGGCCTCGGCAACACTCCGCAGGGGCCGACACGAGCCGGTTGACGCCAGCAGAGTGGATGTGGACGAGGGGCCCCTGGAGGCCAGCGGGGTGTCCGCTGACCCTGCGGCTGGGCTCCAGATGTGGACAGACGCCCGGGGTTTAGGCCAGTTTCAGTTGGGCTATTGGTGGGTGGATTATTTTGTTCTAAGAGCATCGTCGCTGATGAAGCTTTGATTTTCTTCCGACAACGTGATATTTAATTACTTAAGAAGATGCATTGAGATCTCTGTGCTGCTTATACTCCCGTGGAGTTACTTTCCAGAAGCAGGGTTACTAGGTTAAAGGTCGTGGGTGTCCTTGACTGTAATAAATGGGGGCTGTTATTTGTTACTTTGCCAAAGATTTGTTGGGATTCGTGTCCCGCCCAGCAGGACCGGCCCCGCCCTCTCCTTCCTCCTGGATCTGTCTCAAGGCGCACGGCCGCCCTCTCCGATGCGTCTCCAGCTGCCGAGCGGCGTGAGGGTCGCCTCTGCACATGTTGACTAGCCTCCTGGATCTCACTTGAGTGGACTGGCTTTTTATACCCTTAATTGACCCCTTTTTCCTTACTGGGTTTTGGAAGCTTTGTCACCATCCCTTCTGGGAAATGTTCGCTGTAAGGTAGGCAGCGTCCCCACTTGGATGCAGGAGGAGGTGCCTGGCTGGCTCCGGGTCCCACGGTTGTTACTGAGCTGTGCTGGTTCTTCATCCTTGTTTGAATACGTGGGTTGCTGGGACTTTTTCTTTATAGTGAACGTTTGTGGCTCAAGTGTTTATAATTGCCGTTTCACTGTCAGATCCTTCTTGACGTAGAGCCGATGTTTGGGCGTCCTCTGTCTCCAGAGCAGCAGCTAAGCGGGTTGCTGGTTGAGTAGAGGTCATGCTGAAGCACGGATGGACTTGGCCCGCGCTTGCGGAGGGTGCGCCATCAGCACAGAAGTGCTTCAGTATTTAGAGCAACTCAGGCGTGTCGTCCTGCAAACAGTTTGAGTTTTGTTTTGTAGCTCTTCTGTATTTTACTGTCCAAAAGAATCTCACAGGTAGCTTGTTTCTTTAAGCCTAGTCCTGTCATGCACGCCTTGAACTCCTCACGTGTGTAGGCCTGTGGTTGTTAAGGATGTCCCGCTTGTCACCACCTGGTGTGTGTTTGTCGTGCGTTTGTCCTGACGCTGAACTGTTCTTTAAAGTGTTGAGATCACCCCCATTTCTGAGGTCCCTCTATGTGTAAGTAAGCCTGACGAGTGTGCGGGACGCACCTCCGAGGGGGACCCAGCCCAGGCAGGACGTGGGCCCAGGGTCTGCAGCCAGCGTGGGGCTCCCGAGGCAGACACGGCCGGGCCTTGAGGACAGGGTCAGGGTTAGCGGAGATTTTAAGGGAACTTCCAGCAAGGTTACATCAGAGGCCGCCAAACACCCCGAGTTCGAGCGTGAGGCACCTGCTCAGAGGGAGGCCGACATCACGGCGTGAGGGACGCGCAGTCCTGGAGCCGTTGGGGGACGGGCGGGGATCTGTGAGTGAGCTCGGGACGCCGGGCCCTGCGGAGCCAGGACGGGCAGTGGGGCGGGGGGAGCTGCAGTCCAGGTGCTCACAGGAGGAGACGCGGGGCCGAGCAGGTGGTGGCCCGGCCGGGGGGCAGTGCCGGCTGCCGTTCCTCACGTCTTCAGCCAGCAGAAGACTGAGACGTGGTGGTCCAGTGCTGCCCGGAGCCCACCCACCCGTGCTCGAGGGCTGTGGACGGCACAGCGCAGCAGCTCCCGGCGGCGCCCGCTGAGGACCGGCTCTGGCTCAGGAGTCCACCCCAGGGTGAGCGCGGGCCTGAGATCAGCGCCCGCCAGCGGAGGGTTTCTGCTCCTGGCGACATGGCGCCGCTCGGATTGGATTAACCCTCCTGCGGAAGGGAACCAGAAGTCCGCACAGAACGTGTTGCATGGCCACGTGAAGGTATCAGCCAGCATCCGGCACAGCTGGTCCCCGAGGGCCCCGTCCTGTGTGGCTGGTGGACAGAGCCGAGCCTGAGGCAGTGCCTCCCCGGCTCTGAGACGAGGTGGGGGTTTGAGGCCATCGGAACAGATCTCGGAGGGGAGAGCAGACAGGGGGAGCCCAGGGGCCCTCGAGTCCCAGGCCGTACAGGCTCCTGGGATTCCAGGAGCCTTCAGAGGACGGTGACTACCATGTCAATAAGGCGAAAGAAAGGACAGGCGTTAAAACAGGCGAAAAGGTGGAGAATCTCAACAGAGGATTGCAGCCTTTGAAAATCCTTTGAAAATAATCTAATGGCTGTTCTAGAACTGAAAAACGCGAAGCCTAAAATTAAACGGAAGACGGCCCATGGAAAATATGCAGACTGGGTGCACAAAGGAAGGAATGGGACAGAGGAGACGTGGGGCCCCGCGAGACCCCAGAGGAGAGGAGGGGTGGGTGGGCAGGTCAGCGTGGAAGTTCCCCAGCCCACAGGGAACAAGCACTCACATCCCGGAGCTCGGCGTCCACAGGCCAGTTGATGGAGAAAAGTAGAACACGTCACCTTCTTAAAACCAGACAGAGAAAGCCTGTTTGAGGCATCTGTTATACGACGCTGTATACGTTACATAACGTCAGTTAGTGCTAATATTAGTGCTGTATCGATGTTATGTCATACTATTAAGTGATTTTATAATCGTACACTGTTATGTGACGTGTAACTACGTAGCTGGTTTTTACCTCTTAAACTTTAACGTTTCTATATAGCAAAAGAAAGCAAGCTGTTGTTCGACTGTCACAGGTATGTTAGGGCTAATAAATTAATGGAAAATAAGGTCACCTAAGTAAGAGAAGCTAGGCATTGAGCACAACTCTGGCCGTGCACGTGTGGGTGGAACTGGGAGGGGCCGGGTCCCCTGGGTGCGGGCGCAGGGAGCAGGGCAGGCGCCAGGACGAGGCGGGGCTGGCGGCCCGTGGCCCTCCTGCAGCGGCCGCGCCTTCTCCGGGTCCGGAGGCTCCGTCCGTCAGGCTTTGGAGGCCTGGTTGTATTTTAAGCAACAGAAAGCATGGCTGTTGGTGGCATCCTGGGAGGAAGCGGTGACACCAAGTTCAGGGAAGCCACTGCTCTGACCAGGGGCCCAGGCTGGCGGCCGCCGTCACAGACAGAGGGGAGCACAGGGAAGACTCGCGCCGAGACAAAGCCCGTGTGTGTTCGGGGCCCCGGCTGCCCGTGCGGCGAGGGCGGGGCGATGCCCGGGGTGGCTGCTTCGCCGGCCCTGCCTGGGCTCGGGAAGGTGTCCCAAGAAGGCTGGCTGCGCTGGACGCGAGGGCGCCCACACGGACTGCCTCCCGACTGGACTCGGGACCCGCAGGCAGCGGAAACGCCGAGGGCTCGGACGCGGTGCTGGGTGAGGTGCAGTTGATGGGAAGGTGTCTTGAGGCCCCTCCGAGCATCCAGCCCTGTGCTTTGCGGGGGCTGGGGCCCCACCCTTCTGGCTCGCAGGAGAGGGTGTGTAAACGGTGGGGGGAGGTGGGCGGTGACGGGCATCTCCACAAGCAGCTCCTTTGGGAAGTGCGCCCTGATGCTTCGTTTCCCAGGTCACATCCGTGTGGCCACTGTCGTGATCGGACACAGAGGCCCGAGAACAGCGGGTGGGTGCGAGGTGCCCATGCCCCCGTGCAGGTGCCCCTGCCCAGTAGGGGTGGACCTGGGAGGGGACGGGCCTGCGAAGAGTCTGGGGTTTCCAATGCGGGTGAGAGGAGTGAAGACACAGCCACAGAGATGAGAGCATTTCCGGTTTTCAGGAGGGGGTGCTGTGGTGGTAGTTCTTCGTCTGGCTCAGTCAACTTGCAGCCTTTAGCAGCGTGGACAAGCCTCCCGAGGCTGCCTGGCGACGGTCGCTGCCTAGATGAGCTTAGACGGGCGTCGCTTGGGGGAAGACGACGTTGTGGTCCCTGAGCCTTGCGGTGCGGGAACACGAAGGATGGGCCGTATCAGCAGCAACCTGGGCCCCTCTTCAGAGAACCACGTTTCACTGCGGTCTTGCTGGTTGTGTGGTCGCGTTTCTGTTCCAGGGGATGGTCTGTAGATTTGTAATTTGAGTCAGAAGCACACCGACAGGAAAGATCTGTGCGTTAAAAGGGCACAGAAGTGCAATTTTACAGTAACAGTTACGTAATTTCAAGCATCGCGAAGTCAGTACTGTCCTGAGCTTTACCTGAGCCGCTCCTGGTTTTAGAATCTGCTTTCTTACCATTGAAAACAAAATCACACATTGATTTATTTCTCTAATATGTAAAGAACAAGTGCATATTGTTTTAAACTGTTTGGAATGTTTAAAAATTAGGTACAAAAATGGTTTTCCGATTATTAAGCCTTGGTGGAAGACAGTGGCAGCAGGCTTGGGATTTCTCCGATGAGAAGTGGTCAAGTGCCGTCTGAACACAGACCCGAGGATGCGGGGAGAGTGCATCTTTCACCGTACGACACTAATAATCAGGCGACAGGTCACCACACATTTGTTCTCAGATGTGTAGAATGTACGTGAACAGCAGTAATTCCGTTTCAAGTGACATCACAGTGTTCCAGCTCTGCCCAACTTTTCTATGGAAAACACACGCGTCGGGCTGTAGTTTATTCTAGTGACTTGACTTTTGAGGAAATTCGTTCTTTTTTGAACTTGCAGGTGTGAATTTCACCAAAATATTAATTTTTTTGGTAATTATCAGACCGCCTCGGTACACAAAAGAGCGTTCCTGTGACTCACGAAGTCTGCTGGCCGTGTAGGTTTTGTAAGGGGGCGGTGCTGCCGCACCCAGACACGTCTGTGCCTCATCCATCCCTCCACACGGCCGCGCCCTTGAGCCCTGGGCCCCCGGCTCTGCGCCGGCCACCCTGCTGGACCGGTCGGCCCTTGCTGGCCCTGCTTCCTGGGGGGGCCCCTCACCCACCCGTGTGCAGAGGGCAGGAGCAGGGGCCCCTCCCCCACGGGTGGCGTCGCAGCCGTGTCCCGAGCCCGGCACCCCACAGGCCCTATTGTGACAGGGCGCCTGGAGCTGTCAGTCGTCACTTTGTTCCTCGTGTTCATCTGGGAGTTGTCAGTCTCTCTAGTTGCTGCTTTGCTCTTCTGGTTCTGGGCTAGGGCGCGGCCCACCGGGGGGCTTGGAGTCGGAGGGCCGTGGGGAGCGAGGGGCGGAGCTCCCCCTCACGGGATTTCCGCACGTGGAGTGCTGTCAGGGTGTGGACCTTGGCGCTGAGAGCAGTTGCTGGGCGCCGTCCGCCCCAGGCAGCTTCAGTTCAGAGCCCCCCGAGCTAGGGCCCGTGCGACAGGCGTGGCTCCGGGGGGGTCACTGAGCCCAAGCTGGGCTTCCCGCAGGCGACGACCTCAGGGGTGTGTCTGAGGGTGAGAGGTGCAGGGCGGGGGCAGCACCCCTCACGGAGACAGCGGGCTGCGAGTGGCCCCGCGCTTCCCGGCATCAGGCACCCAAATGTATCTCCCTGCACGGACAGCCTCTGAAATTCCCAATTCCTTTTCATTTACCCATTGTTTGTTGTGTGCTGTAAGTTGTGAATGTTTTGTTTTCTTAAAGTAGAGGTTTTATTTTGAGACAATCGTAGACTCACAGGCAGTTGTCAGAAATAACAGAGATCCCAGGGACCGTTAACCCGCTTCCCCCCGTGGCGTCATCTCACAGAACTGCAGCCAGTCCCGAGCCGGGACGCTGACACTGGGCTGGTCCAGACGCAGCATCCGTCCCCACCAGGGCCCCCCGGCCCACCTCCAGCCCGCCCAGCCCCACCCCCAAGCCTAACCCGGCCATCGCTGGTCTGTCTCCGTCCCTGTACTCCTGTCATCCCGAGAACACGGAGTAAGTGGAGTCACCGGTGTGCAGCTCCACTCAGCACAGCTCCCTGGAGATTCTGCCCCGACGTGGCCGTGTCCGCTGCTGAGGGGTGTTTCGTGGTAAGAGGTACCGCGGCTTCTGTGGCGTTCACCCGCCGGAGGCCATCTGGGGTGTGTCCAGCTCTGGAATGTTACTGATAACAGCCGCTGCTGTTGTAAACGTCTGTGTACATCTCTGTTTCTCCCAAGTCTCTGTTTCTCCTGAATCGGTGCCCAGGCGCGGGACTGCCGAGTTGTCCAGTGAGTGTGCTTAGTTGTACAAGAAGCCGTCCAGTTTTTTCTGCAGTGGCGGTACCTTTTACGTCCCCACCAGCGGGTGGGGGACACTGTCTCTCTGCATCCGGTGCCCCCGTCCCCACTTGGCCGCCCCGAGGGTGTGGGCGTGCGGTCTCGTGCTCACCCTTCCTCACGGCCCTTTGCCTCTGTACAGTCGCCTCGGCGAGTCGTCCCGTCGCCTGCCCGTGCGTTCGAGGCTCTTAGGGCGTCTTGGGCCCTTGTCCTTCGTCCGTTGTGAGCCTTCTGGAAGCTTCTCGTGCTCTGGGGGTGCCTTCCACCCTCTTAACAGAGTCGTCGGCAGAGCAGACGTTTCTCGTCTGGGGGAGGTTCTCTGACTGGTGGTCTTTCCGTGAGTTAAGCTTCGGTGTCAGGTCCGTGGGCCCTGCCTGGCCTGGATCCTGGTAGTTTCACGTATTGTATTGAAGTCCGTGGTCCGTTTCGAGTGAGTTTTGGCCTAACGTGAGAGGTTTGAGGGTGGGGCCGTTTGTGGGCAAGGCCGTCTTTCCTCCGTGGGCTGGTTCTGCACCTTTGTTGGGCTCAGGGGACCATATTCCTGTGGGTCCGTTCCGGGGTCCTCTGTCTCTTGCAGTGGTTGGTTGGTGGGCATTCTTGCCTTTTTCGTAGTCTGAGGGTGAAAACGTTGAGCCTCTCCCCGTCACGTGTGGTGTCGGCTGCGAGTTTCTGTAGCTGCTCCTCGTCGGATTCCTGTCTTCGCTGTGTTTCACCGTGACTGGGTGTTGAATTTCTTCATCGCCCTATCTGTGTTGACCTCAAGCTCACGCAGTTTTTCTTCTTTGGCCTGTTACTTGAGTCGTATTTCCCTTGTAACTGGAGTAGCATTTCTCTCACTGCTTTCAAGAATTTTTTTTCCTTGTCTTGAATTGCAAATTTGATGGTGATGTGTCTTAATACGGATGTGGGCGTTTATCCTGTTCCGGATTCACTTAAGAGTCTTGAATCTGAAAGCTTCACGTCTTTTTGGCCAAATTTGGGGCATTTGTTTCCGGCCACTATTCTTCAAGCACTTCTTCAGCTCTGCGTGTTTCTCCTCTCCTTCTGGGGCACCAGTGACAGGAATGTGGACCCTCACTGTCATCACGTGGGCCTGAGGCTGTGTGCGTTTTTCCTCTTCAGTCTGTTTCCTGTCGTTTGCATGGAGTACTTTCTAGGGCATCTTCAGATTCAGATTTCCTTCCCTCTGTTCCCTCCGTCGCGATACTGAGCCCACCCAATGCATGTGTTTGTTTGTTTTCACTTCTAAAATTTCCATTTGGTTCTTCTTTTTATCTTCTATTTCTTTCCTGAGGCTTTTTGTTTCTTTCATTTATTTCAAGTGTGCTTATAATTGCTTATTGAAGCATTTCTTTTTATTGCGGATACTTTGGAATCTTTGTCAGACAATTCTGTCATTTCTGTCACCTCAGTTGACATCTCCTGATTGTCTTTTTTCAGTCAGTTGGAGATCTTTCTGGCTCTTGGTGTGACAGGTGGTTTTCAGTTGAAACCTGGAGACAGGTCTCTTTCTGAGAGTCTGGACCTTGCTGAAACCTTCTGTTCAGCTGGCTTTCGCAGGCTGTGCTCCCACAGCAGAAGTTATAAGACACCTCGTCACCCCTGCCGGGCAGGGGCCGAAGTCCAGGGTCCCCCTCGGCCTCCGCTGACGCCGGCCTGGGGGTCACTTACTGCCGGCCAGCCTTGGGGGTGCGGGGTCCGCGACAGTCTGACGCCTCCCGGTTGTGGCAGGCGGGTGGGCTCCGCTGACACTGCAGCGCCTCACGGACCTGCCTAGAAAACGTGGAACGGGGACCTCGGGCCCGGCGGGGTCCCCACGCTTGACGCCGGGAGCATGGCTCACGGGAAGAAAACCGGTCAGGCGCTTCCTCCAAGCGAGAAGCCTCTGCTCTGCCAGCGACTCCGCCGCCAGCTCCGTGACCGCTGGCCGGGAGGAGGCCCGGCCCCGCGCCCGCGCGGTGGGATGGGGCGAGGCAGCAGGCGGGGCTGCGGTCCGGTCCGGTCCGGTCCGGTCCTGGAGGCTGCGGCTGCTCCTGAGCCGGGCTGCCCGCGGGTGTGTCCAGTTGCCGGTTCCCGGGACGAGGAGCAGGAAGCACCGGGGAAGCCACCGCGGGGCCTGGGGCTCGGGCTGTGCATGCGGAGCCGATTCAGAAGCCACAGGGAATCTGCTCAATCGCGTCTCGCGGCGCCGTTCCCGTCGGGGGGAGACGTGCGAGCAGGTGGCGGGGGGCTGCGAGCTGGCCCTCCGGCCGTCGGTCCTGGGGGCTTCGTCGACTGGGGTTCACCAGGTTAGAAAGCAAAACCGAGACGCCTTTAAAATACTCGCTTTTCATTCATCTCAAAAGAGCAACAAACCACTGCACGTTAACACTGTTTTAACGAAGAAAAACTGTTCTCCAAATCGAAAAGAAATGTAATGAGAAGGGCAGCTCGTCTGCATTTCTGCGAATCTCTGGCTTAGCGGAAGACAGGGTTCCCACCTGCCTCCTGGTCCGCCTGGTGTGACCTGCCATCTGGTGGGGACACCGGAGGGAGTTCTGGCCTCGCCCGGTGTGTCTCTAGAAGAGGGAGGATCTTGCGAATGCCCTCAGGGGGTTCTCAGGAGCCCCCAACGTGGTGGCCGATTTTCAGCATCTTCCACGTGGAAGAACATCCTGCCTTTTCAGGAGCTTGTGCGCAGCTCAGGCTGAGCCCACACCCCACTGCCTTGAGGACCAGTCGGCCCCCGGGCGCATGAGCCTTCCGTAGGGGGTGTACGTGTTCTCACCTTCCCCGTTCTGGGTCTGAAGGGAGGCTGTGCTAGTAAAAAGGTACTTCTGCCGTTTTCCATATTCGTAAGAGGAGCTCTGGTTGGTGGGGTGACAGGGAGTGGGTGTGGGCTGAAGTGCAGCCTGATGCCCAGGTCAGAAGACAGGGCAGGAAGCTCTTACGCCGTGTGAATACGTGGAGGCGGCAAGGCGGGCAGGCCGTCGAGAAGCTGGGGACAGAGCCTGACTTCGGAAGAAGCAGGGGTCAGCGATTTCTAGATGGTCCTTCGTGTTTCTGCATCAGAAATCTTAACCACCATCAGATAGTATGTGGTTAGCCCAGTACAGTTGCTTCCTTTCAGTTTCGTGATTCAGACTTATTACCACCATTTTTCTTCAGAGTAACAAGGTTTTACTACGTCGTCTTCAGTTTCCTGGTGGCCGTGAGGTGCCCACGGCCAGCTCCAGAGGGAGGCGCCCGCTTCACAAAGCCCCTTTAGTTCTGAGGCCATCACGGGCACTGCCCCTTGTTGGGGACCTGACACGGGATGAGAGCGTGTGCG
This sequence comes from Balaenoptera borealis, assembly GCF_965194805.1. Classification (NCBI taxonomy): domain Eukaryota; kingdom Metazoa; phylum Chordata; class Mammalia; order Artiodactyla; family Balaenopteridae; genus Balaenoptera; species Balaenoptera borealis. The sequence goes on along the minus strand of NC_138875.1, from coordinate 287,848 downwards.
GGGGACAGGGGCGCTCTGGGGTCTGTTCCAGGTGGAACGGAGAGGGTAGCTCAGAGGACAGTCACTGTCACGCCAGCCTGGGTTCGGCTCCAGGACAGAAGCGTTTTGGGAACAGAAGGTTGGCTCCTCATGCAGTGTTGGTATTTAATAGTTTAATAAAACCACACGCGTGACCCTGAACGTTCCTGTCCTCTGTGGACGGACGGACTTTCACTGCAACCTAGGGCACTCTGTTTCTTAAATTCACCATCACATTATTTCTACTTTTATAGCCTGCATGTTACAGAAATGGTTTGTTTCGTGAAATCTTATGGCTGCTTGATCTTACTTTGAGGGTAAATAGCACTCCTGCTGGTTTCTGGGCGAGTGTTCACCATCTCTTTTCACCTTTGCCCTTTGTTCTCAAATGAGTCCCGCCAGGCGGATGCTCTGGACTGTGCGGTTTATTGATGGGAGGAGCTAAGTGTGCACTTTTAGCCCGAAGGAGGGCGAGCCTGACCGGCCTGCAGCCTGGCTGGACCAGCAGGGATTTGGTTTCGTAAACAAACCCAGATCAAGCCTGAGTAGGTACCGTCCACGAGACAGCGTGTGTTTCCACAGCTGGGATATCGTGTGTGTGTGTGTGTGTGTGTGTGTGTGTGTGTGTGTGTGTGTGTGTGTGTGTGTGTGTGTGTGTGTGTGTTTACCTATCCCGAGAGTCGGGAATCTGATTCAGGGCTGGAAAGGTGACTTCAGACAACTCTCCTCATGTGGGGCCTGTGAAATTCCTTTCAGAGCGGTTCAGCCACATCACCAGCAGACGTTTGGTGAAGACTTGCCAGCTAATCAAGATGGAGAGCAGCCTGGTCCTTCTGGAAGGAAACGCCAGCCCAGCATGTCGGAGACCATGCCACTATACACGCTGTGCAAGGAGGACTTAGAGAGTATGGACAAAGAGGTGAGCCCCGGCCCAGCCGCAGCGCGCCTCGCGTGCGGCCTCAGCCTGGCCTTCTGGTCTCCACGGGACGCGTGGGAGAGGAGGTGACGACAGCGGGAAGTGACCAGTCGGTGTACTGGCAGCGTAGAAGGCGGGTTTCTGCTCCCCCTTCCGCCCCGGCGCCCACGGCGGTGTCTGGCGTTGTCGCTAACAAGGGGGCTCCTGGCGTCGAGTGGGTGGGCGCCAGGGGAGCCGCCAAGCAGCCTGCGGTGCCCGGGCGGCCCCCGCGTCCTCAGGGCCCAGGTCGAGACACCCTCTGCACTCTCAGGTTGCACGTAGGTTTTGAAGCACACCCAGATCGTGACTGGGAATTGGCTGTTACACCACTAACAGGTTTCAGGCAACGTGGGTAGAGGTGGTGTTTTGTTCTAAATGCTTAATTGTGGGAATAATGATAATAGGACCCAGAATCCCTTCTGAAGTGAAGATTAAATACAGAGGGGATTCTCCTTAGGACCAGAACAAAACTAAACTACAGATAATTTTGCAAGTCAGCTGTTTGTCTCTGGCCCACGAAGGAAGCAGTGGGAGCGCCCGTCAGCCTGCCCTTTGTCCCTCTCGCCCTGTGTCCCGTGCCTGCCCCAGGGCCTGTGTGCCCCTGATCCATCCTAGGTCAGGCCCCTCAGAGAAGGCCCCAGCCTGTGGAAGCTGGCTTGGGCAGCATGGTTCTGGGGCTGCTGTTCTACGCAGGCACCGTCGTGGACACCACACCTCACGTCCCACTAAACGGAGCTGGGCCCGGATCAGGACCGACACTCTTCCGGCCCTCAGATCTGCATCTTAGAGGCAGACAGCTCCCACAGCCACTCAGCCACTCGTACTGTGCAGACAGAAGTTGTCCTCGGACCATCGCGGACACCAGGGAGAGCCCTGAGGACAGAGATGCATTTCAGCTTACTTCCAGCGGTAGCAGAAGAATGTTATATTCAGTATAGAATCCTACCAGCAACTCAGACCATCATGTTTAGACGATAATTTATCCCGTGACGCTTAAACCTGCTTTCAGATGTGCCGAATTTCTCTATTTGCTGTTTTCTGCCTTTTTGAGCATTTAGCCAGTACACTGCTGGGGTCTGTTCATAAAAATGTTTTCTCCTAGAAAAATTTCTTTATCCGTAAGCCTGTCTTCTTGATCTGGGATGTTCCTTGTTCTCCGTGAGGGAAGCTGGCTGCTGGGGGTGGGCGGGGCACAGCTGGACACTCACTTCTCTCCTCCTGCCCACCCCCTCACCCCAGTCCTCCCAGGCGGACGGGGCGGGTTCGCTGCTGGACCCCTGCACAGACACAGTTCAGTTCGTCAAGCAGCGGCCACGATCTTGCCACTTGTTTGTTGCACATCAAAGGGTGTCGAAATCTTAACATGAAATAAGTGTTAAATACACTTCCCACCCCTCTGAAACCTGACTTTTCTTTCAGAAATGAAAATTAGCCTTAAAACCTTAGATTTGACTCTTCAGGAAGAAAGGTTTTGAAGGAGAGAGAAATCCTGGACTTGGGATTCCAGCGAACATGGCTGTCGTTTTGTAAATGAGGGAACCAGGGGTTGGTGTCCAGCGGTGCTCAGGGGGTCCTGCTCGATTCCCGGTGACATCTGGGCCCCAGAGGGACCGCTCGGTCAGTGCCGGGCGCCAGATGACCAGGGGAGCGGGCGCCCGGCTCCCCATCTTCCCTGCGTGGCAGGGCGGGGGCCATGTGGGGCTTTAGGATTCGAGGCCGGACAGAGCTGGGCAGAGACCGTGTCCACCACCTGCAGCTCTGCCCAGAGAAGACCAGGCTGTGGTCCCCAGGGCCGCACGAAGGACGGGAGGTCCCCGTGGAGCCGCAGCAGGCGGCTGAGGCCAGAGAGGTGTTCCCTCCCCGTAAAGCTCAGGGAAATGGGGCTACTGACGAGGGTGCTGCCTGTGGGCTCCTCTGGGCGGTGGCTCTGAGCCCGTTGTAGTTGTAGTTTACTCCACCAGAGGGGGCTCTTCAGGTGGGCCGGGACCGGCAGCAACAGGGGCTTGTCTGCTCTACGCTTTGAGGACCACGTCTGCGGGCTCCACAGCCAGGGCGTCCCAAGCACAGACGCCTCTCCCAGCCCCCAGCCGCCCCGAATCCTTCATTTGCAGTGTCAGCTCCTCACCAAAAGGCACATCTCACCAGCCCCAAGGTGTCCCGTACCTGCAGCCTGCACCTAACCCTGATCAGGAATGCCACTGTCCTTGTATCACGCCCCGCGCAGGCTGGCATTTCACATGAGCATCTTGCAGACCCAGAATCTGAGCAGCACCTCCTCGTTGCTTTTTTCAAAGAAGCAAAAGTGTACGCACATCTGGTGTGATCACCGCTGTCTTTGTCTTGTTGATGCCAGATGGTTGTATTTGTGTATTTTGGTTCACGTGAAAAAGCTGTTTGCTGAGTAGAGGCCCAGCAACTCCCCGTCTGCCATGGTTCAGGCCGAAGCGGTGGCGGTGTGGCCTCTGTGCGTGCAGCCCGCCTGCGGACTTTGGACAGCAGTTCCCTTTCAGCCCCGCGGCAGCCTCCTTCAAGGAGGTGATTGTGGACTTTATTTGATAGTTTGGGGGCATGCTTTGTTTCTGTTGATACGTACGTCTGTTTGGACCAGCGAGCACCATCCGTCAGCACAGCGAGTTCCTGTCTCATTTCCCATCTATGGACATTAACACGTTTCACTGGAGAAATTGAGACCTCAGGCACAGGTTTGCTATCTGGTGGGTTAAAGCCTTTGATACGTAGTAACCGAAGTGTCCAAAGGTGGTCCGTTGACCCCGAGAGGCCACCGCTGCACACGTGGGTGGCAGTTTCAGCCTGCTGCCCTCACCGCCGTGGTCCATTTTGCTGTGCGTGTCACGGGGCTGTTGCCCCAGGGAGATCTGCAGAGCTGCTTATCCCACCCCTGATGGCGGGTCCGCTCTGTGCTGGCGGCAAACACTGCCTTGTGAGGATTATGTTCTGAATAAAATAGGCACATTTTCCACGAGCTTCAAAACATTGAGAAGAAGCCAGGTGATCCCAGAAGCTACTTGAAGACCCAGCTCCGGGGACTTCGGAGGCTAGAGCAGGCGTGGTCCAGCAGCATTTGAGTTTGTGTTCAAAAGTCAGGGCCATTAGCGCATTCGCGATTCTTTGCGCAAATTAATGATTCTTAGGATTGATGTGGTCTTCCATTCTGCGTGGTTGCCATAAAGCTGTCATTTCCCAGAGGCGGTGGCGTCTTCTCACAGCATGCTTTTGCTGGTGATCAGTTCCATCAGCACGTGTTTTTGTTACTAGCAGATGCACAAGGAGAGCGTGGGAAGTTCTCACAGTGCCTGCCGTGCGGCGCCTGCTCAGCTGGAGGTGCCCAGTTAGCACGATGCACCAGCGGCGCATGCGTCGGGGGAGCAGAGGGGAGCGGAGGCGGGCGCGTGTGGACGGCGCTTGGCGCGTGTGGACGGCGCCCGTGTGGCCAGTGCAGGGCTGGACTCTGCCTCTGGCGCGCTTGACGCGGCTGCATCTCACGGCTGCAGGCGCGCTGAGCTCACGGCACACCTCCCTCCTCTGCCACCTTCCTGCGCTACTCTCGCTCTGCGGTGGCCCGTGTGCGCGGGCGTGTGCGTGCACGTGTTCCCTGTGCTGCCTCGGCTTCCGGCTCCGTTTCTGCTTCTCCCGCTTTTTCTGTCTTCGACTCTTTGTTAGAAGTCGATCCCAGCCGTGCTGGGTGTGGGGCGGACGGCACTGCAAAGGCGTGAAACTCCCATCGCAGTCCCCGGCCGGCAGGACAGAGCTTTCCGTCTTAGCCCGACTGGGCTGGTCACCTGCTAAAACACAAAGCCCTGTTCTCCAGAGCTTCTACCGGGACATAATATTCAGGATGTCCAGGACACGATTTAACAGTTACTCAACACGCGAACACGGGAACGGGCCATTCCCAAGAGAGTGACAGCAGGCGCCTACCCGGATAGCCCAGACGTTGGGGTCATCAGACCAGCACTACAGCAGTGGGCATGGCCGTGGCCGTGGCCATCGGGAGAGGCACAGCCTTGAAGAGAGTGCAAACCACGAAGAAGAACCACGTGGAAACATGAGGACAGGACACGCGCTCAGGCAGATGTCCTGAAATTCACCAGGAGGACCCCTGGTGACGAGGAAAGATTAAGTGAACTTGAAGACAGGGTTACGGGAATCACCCTGAGGAACAGCAGGAAAACAGACCGGGCAGAGGGGTCAGAGTCTCAGGGACACTGGGGTCAAATCAGAAGTTGAATGTTTGTGCCGTCCGAGTTCGTAAGAGGGAGAGATCGGTGCAGAAAAAATACTTGTGGAGATAATGGCTGAAAACCTCAAATTTGGCGGAAGACTTAAATTTACTGCCCTTGATGGCATAAACTAGTTTGGCCAGTTGTGGAATTTCTTCAAAGGCGGTCACGACTCCTTCTCCCCTGGGATGGAAGCGGGCTGTGCGAAAGGCCGGCCCAGCGGGACACAGACGGTCGCGGGGTGGGGGTCGGGGTTGACGCCCACTTGCCCCCCCCCCCGCATGTGGGCTCCCCGAGCTGACGTGAGGCCAGAGCACGCGTTGCTCGGGTACTGGGTGTTCTTACTGCGTGTTTTAGGAGCAGTACGTGTCTGCAGAGGTTTAACGGTTGGTTTTCACGGCCACCCGAGTCTTCTCCTCCCTTTGTCTTGGGCCCTCTGCTTGTCCGGGCTCGCCCTGTGGTCCCGTTTCTGTCTGCGCGGCCTGGTCCGCCTCGACTCCCGTGTGAGGTCGGTTCTCTTCCCGGGGCTGCATCCGAGCCCGAGGCGGGGCGGGCGCTCCCGGGCGGGCCGTCAGGGTCAGTGTGGGGACAGGCCCCCGAAGGCAGCGTGTCTCACCGCCGCGCCGCGCCGTCTGGGCGCCAGGAGGCGGGCAGCCCCGCAGTCGCTGCTGGGGGCTCCGGGTGTTTTGAGGCACCACGTCGGGCTTTAGGAGAAATACCTGAGATTGAAGATAACGCACGTGTGGAAACAGCACGTTAGTATGCCGACAGTGAGGTAGAGGCACGTCCTGGCCCGGCTCTCGCTCCCCAGGGGGCCTGTTCCGCAGACTCTGCTGGGCCAGCCCGTGGGGGGCAGGTGGGTGCCGAGCACGCGGGGACCGTTGGGGACAGACGGCTGCCCGAGGCCCGGCCACCGGGGCGCTTCCTGCGAAACGCGGGGCTCTGGGGCCCCGGGAGAGCGTCCCCTCCGCGGCCGCCGAGGGGACAGCAGACTCTGGTGGTGTCCGCCTGAAGCGTGAAGTCTAGGCAAGGGTCGACCACGTGGGTGTGTGCACGGCTGCCTTCTGGTCCCCTTTTCCACATCACGGGAACGTCATTGGAGAAAGTTAAGTTTAATAGGCTCAGTACTGCTTTCGGTTTTATTTCGTGAGAATGCAGCATATTAAGGAGAGTGACCAGGACGTTTGTTCTTCTGGCCAAGAGAGAAGTACGTTGGTGTTGGTCCAAAGACCCTTCAGGTGGTATCATTTCCACCTTACCAGAAGCGCGTTGCCTGAGACCAGAGCTTAGAATTCACGCACGTGGTCCTTGGAGGCGTGTCCTCTTCATGGGCGGCGCTGTTAGTCGCTTAGAGTAGCTCACTCGTGCTCTCGCTGCGTCAGGTTCCCTCCCTCTGCAGGCAAAGCAACAGAATGGTGGGAAGAAGAAAGTGCTGGCACCAGGGCTGGGACGAGGCGTGTCCCCTCTGGCCGTTCTTGGCCTGGACTTGCTCTGTTTCCATTTCTTCTGTTTCTCCCTCGTCTGCCTCACCTCCATGGGTCAGAAGCTGAGATGAGTTTTACTAACTCTTCACGATCCTGCATCTTCCAAGTCGATGGGTGGAAACATTCCCAAGAGCATTTGATGTCATTCGTACTTGCCCTTTGAGAGATTTCAGTACTTGAGGAAAAAGTGAATTTTGTATTTCTCTTCACATACTTGCTTTTAGATTTTCCCTTAATTAAGATTTTAAAATATTTACACGAGCATTTTTAAAACAACATTTACGAAGTAAATGGTTCATTGCAGATCCCTGTTCTTCAGGAAGGGCAAAGTTGTCCTCGTGCAGAGCTTTATGTGAGGGAAGCCGCGGGGAGAGCACACCAGGCAGGGTTGAGGTAAACCAGACCTCCTGCGGGATGAGCCCACGCTGTCCGCCAGGCCTGGTGGCTAACGCCACCGAGGCGCGAGCCCTTTGTGGGGGGCCTGGCACGCGGCCCAGGCTGGGGTCGCCCCGCAGTCTCTGAGCTGCTGGGATGGCGTGCTTCGGGCAGATTTTAAACGATTGGCTTCTTTTAGTTCTTTCTTTTCCCCTGCAAAGATGGGATGTGGAGTTAAAGACCTGAAGTGTTTTCAGAGCAAAATCTGACAGGAGGTTTGCTTATCAAAATGAAGTTAAGTACAGCCAACTAAATATACCAGTGAAGTGTAAGTGCCAGTAACCTGTTAGAATTAGTACAATTAGATGCTTTTTGTTAAGTGCCTTTAGTTTAACCCGAGAGGGTATAACGTGTGAGGATCTCGTGACCCCTGATGATGAAGCCAACACTTTAACGGTCAATTAAGATGTTTCCGTATTTTAACTTGTGAGGTCCGTGTGCGTCGTCCCTTCCTAAGCTGCGTGTTGATAGACTTGAAATTGGATACAGGGGTTCAAAGGCGTCAGCCTTGGCCTGAGCGCGCAGGGTGTGGCGGGTGGTCCCTGGGCAGAGCTGCTCTGTAGAGGCGGTGTCCCCCCCGCCCTCGAATTTAATCAGAGGGTTGAAACCCGGCCTGTCCCGTTTCTGGTGCCTTCCCCGAGGTGTCCCTGCCATGCACCGCGAGTCCGCGACTCTCCCAGGGAAGCGGGCCCGGTAGCGCCACGGGGAGCAGCCGGTGTGCAGGGCACGCGCCCAGGAGGGTGCTGCGGGCGCGGGAGGGGCGCCGCGGGGGCATCCCCTGGTCGTCCTGGGCTCTGGGCCCCACAGGAGCCTCCCGGACTCAGGGCTCAGGTAGAAATGGGTGCTTTGCTGGAAGAAGCCAGAGTTCCCGTGAGTGAGGTGCACCTAACAGCCTTCCTTGCTTGGCGTGTCTTAGCTTGGTAAAGTAGCCATCCCATCCCCGTGGTTTAAAGTTCAGAAAGCCCAAGAGCCTGCGTGGGCGCAGCCCTCGTCCCCCCCCGCCGGCCGCCCTCTGTCTCTCATATGCCGCGCGGCCCTCGAGTGCTGGCTGTTAGCTGGTTCCAGCCTTGCTGTGCTGGAGCCGCAGGGGGTCGTTCCCTGAGCGTTTGGTGGACGGTCACTCTTGCTCGGTTGACCAGGGGTGTGGCAGTGCCCGCCTGGCTTGCCCTGAGACCTTCACCCCCAGCCGCAGCCAGCAGTCGAGAAACACAGGACGCGCACGGCCCACGGGACTCCCCGATGCCAGACGCAGCCATAAGTGGGGGGTCCCGGGTTGTCACGCGTCCTTCTGACCAGCCGGCCGCCTGTCGGTTCCCACGCCCCTGCCGGGACGGCTGAGAACTTGGGAAGCGCGGAATCGGGCACGTGGTCGAGGCCTGACGGGCAGCGAGTGAAGGGCACACGGGTGAGGTCGGGAGGGTCCCGGCCAGAAGCTCCTGAGCCCTGTGCCTTGGGGGTTCTAGGGAGGCTTCCTGGGGGCAGGGTGGGGCGGGAAGGTCCAGGCCGCTCATCCGCTGGTGCTTCTGGGTGAGCGGCCCCGCCCCGGAGTCCACCACGGTCGCCTCATTAGAGCAAAGGAGCTCCCTCGTCTGGGAGACTCTGGGGGTTCGGGAGCTCTGGCTGGGAGCCGGCGGCAGAGCCCGATGAACAACCCCTTGTCGTTTCGCACACACGAAGCGGCGTCACAGATCAAACTTGTTAGGTCGTGACCCCGCTCCGAGGCCATAAGAACGTAGTTATGCTAGCTGACGGGATGTGGGGTCTCTGCTCCTTCCTGGGAAAGGTGCTGGCGGGTCCGTGTTCAGGAAACAGGGGCCCCTCCTCCTCGCGCCGCTGCCTTCCTCTTTCCAACGCCCCGTCCTCCGTCGTGGGCGTCAGGTGTCGTCGGGGCCCTGGCCCCTGCCCCCCAGCCGCCCTCCCTTGCCGTGTCTGTGAGCAGTTAAGCCTGAGGCCTGTCAGGGAAGGCAGATGCGCGGGCGCCCCACACGCGGCCGCATGGGTCCCAGGACCCGGCGAGGTGGGCGCGGAGGAGGGACAGCCTGGGCCACCTCTGCCTCCCGTCGTCCACCCCGTGGGCCTTGTCCACGCTCCTCGGTGCTGTTTGTAAGCACCCCTCTCGCGGCAGGCCCCGTGTTGGAGCTTTACGACGTGTCCCGCGTGCTTAGTCACGGGAAGCGGGGCCCATGCAGAAATCTGCGGTGGTGTCACTCCCGGGGGAGGGACCGTTGCGTGGATTCTTCAGAAAGGTGATCTTGTGCTGACTCTTGGCCCTTCGTCAGGTGGATGACATCCTGGGAGAGGGCAGCGATGACAGTGACAGCGAGAAGAGGAAGCCGGGAGATGCGGAGGAGCGGGAGCGGGGACCGCGGCCCGGGCGGCCCGAGGCCCTGGGGGCCCCAAGGGGGCCCACGCTCGGGTCAGCGCCATCCAGCGAGAGGAACGCGGCAGACGGCCGGGGGCCCAGGTGAGGGGGCCTGCGAGAGGAAGGGGGGCCGTCGGAGGCCCAGGAGAGGAGGGGGGGCCCAGGTGAGGGGGGGCCTGGGAGGTGAGGGGGGGCCTGTGCGCTGCCCCGCGAGTGCCAGACACCTTCCGTGTTGATCAGTGCACTGTTGTTATCCTGTTGTAGCTTCCCAGTGTTGTTATGGACCACGACGTGCGGGTATCATTTTCAAGGCAGTAGTGAGGGGGTAAGAGACCTGAAGACGTCGGTCTGGGTGGTCCTGAGAGGGCAAAGGTCACTGTCCTGTTTCTGAAACATACAAAGCACGTGACAGGTTTTTTAGAATATTACACTTGTGGTGCCATCGATTTTTATCAAGTGTTTTATGATTCAGTTACCACTTGGGCAGATGTAACTCCTCCCCTTCACAGAGTGCACAGTGTCTGTTGTCGGTGGTGGTTCGTGCCCAGGTGTGGTCCCAGCAGCCCAGGAGCCTGCGGGGGGGCTCCCCTCCCTGAGTCCCCGCCCGTGTCTGGAGGGCTGCTGGGTGTGGCCCCGGGACGGGACGTGGCGTGTTCGCAGCCCCTGTGCGGGGTCATCGGTCTTCCCAGGGTTTCGAGTGTGCGGAGGCAGGTCGTGGTGAGAACTGGACCCCACGTGACCTCACGCGTGTGCAGGGCGTAGGCCGAGGGCAGCTGCCAACACCAGTGTCTGCTCTCGGGGTTACTCAGCTTGTTAGGACTGTAAGTTCTGACACTGAGTCAGGTAGGATGGTGCGATTGTGCTTTCTTTTTTATTTTATTGTGTTTTACTTTATTTACTTATTGCTATTTATTTATCTATTTTTGGCCGTACCTCGCAGCATACGGGATCTTAGTTCCCCAACCAGGGATCAAACCTGTGGTAGGGGAGGGGTGGTTTCTTTCGGGATGATTCAAGCGCATTACATTTATTGTGTACTCTATTTCTATTATTATTACATTGTAATATATAATGAAATAATTATACAACTCACCATAATGCAGAATCAGTGGGAGCCCCGAGCTTGTTTTCACTTGCCACGCACTGATAAGGTTTTGATACGAGTCTGCGAGCCACGGATTGATTATGGTCTCTGCAGTCAAACCTCCCTGCTGATGAGAATCTGGATCTGCAGCCGTTCCCCAGCGCCAGCGTCACCGTCTCAGCTCCGCCTCAGATCATCAGGCATTAGATCCTCACAAGGAGCGTGCAACCTAGACCCCTCGCATGCGCCGTTCCCCGCAGCGTTCATCCCCCTTGAGAATCCAATCTCGCCGCTGATCTGACAGGAGGCGGAGCTCAGGCGGTGATGCCAGCGATGGGGAGCGGCTGTAAATACAGATGGAGCTTCGCTCGCTCACCCACCGCTCACCTCCTGCCGTGCGGCCCGGTTCCTAACAGGCCACAGACCAGTCCGAGGCCCGGGAGTTGGAGACCCCTGCCTTACACAGTTGTTTGACTCAGCTGCGCCTTCAGCCCAGTGCGAGGGCCCCCTGGGGCTCTCGAGGGATGTGGGGAGCCGGGGCCTCTCTGAGGAGTCCACTCCCAGAACCCCGGTTCCAGTGCTGCTGGGCTGCTCTGCCTGCCCGATTCTGTTTTCTCTGCCAAGTGAAGAGAAAGACATAAAGCCTTTTCTCTAAGACTGGGAAGGACGGGCCGGAGTCCTGGGGCCAGCGTCCTGCTTTGTCTCCACGGAGTCATCTGCCCACACGTGAAGCAGCTCAGGGCCACGCGGAGAAAGCCTTGCCCGCGGTGGTTTGGTGCTGCCGTCGGGGCCAGAGGCGTGTGGCCTGCGTCCACTGCGGCTCCTGTCAGCCCTGCACGGTGCCCGGGAGTCCAGCGCCGGGGCCGGTGGCCTGGCGCGGGGCTGTGGTCCGCGCTGGGCCGGCGTGGGGCAGGTGGGGGGTGCTCAGGACCCCCCCCGGCCCCGGTCTCCTCGCCATCCTCACTGCAGCCGCCGTTTCACACCGTGCTGTAGGGCTTGACCTCAGTGGTGTGGGAATCTGAGATGAGGAGGACAAAGCCCAGGGTCCGCCGAGAGGCCGCCTCCCCCTTGGCGGCCACAGGGACCCGCCCCCGCCTGCCCCTCCGCCGCTCGGCGTCTCCCTGCACCCGACGTCGAGTCTGCCCTGCGTCGGGGCTGAGGCGCCGTGATCAGGCTCGGGAGCTCATCCCTTTCTCTGCACAGAAGTTGGCGAATGTGGTTTCCGCGTATGTTTTATTCTTGTCAGTGGGCTCTAGGTGCAGAAGTGTGCACGCTTTGGATTTTCCCATAGTAGCGTTTTTATTTGAAATTAAGTCAGACGTGTTTGGGGGGTTTGTTTCTTGCCTGCGGAACATTTCGGTCCATGGCCTTTGCCGTGAGCGGTGGCGCCTTGCACCCTGGATCGCGGCCTGGCTTCTCCCGAGCAGTTGGCAGCACATCCTGCCGGCCTGAGTGGCCAGGCTCTTCTACGGGATCATAATGTCACTGGAACTTGAAGGTGACTTCTGATGGAAGGACGGGCGTGGGGTTTTGGCTTGTCCACTGAGAACCGATCCACTCTTCTTTCAAATGAACAGACGTCAGACGCCCATTTTACACACGGCAGCTGGAGGGGCACTTCCGCTCCTTGAGGTAGATCCCTGAGTAAGAAGTCAGGGCCGTTTGGCAGGCACTTGCCCGACAAGACGTCCACAGGCGTTGGAGACGGCCCCCTGTCCCCACCACTCGCAGGAGACGTGCAACTGGAGACTCGGCCTGGGGTCTCGTGTCCTGGGCGGTAGGCTTGGCCAGCGGAAGCCGGCTCTCTCTCCCGAAGACCGTTCTCTCAGTGCCAGAGGGTTTAGTCTCAGCACCTTCCCCGTCCCACCCGGCCGCGTGGTGAACTAGTCAGGAGCGTAGCTCCACGTCCAAAGGCTAAACTCCTGACCCGAGTCCCGGGCTCCCGCTGCCCAGTACTTCTGCCGCCTCCCCTTCTCTGCAGGGGCGCGGTGGCCGGGGTCCCAGCCGAACGTGTAGACAGACGGTGCGAAGGTGTGCAGAGGCCCTCACGCGTGAGAGCTGTTCTCAGTGCTGGGTGGTCGCCTAGGCAAGGCTGTCTTGACTACGCTGGGGAGGTTGGTCATTTCGAAGATGGAGGAGACGTGGGCCTGGTGTTTGTGACCAGAGAGCAGACCCAGCTGTGCTGCCGGGGTGGAGCCCGAAGGCCGCTTCTCAGCCAGCCCTCCACCTGCACCCTGTCGCTGCTTTGCCGTCAGACACCTTGTGTCTGCGCTGCCAGCTGGCGACCCTGGGACCAAGGTGCTTGGTTCAGGTTGTACGTTCCCCAGGCTGTGGCTGAGGAGCTGCCCTTCTGTTGCGTGGACACGTGGCTTCCCGTCGATTCACGTGTCGACTTGTGATGTTTAACCCGCCGTAGCCGACAGCACCGTGGTGACACCCTGGTGCCCTAGCCCTTTGCGTGTGCGAGGTCATCACACACGGTCGCTTTCTGCAGGCGGAATCGCCGAGGTCAGAAGGCCTTCGCACTCTTGAGCCGGTGGCTGCTTCGAGTTGCCCTGCGACCGTGGAGGGTCGTGCCGATGGTGAGAGGGCTGGCTGGCCCCCACCCTCCCTGACGCGGTGCTTCGTGACGGCTTCTGGCCCCTGCGGCACGGCGGGTAGAAGGCGGCGCTGTTTTAGGTGTGTGTGCCTTTCTCCCTCCCTGCGCTGAGCCCGCGCCCAAGGCTGGACCCCAGGGACGTTGCGCTGTTGGCGGGGGGGGGGGGGGGTAGGGGGGCCGGTGCAGCAGCTTCACCAGAACAGCCCCGCCCTGGGGGGAGGGGCGACCAGGGCCCGGAGTGGCCGCGGCGCAGTAACTAAAACGCCCAGTTTCCAGCAAAAAGAATCACGGGACGTCGGAGAGACAGAAGAATGATCCACAGACAAGACAGAAGAGGCCAGAGAAGCTGCCCGAGAGGGCGACCGCGTCAGAGGAACAGACGGGGTACGTTCCCAGGGCCGCGGAGACTGAGAACCGCCGAAGGATCCTGGGGACAGCATCTCAGACGGCACCGCCAGGCCCTCGGCGCGCACGTGGCAGGACTGCCGGGGGCGTAATGACCGGCACCTTCCCGAATGTGACGGGGGACACCATCGGACACATCCCGGGAGCTCAGGACCCACCCCGGGTCAGCTCAGAGGTCCCCATCTGCACGCTTCACGGCGAAGATGCAGGAAGCCAAGACCCCTTCGTCTCGAAATAGGTGCCATCACCTGAGTTCTCAGGCTCTTCAGAAACAGTTGAAGAGACGTGGTCCGTACGATTTTTCCTTGGAATGTGCCCTCGCGCCCTCGCAGTCTGTGGCCCTGACCTGATCACACGCCCCGGAGCCCGGTGTCGTGTTACAGTAACCTACACGTGCATCTCTTTGAGGAGGCAGCAGAGCCTCCGCTGTCGTGACCGACGGGGCAGGCAGGAGCCCGCGCGCGCTGTCGTGACCGACGGGGCAGGCAGGAGCCCGCGCGCGCTGTCGTGACCGACGGGGCAGGCAGGAGCCCGCGCGCGCTGTCGTGACCGACGGGGCAGGCAGGAGCCCGCGCGCGTCCTCTCTGCCTCGGGGTCCGGACGGCCTTCCGCGCCCCAGGGCAGGTGCTCCCCTGCACGTGCGTACCTGAAGCAGCTTTTGTTAGGTAAGATAGCGACCTTACCACCTGCCGTGCTGCTCTGTTCTTTTTCTTTCTGCCAAAAATACCAAGCTGGTTGTAACCAGCAATTTGAAAAATAAATGCATTGTGGACTGTTTGATCTTGTTGGCTAGACGCCAGTATAAAATAATAATGTGTGTTTATTTGCCGTAGTTGCTGAAATAATTGTGCATCTTATTAAACAGCAGACTTCAGGTGCGGGTCCACGTGCCTCTTTACAGCAAAGAGCTCAGAGGCTGGGACGTGAGGGAGGAGATGTACAAACGTGATTTATGTTCCTGTTCACGTTCTTGCTTTATTCCACGTTGAATCTGGGCCGATTCTTGAGCGTTAAATTTTCCCCAAATTAAATCTGTTAGCGTTTCTCTAGGGGACTGTGCTGTTGGTTGTGAAAACAAAATACAGTTATTGCACGTTCTGCTGAGAGGAAAGGAAGCTGGTCTCCATTTTAGGCATTTATTAACCACGACTTGCAGCTGTGTCCAGTCTTTGAGGTGATTTTTAATTACTAAAACTTAATCGTGTTGGATATAGGAATACTCCAAACGTTATTTATCCGAGACTGAAGGTTTTGCTCTCCGCAGCACAAGGCACTGTGGCCACTGTGGCCCCGACCCTGGTCCCCAGGCCCCCAGACGCGGCCGCACGAGTGGACACCGAGGTCCCAGAGCCTCTCCCGCGGGACCAGCCGCGTTTCAGCACAGTCGACGTTCGTCTCTCTGCACAGAGGCTGTGACGGCTGTGGGGTCCCGCCTGGCTGTTAGCTGGCGTCTCCCTGGGGGGCGGGGCGGACACCCCGCAGCCCATGCTGTCCCCGAAGGCTGCCCTGCAGCGGGGTCTCCAGACGCGGTGCAGTAGGTTTTATCAACGGGACGCCCGGGATCAGCCTCCTAGGGGCCTGCGCCTCTCCCGCCCCGGGGTCCCTCCCCGGCCCCCCGCGCCACCTGTGAGCCGCCCCCGCGGCAGAGCACCAGCCCCGGCGACGCAGCCGGGCGCCGTCCACTGACTCAGCCTCGGCCTCCTTGTTGAAGCACCTCGGGGTGCACGAGGGTCTCTGTACCCAGGCAGAGGGCCCGGCTCTTCCTGGACCCCGGGGGCTTCCTCACCAGTGGCGGGACCCCTCCTCTTTGCCCTTGTACTTGGTGCTTCCTGGAAGCTCCTCCCCGCGGTGACCGGAAGACGGGGATCTGCTTTACGGCACGCACGGCACCCACCCCGGGGGCACCCAGGAGGCGGGACACACCGGAGGCGGAGGGCGGGCGGGGAGGAGCCTCGAGGACAGACCACGTCCCCACGTGCTCTCGGCGCCGCCGGCGGTGCAGCCACAAGCGGGGGCCGGGAGGGCGGGGTTCAGCCCCCTCTGCCCGCCACCCGCAGCTGAGCACGGCTCAGGCCTGGGGGCTGACTCTTCTCTGCTCTCGTGTGTGTGAGATTGCTGCACACGCATGCGCACACGCGACCCCCCGTTCTGTCCCTGGGAGGCGGTGCTGGGCCGTGCCCCGTGGAGCGCGGGTGTCATTGGGGTTATCTGCAGTAGTTTGAACGGTAGAGGAGAAAGCGGTCTCTCTAAACTGTTCCAGCCACACGTCGTTTCTAAGTTTATCTGTATGTTCACCACTCAGCGAAGGGGAATCGCGTGAGCGCCTCAGATTAATTACGCTTAACCCCATCTTTTGTTCCACCATCTCTCGCAAATCCAGAGTTAACCCGACAGTGTGTGTGAGGGGCTGGACCCTCGGGCCGCGTGTCTGCTCAGATTTGGCTGGAGTTGGCGAGGCCCGGGCGCCGTGTCCCAGCCGTGGCAACCACCTTGGTCAGTGTTTCTCCTGAAAGCGCATCACAGGGTACCACACGGCTCCGTCCTCTTGTCCAGACCCTGGCGCCCCCCGGCCCGCCGTGTCGCTTCCCATCCGCCCCCGCTTCCTGCACCGACCTCCTCCCGGTGCCGACAGGACCCGAGAGGAGGGGTTCTTTCGGGTTTACTTTCCCTTCCCTGTCCTCATGCGCACTGGGGGCCCAGCTCCAGCCGCGGGTGCTGATGAGCCAGGCCGGGGCGGCGAGCAGGGGGCGGCGCCGGGTCGCGGTAATCGTTCACGGCCCCTTCGGGTCACGTGCTCCCTCGGGGCCGGGGTCCCTCTCCTCTGACTTCTGCCAGCCTCAGGGCTGAATGTGCTTCCTGACTGTCACCTTGATTCGCTTTTCAAATTACGTAGTAGTATCTTTTTCAGCGTTCATTGGTCCTTTTTTTTTTGCCAACTGCGGTTTTCTGTTTGAGGAGTGTTTCTCACAATTAGGTTATTCCTTGTCTGTTGTAGAAATTTCTGTGTGTATTATAGGTCTTAGGTTATAGACGTCATAGTCTTGCACGTCATTTTCCCAGTCTCGTGTGTGTCTGTGACTGCTTGAGATGCCTTTTGTGTCTCTAAGAGGTAAATCTTTTGGGGGGTTTCTTCCCTTCAGAAGGTTTCCCCAAACCATAGTAGTTCCTACGTAACTTTTCTTTTCGATAAATGGTGCGACGACAACTGTAAACTGTTGACCTCCAGATGCAGAATAATTAATCTGAGTCAGCAATGTACTCAGCAGTTAACTCAAAATAGATTTTATAGACCTGAATGTTAAAACATACACCCGTCTGCTGGCGGCTGTCCCCACCTCCCTTCCCAGCGGCTTGTCCAGCTCCAGCCATAGCCCCAAGCTCGCTCCGGGCCCCTCCCTCTCCCGCCCTCACACATCCTGCGTATTTCGTTACCTGCCGGAGACGGAGGCTGCCCTGGTGCCCGGCCTGTGCTGTCCGGGCTGTCCCGGAAGCGTGGGGGCTGGCGGCCGCGGGGCCGGGGAGCGTGTGCGCCACGAGCGTCTCACGGCGCGTGTGCTTCCCTCGCAGGGGCCACAAGAGGAAGCTGAACGAAGAGGACGCGGCCAGCGAGTCCAGCGGAGCGTCCAGCTGCGAGGACGAGGAGGGGGGCAGCTCGGAGGCGGACGAGATGGCGGCCGCGCTGGAGGCCGAGCTCGGCGACCTCATGTGACCGCGGGGCGGGCTCTCGACTCACCTCCGTCCCGGGGGCTGCCCTCGGGGGGCTGCCTCTCCTCCAGAGGGACATGTCTGTTTGCAGAGCTCCACCTGCAGAAACACATTGTTTTGCAGAAATAGGTGTTTTTAGAAGTTTCACTACAAGAAAGCCTACTTGTTAAGGACAGTGGAGCAGGGAACGCGGCCATGCCAAAGATCCTGGGTGAGCCCAGCAGAGCCGCACAGCAGGACTGGAGTTTGCGGCTTGTTATCAGGAAGGGGGGGGTGGGGTGGGGAGGTGTTTTTCCTTTAAATACCGCAGCATATTACTTAGGGTGAAGGCTGGGCATCCGACCAGACAGAGGGGTGATGCAGTAGGAACCCAGCATCTTCCTGCTCTTTCACAACTGAAGCTACCAGAACATGCACAGGTTTCAAGTGAGGCCGCGCATCGGCGTGTGACGAGGACAGGCCTGGGGCCCGCAGCTGCCCCCGGGGCCCTGCAGCTCCCACGGGCGCCGGGACAAAGGGCCCTGTGCTCGCGGGCAGGCTTTGGCTCCTTTGCGAGATCGGATATAAAGTTTTGTATATCTATTTCATACGTGACCCACCAAACAGATTTTTCTTTCATTTAATAAAAGTCCCTTTTGTAAGCCTTCTTCTCTGCCCCGTTCCCTCTTCGCGGGATCCAGCTCTCGCACCACAGCCGCCCCGTCCTGCTCCCCTCCAGGGAGCTCGCGGGGCAGATTCCTGGGTGAATGGCCAGGGCCTTGGACGCTGAAACAGAAAAGCAGATGATCCTCTCCAGCCAGTCTGTGGCGGTTAGTCTCTCCCTTACTGCACCAAAGCGTTAGGAATGCCAAGGACCGGTGTTATTTCTAATCACTAGATTTATGAAAATTTGATCTAAGACAGCCAAGGAAACCAGAGGCAGTTCTGACCTGGGAGCTCAGCGCTGACAGGGTGTGAAACTCACCGTATTTGGTGTGTCAGCCAGACAGCATGGCCACGTGTGGTCCCACCCCTGGGGTCACAGGTCTCACCCACAGGCCCCGTGTGCTCGGGCGGCCCCAGGAAGACCCCACCTGGTACCGCTGACCCGAGACCCCTGGGCACTAGCCTTAGGCCGTGGCCCCCGGGGCAGTAATGCTGGTGAAATTGCCTTCGTGCCTCCTCTGAGACAGCCCCTTGGTCCTTCCTGCGTGATCCCTCCAGGTCAGGCTGCAGGTGGAGGAGTCAGAGCCCGGGATGTGCCTGTGATGCTGCATTCCTGTCGTGTGGAGGGGCAGCCGCTGGGCTGCTGGATCACCAAGACACAGAAGGTGTGCCTTCTTCCAGCTCTAGATCAGCACACAGCAAACGTTTTTCTTTCCATGTTCCGGGCTAATTACTGGATTAAAAGTGAATGTTAGGCTCAGGCTGTGTCCTCTTCACACTCTTCAGTTGCAAGTAACAGCCACAGCTCCAGTGGGCTTGTCTTCCTGTATCGACTGGCTTGTCTGAGAAGTGAGGTGGAGCTTCAGGTACGGCTGGATCCAGGTGTTCACCAAACGCTCAGGTGTCATTGGGAACCTGGATCCTCCTCCCGTGGTTTGTCCTCTCTTTGACGGTCAGATGCCACCCACCCTCCTGATGACGGGGCTGGGGAGGGGAGCGGGAATCATGATGCACACGGGACAGATGTGGGCCGGCAGACGTCAAGAATCCAGGCACAGTCCCTGCCTAGTTTCCTCACCAAGGTGAGTGTACTTTCGCGTACTTGCCAGTCTCCACAACAGTGTGAGGCTCCAGGATTCCTGGTCAGAACCATTCCTGGGGAGCAGCGAGGGGGAGGCCCCTCTGATGGGTCTGTACTAGGGCAGAAACGGAGAAGACAGAACTGGGAACATGAATAATCTCAAGGTTTCCCCCTGAAACCCAACACAGACTCTCAGGTGGACATCCCTAAGAGGGCTGGGGGTAGTTAAACGTCTCCTTGCAGCCTTATTCTCAGTGGCACGTGCTTGGGATGCTGAGCCGTCCCGGGGGCCGGAGTGGCACCGAAGGTCCCCGGGGCCCCTTGAGCCTCCTGAGGAGGTGGCGCCACCCTTGGGGGAGGGTTGCCTGGGGGACCTGCGCGCTGTCTCACAGAGAGAGGTGCACTCGAGTCAGGGAAATGCTGGATAATATGTGCTGCAACCCCTCCAAGTGACATCTTTTCTAGAAATTTTAATAGGAAGCTTGAACTTGCTATCCTGAACGTAACTTAAACGTCAGGCTTTATGCTTAAGACAGCTGTCTGGAAATTCATGACCAGGAATTGGGAGAGAGAATCTCTTAGGTCCATGAGAAATCTTTGCACAAGCAGATCATAAATTTAAGCCACTTTTTACAAAAACTCAAAAATCTGTAACACTGGAAATGTGAAATTTTACCCTCTTCCTTGAGAAACGGAATGTTGAAATTTTGTGTAAACGTGGGTGGATCTCATGTCCCATCTGAGTTTTTCATGTTTATTCACGTTTTTAAAACAACCGTGAAGCTGTGACGTGGGGACACCTGTCGTGTGAGTCTGACCCGTCTGTGGGCCCACCCCACGCGGGAACCCGAGTCAGGGCCGGGGGCTGCCCAGGTGTCAGGGCGGGGACACGTGTTCCCTGCAGGGACCCGGGCTGCCCCACACGAGCTGAAGAGCCTGGAGGGTGACCAGAGCCACCCACTCGCACGCCCCAAGGGCCAGCTTCACGGTACAGGCCTTGTATTTTCAAAGTCAGATTCAATCCAGTGTGGACTGCTGAGCGTGTGCGTGTGTGTGTGTGTGCATTTACACGTGTGCACATGTGTGTACACGCACACACGTTTAGAGCTGCCGCCTGGTCTTTACATAAAGCTTTTCCATTGTGAAAGTGCTGCCCAGGTGGAAAATTTTTCAAGTACAACAAAGGAAGCAAAGGACGTTCATCACACCACCAGGAGGTGACAGTCGCATTTAGCGTTTACGGTCCTTTCCTGTGGTCATGTGCCTGGCTTTTTTAAATCTGTGAAATTTTAACATAGACCCCATCAAAGATGAGGAAGAAAAATTGCTATAATCCCGCCACCAAATCTAACCACATTAGCATTTCAATGTATTGTTTTAGTTTCGTATGCATATTGTTTTAATAGAATTTAGTTTTTAGAGCAGCTTAAGGCTAGAGCACAGTTGAGGGGGGAGCTGTGGATCTTTCCTGTACACCCCCTCCCGGCCCATGCACGGTCTTCCCCACTATCAACATTACCACCAGATGGGACATTTGTTACAACTTATGGACCTATGTCCATACATCATCACCCAAAGTCCACAGTTTATGTTAAAATTCACTCTGGGTGTTGTACATTCTGTGGGTTTGGACAGATGTGTAATGACACGTACCCACCATCATGGGGTCATACAGAGTGTTTTCACTGCCCTAAACATCCTCTGTGCTCCCCCCGTTCCTCCCTCCCTCCCCCAGCCTCTGGCACCACTGCTCTGCTCACCGGGTCCACAGTTTTTGTCTTTTCCAGAACATCCTGTAGTTGGACACACCGTGCGCAGCCGTTTCAGATGGGCTTCTTTCACTTAGCAACATGCGTTTACGTCTCCTCCATGTCTTTTCATCGTCAATATCCAACATGCAAAAGGCAGACTGCTGGAGACTCCGTGAGACAACCTGGCTTCTTCAAAAGATAATTTGCAAGAAAAGCAAAAGAGATGGACGGGAACCTACTGATTAAAGACTGAAGCATGCCAGCCAATCCCAACGCGTGGGCTTGTTTGGATCCTAATTCACACAAACTGAAAGTACACAGACACAGCGTGACAACAGGAATTTTAAACATGAACAGATGTGTGATATTAATGAATATTGTTCACTTATTTTAGGTGAAGTGTAGCTCTTTTAGGAGCCCCCTTTTTAAGAGAATGTACTGAAAGATGTATGATGGAATGACATGATGTCTGGGGTTTGCATTGGAACGGTACGAGGCACAGCGGGCGGGCTGAGGCTTGGAGGGGAGCGAGGTCAGTGCGATTTTCACTGGAAAAGCTTGAGTCCTGCCTACTTTGTATGTGTTTGAAATTTTCTGTAATAAAAAGTGACAACAACATGAATAAAGTCGCTCGGTCTGAGTTTTAAAGATGCACAGAACAAGGCCAGTTGCTTTGTAGTAAAAGGACGGTTCGGTTGGTCCCGCATCCCAGGCTGCAGACCCAGGCCCCAATCGTCCCAGACCCCAGGTGGGCAGCTGGGCTGGCCCCCGTTGTCTGCTTTCCTCCCCAGGGGCCCCTGGGGCCTGAGGCCAGCAATGGCTGTGGCCCACGCTGGACCCGCTGTAGTGCTCGCTTAGTCCTGCTGAGCGTATGACCCCCCCCCCAGACACACGCACACGTACATGTGGGAGCACACGTGTGCACACACGGCGTGCGTGCACGCACACGCTACCGCCCAGGGTTGACTGGTGCCGCATCCACGGGAGATGGTCTCCCACGGGCTCTGACCTCTCTTAACAGCTGAGCGCCCGCCGCGTCCTGGCACCAACCAGGGACCATCTGTGCGGAGACGAAGGCCCCTAAGGACCTGGCCTTAGAGTCTGAGCTCCGAGCAGCAACACGAGTTGACAAGGTCACCATGTGACGTGTCACCCGAGAGGCTGGACCGAGTCCCAGCGCACTCTCTGGGCAGCTGCTTCCAGGCTCTCTGTCTCCCCCGAGACGACAGTGCTCCAGAAAAGTCGGCCTGGATTGGAGGTTGGGGACGTCCTGGCTTCCTGTGTGCTGCAGGGATCACGGTCAGGACCCCCGGCTCACGCCACGGCAGACGGGCGGCCGCGATAGGTTGGGTCAGCCCTGCAGAGAGAGCCCCCCGTGAAGTCTGGGGGCCCCGACCTGCTCTCCCCGTGAGGGGCCACCTCAGAGCCCGTCAGGGTCTCGGCCTCTCCCCTGCCCTCTGCAGAGGCCCCGGTCGCTGGGGAGAGGCTCAGAGGCAGGTCCCGTCCAGCTGCATCTCTGGGGGCGGAGCTGCTGCCCAGCACTCGGCCGCCATCGTCACCTCTGCTGAGAAGGAAACAGGTCAAGGCCGATGGGCGCCATCCTGCTTGCCCTCGGGGAGGCGGGAGCCGCTGGGTGGGGCAGGGCGCGGGGGCACGCGGGGCAGGAGAGGAGGGCACCGCCCACCCCCTCTGGACCAGGGTCTCCAGGGGCCACCCCAGATTCTGCGGGGCAGCTCAGCCTCTGACCCCCCCTGGAGGGTCCCGGGGTAAAGACCCGGGGCTGCGGAGCCGGCAGCCCCTCCTCGCCCACGGTGATGCCCCCCAAACCCCCCAGGGTTTCCTCATGGACTTTGTGAGGAGGCGCAGCCTCCCGACTCTGGGCTGAGATTAACGTGTGGCCTTGGTTCCTCTCTGTCCCCACAAGAGAGAGCCACCCCCTCGACCGGCACGGCGAGCACCGAATGCTGCTGTTCCGAGATTCAGTCCGACAGCAAGTATGTCGTGGATTCTGTTCCCTTGGGACGAGGGGGGCCAGTCCACAGCCGCTTTATCGTTAGAAACAAAGCGAAGCCACGGGCCCCCGGGGGTGACAGGAGCCCAGCTCCCGGAAGCGACTCCACCCGTGCCCCCGGATGAAGTGACGCGGGAGCCCCCGTCTGAGCCCTGAGGGCCAGTGGCGCCCGCCGGGGCCCAGGCAGCACCCAGTGACCTTCTGCTGCTCGGGTTCCCGGAAGCCAACAGCATCCGTATTCTCCCCCCGCCCCCCATGGCTCCCGGCCCCTGCCTCCCTCCCGGGACTCTGTGCGGCCCCATGGCGCCTTCGCGGGCACCCGGCGGGCGCAGTGGGTGCTCCGTCTGTCTGTCGAGTGTCTCACGGCAGCGACGGCATAAAGGGAGCCTCTGGCTTCGGGGAGGGTGTCGGCTGGACCGATGGGTCCCGGATGGCGCCTTTTTAGGACCCCAGCGGTGGCCCAGCTTGTGCCCTTCCGGAAAGGACCCGCTGCCCTTCTGTCAGCTCACGTGCAGGTCTGCACATGGGACCCAGCGCGAGGAAAGGCTTCCTGCTAAATAAGTAAGTGATCAGAACAACAACGGGACTAGCAATGCCTGAAACATCGCTGGCTTAACGCCCTGACAGGTACTTTCAGCGCCGGAAAAAAATGAGACATCACCTTTTCCTCTGCTGAAAAAGTCACTGGATGTGAAAATGCAAACCCAGGGGAGACCAGCACTCATCGTAACAGGTGTTGGTCTTGACGAGCGTTTCTGGTCAATGCAGTGTCGTAAGTGGCTCGTCCGTCCAGGGTGTCACAACCTGCACTTAGTGACTGGAGAGAAAACAGCGCCCGCGCTCTCAGCGCCCACACCCAGAGCGTCTACAAGGAGCACCTCGGGAAGAAAACAAACCCTCGCCTGGGCCCACCCAGAGCCGACCTCGCGGGGCAACGCAAGGGCGTGAACTCTGGGATTGAAAGCCTGGGAGGGCGGGTCATGTACGATCCCCCCCAGCCGACGTGATCCACTCGGAAGAACCAGGCTGGGTGTGGGCAGCGGGGCTGTGTCTCCAGCTACCACCACCTGCTCGTGCTGTCCCTGGGGGGCCCGGGCGGCCCATGGCTGTGTGTCACCGGGGTCAGTGGGTGAGGAGCTGGTGCCAGGGGCCCGGCCGCCTGACCCCCTGGGGACAAGGTTGTCCCCTAGGGTCCCCTGTCTGTCCCCTGGTCCGGCCCGGCTCTGGCGTTTCCTCGGTCGTCAGGCCCACTCATCCCCTCCAGGTCCTCAGTCTTTTCTGTCACGACCCAGACCTTTTGACGAGCACAGCCAAGGGTTCCTGGACGGTCCCTCAAGGTGGGCTTTTCTCAGGTTCCCGGGACCACGCCTGGGGGGGCCGGTCAGCCTGTGTCGGGACTGCAGTCAGAGCCGCGGCCGCCAGCTTTCTACTCCGCTTTCAACAGTTTCTGAGACCTGCAGTTACCCTGCCCATCGCGGAGCTTCTGCACTAATTTTAGCCGCCGTGGATGGTCTTACAACAGTTACTGCTCTGGTTTTTGCCACATAGCGGGGCCTTGAGGCCCAGCCCGCTGTCCGGGGGCCTCTAGCAGCCACGGGCCCCTGAGGCCCTGCCCACCCAAGGTCTGGGCGCACTCGGGGGTGGGCTGGGCCGCGGCCAGCCACTGGCAGTTACCACAGCAACACATGGGCTAGAAGACAGTGCTGGCCTCCAGCACCCAGGAGAGCCTCAGAAGTACCGTCCAAGTGAAAGAGCGAGCAGTCGTATTTGCTTTGATCAGGGAAAACTAGACTTACCCCTCCTAATAGCTGAGCTACGTAGAGGAGGGTTTAAATTCTTTTTTGGTTTGTCTGTGTTCTTTTAACCCTTGCCCCTTGGGGAGTGGCACAGATGAACAAGCAAGCCGTACACCGCAAGATTTCCTGAACGCCGGGCCAGGCCCTCCATCCCCAAGGCGGGTCCAGCTGTCCGCGTGGCGGGCGCCCGAGGGACCCTGGAACCGGCAGCACCTGCTCTAGGCAGAAGGTAAGCTCTCTGCGGCTGTGAGGACCACTCCCGGGTGAAAACGCTAAAGACGCAATGCCGCGAAAGTGCAGAGACCTTTCCCACACGCTGCGCCCCAGAGAAAGAGACCCCGTGTGACGTGACGAGGTGGGCCCTGACAGCGGCGCCTTTGAGAATTCCAGGCGTGCTCGGAACCATGGAGGACTCGGCCATGAGAAGGACCTCCCGGGCGATGACGGCCAGAGTCAGGGGGGCCTCAGGACACCCAGAGGAGGGGAGACACGGGCTTCTCACTCACCCCCAAGAGCCCTCACTGCTGGGACAGACAGCC
This sequence comes from Balaenoptera borealis, assembly GCF_965194805.1. Lineage (NCBI taxonomy): Eukaryota > Metazoa > Chordata > Mammalia > Artiodactyla > Balaenopteridae > Balaenoptera > Balaenoptera borealis. The sequence continues at coordinate 262,737 of NC_138875.1, read as the reverse complement.
TGGGCCCGGCTTCGCCCCACATGCCTTAGTGGTGAGAGCAAAGTGGGCGGAATGTACTGAATGAGATTAAGGTGGGATTAAAATCGGGGCCTGAGAGGGCAAGGCGCGCGAGGGCTTGAAAACTGAAGGCCCCAGTGGACGCCCCTCCCCGAGGACGGACACGGCAGCCTCAGAGTCTGGTCCCTGCACAGCTGGCTCTGGAGACAGATCATCAAAGGAGTAACAAGGGGCCCCTGAAGCTTCCAGAAGGATAGGCAGGCACACAGGACGCAGAGTCAGACCAGTGCCCAGTGACCAGCATCAAACACGCCGTCGAGCTTCTAACGCCTTCGGGGGGTGTGTCCTGAGGACACAAAAGTATTCGGCTAGGCCGGAAAGAAAACCCAGCGAAGCCTGCAGCCCAGAGGCCAGAGCCCACTCTGCCTGCCTCTCCGCGCTGGCCGCTCCCTGCGGCTCCTCCTTCTCCGGCCCAGCCCCTCCCCTCCCGGCTGACCTCTCCTCAGGCCGCCTCTCACGCCCCTGCTCCTCAGCCTCCGCCCATCGCCAGCCTCCTGGCTGTGGTCCCCACCGCGGAAGCCAGGGCCACGCTTCTAGAGGGACACGTGTGTGATGTCCAGAAGGGCCAGGGGAGCCTCCACTTCTCTTAGCGTGATCTGGGGTCTCTGCAGCCAGCGGGGGGTGAGGGCTGCCCTCTGGACGGCAGCCTCCGTGCCCTGGAGCCTCCCCTGGCCCCTCCTGTCTGCGCCCGGCTTCCAGGAGACCCGTTGGCTCATTTCACAAACCTGTGCTTCTCTGTTTCGCTTCCACTGACAGTTACTCAGCTGCCCGTTGGGCCCAGGGCACTTCTTCCTTGTCACCTTGACGCAGAGCCTGCGCTTTCCCATTTAAGAGGCTTTGTGGGGACAGCAGCTTTTACTGACCTCCACCTTCTCTGATCTGTGAGCTGCAGACCCGGTGCGGCAGCCCCTCGGGTCCCTCGGACTCTGCCTGACCCGGGAGCAGCCTGTGGTCCCGCAATGGGGCCTCAGACGCCCAGCAATGCTCAGGGGAAATCTACACAGAGCACACGAGGAAAAAGGAAAATCCGACCCTGAGCTCCAGAAGAACCACCGTAGGGGTTCGTGTCCACTGTTCAAACATCAGTGTTGTCTGAAGTATATTAAAAAGATAGAATATAGGGCTTCCCTGGTGGCGCAGTGGTTGAGAATCTGTCTGCCGATGCAGGGGACACGGGTTCGAGCCCTGGTCTGGGAGGATCCCACATGCCACGGAGCAACTGGGCCCGTGAGCCACAATTACTGAGCCTGCGCGTCTGGAGCCTGTGCTCCGCAACAAGAGAGGCCGCGATAGTGAGAGGCCTGCGCACCGCGATGAAGAGTGGCCCCCGCTTGCCGCAACTAGAGAAAGCCCTCGCACAGAAACGAAGACCCAACACAGCCATAAATAAATAAATAAATAAATAAAAGACCGTGAATTTCTAAAAAAAAAAAAGATAGAATATAAAAATACGCTGGAGACAACACAATCCGTGTATCTATGATTTATTTATATATATGTACGTATAACATATTTAGCAGTAGTTTCATTTCTGCAACGGAAAAATATAAACGTGAAACCCACACGCGTATGAACTGAACTTTTGTTTGCGTTTCTTCCACTGTAAACACATATGTGCATGGAGAGGAGAACGGTGCCTGGACCCGGCCCAAACGCAGAGCCTGGGGGGAGGGGCCCCTGCTCTTCCATCCAAGTCCATGAACCTTCCTCCGCGGGGCGAAGTGGGTCCTGGTCAGACCCTCCGGTCCGCTGAGTCATCCCGCCGGCTCCGAGTGACAGGCCGGGGGGCAAGCAGGCCCTGAAAACGGGCACGAGGCTTGGTTTTGAGCTCTCGCTGAAAACTCCTCCGACGCCTGTCAGCTGCGCCAGCCCATGAGCATCCGTGAACGCCCGCCGCTCACGCCAACAGCACGCCCTTTGACACGCGTGTTAGTGCCAGCGGGCTGGTGACAGGACTGGACAGCCCCTCCCGGTGGGGTTGCTTTCTTCCTCATTCGTACGTTTAACACGTATTTACTTGGTGCCGGTCACTGGACGTGCAGCCACGAAGCGAGGCAGGATGGTTCCAGGGGAGAAACGCTCTAGTGGTCATCACTCAGCAGGCCGGGCCGGGAGGAGGGCAAGGTGCGGGCCGGGAGGAGCGGCTCCGCCTGCCCCGGGGCGACCCGGCCATCTCCCAGCTCCGGCGGCCAGCGTCCCGCAGCTGCTGCTGAGGCAGGGCGAGCCCCCTCTGGCTTCTGGTGCAAAAGTCTCCTCCTAACCACATCCAAGGAAAGAGGTGCACACGCAGAGCCCCGGGCTACTCCCAAGTGATCCTGTGGCCCCGCTCGCCTTCTGTCTGAGACCAGGCCCTGGAGTTCCCACATCTCGCTGGAAGCAGCCTTCTCGCTCCACTCACAGCGAGACTGTGGACAGACAGACGCCCGGCGCCGGGAACGGGTCAGGATCCACTGGGGCTGGTCTGTGGCATCTGCCGTCTCCGTGCTGTAAGTCCTCCCACTTGGGGCTGGTTTCAGACCCAACGCAAGTGACCCAAGAGACAAAGCAGGACAGCAGACAGGAACTGATGCGTTTTGTTCTGTGGTACATTATTTCATGGTCAGGTTGCGAATGTTAAATGGTCAATTCACAAACGTTCATTTTAGTAACAGCACCGCTGCACGGGGCCACCCGCACTTGCCCTGCGCACACATTAAACACGAAGGCTCTTCATCAGCATTGTGCTGTTGCCCGTTGGTGAGAGGTTCTCTCTCTGCTGGTCCCTTTATGGCCTCTTAAGAGCCTTCCTTCCTTTCATAGAATCAAATAAATGCAGAGCTGGACGGACTTCAGAGATGGGGAGGCCCAGCCTCCGGCACGTGCCTGCGCGCGGATGAGTGGCCTGGGACCTTATAAAACGGAGATTCTGATCCGTGGTCGGGGCGGAGCCTGAGCCTGAACCCCCAACAGGCTCCGGGGGTGCAGGCTTACCCTGTGCAGACCACACGTGGGCAGCTGCAGTCCATTCGTTTCACATCCAGAGAGAGTCCGTAACGTCCCCCAAATTGTGCTGCTAGCCACTTGGACAAACTAACTGCCTGCCTTTCCTCCAGCTTATTACAGATCTTCAGCTATTTTCAGTACACTCACCTACACACACACACACTTATTAAGCAAAGCTCAAGAATGATCAGAAATCCCTCTGTAAACAGACCCCCCCGGGGATATCTGGCTACGTAATTACACAGCGTGAGATACGCAGCCCCATACCGCAGAGTAACCCATGGGGCTCCGAGCCTGCAGACACTCGCTCTCCAGGGTTTCACCCCCCAGCAATGACCTGGGGACACGTAGGTGCCAGGACTGTGCTGCCAGGACGGTTCGGGAACGGCCACCATTGGGCCTGAGTTGTGCTGGCCTTTCTGGACCCGTTTCTCACAATCACCACGAGGCAATAACCCGGCCTGCGGTTTATCAAACAGCAAATGTCCCCGTTCTGCAGCCGAGCGGACCACCCCGCTCACTGAACACAGCACAGGCACTGCTTCAGGCTCGGTCTGCAGCCACCTTCTTGGCCCTGCCTCTGCCCACGTCCGCCAATCCGTCCCGGCCCAGAGGCCCCGAGCACCAGGGCCTCCCCTGAGAACGCTTCTGCATGAGTTTCCCCGTGTGCAGCCCCCTGGGTCCAAGCTCACACTTTGCGATTGGCTGAGCTGCCCCTCCCAGGCTCTGCGTCCACTCCTGACACTGCCCTCTGGCTGCACGCCGTCCAGGGCAGAGCAGGCTCCGTCCGCTGGGGAAGCCGAGACCCACACCCTCCCCTCCGTCTCCGTGGGGCATGAGGGCAGGACCAGCCAGGTACGATCTCCGTCTCAGAGCCTCAGCTGCGGGTGAGTGGATGGGTCGTCCTCCAGGGAAGCCTGTGTAGGCCTCTGGGCGTGAGGACTCCCCACCGAGCTCTTGCCTCGTAGGGGCGTGGACTCCGGGGCACGTCTGCTGTTGTGATGAAGGTAATAACGCTGGGAAGTTTTTAAATTATGCGCTGGTTATAATTGGAAACAGTGCAGGGTACGGTTCATAATGAGGGATCTTTCTCTCTGTATGTGTTTCATAACATTTGTCTTCTGCAAGACCCGGTATCACTCTTGAACCCGTGGGCTGTTGCGTTTCCTTCTAAAATCTAAATGTTCAGCTTTATAAAGTGGCCAGAGTCCAATCTGATAAAAAAGAAGGATTTAAAGCTAGCAGCATTTGGTACTTTTTCCCCCAATAGCAACTGTCTCTCTAATTGCTTGGCTGTCTTGGAGGCCCTGATGGGGCCGGTGGAGGAGGGCTGGGGGAGCCTTCAATCACCTCGCTGCTCCTCTTTGAAAAGCTGCGGGTATCTTTTTATTTTTGGTTCTGGTAATCTCTGGCTCGTAGGCGTTGAGGGATGGGGAATTTTCCAGTCACTCACAGCAAATACAGGAAAATAAGCGAGCAGGGTAACCATTCAAGTACCGGGCCTCTGCCTTTCGAGCCTCTGCAGGGCCGTGATTGTTCCCGAATTGTGTTACCAGAGCCGCGTACCAACCAAGGGAGGGGTCAACCACGGACGCCCCAGCGCCGCAGACCCCTGAAGGCGGGGGTCTGTCTTTCAGCTGCTGAACCAGGCCCAGCGAGCGGCCCAGCACCCGGCCCTGGATGGGTCCCTGGAAACTACCTTTGCGAGAATAAACAAGGGAACAGCTGAGTGCCCACGGTCAACCTGAGCAAAGCGACGCTCTCCTAGAAGCGCCCCTTTCAGAACGCCTTCACGCGCTGCACGGCTGGGTTTAGAGACACCCGGGCCGCGTGGCTGCAGGCGGGAGGGGCTGGCCTCTCTCTCCTCTTGGTCCCTCGTCTCTTCCAGCCCTGGTCACCCCTCCTGTGACGCTGACCCCGATTCCTGACCCCGAGGTCGCTGTGGGAGCCTCACTGCTCTGTGCTCGGGCTGGCGGGGGTTGGGGGCGCCCGGGGCTCCATCTCAGGCACCCGGGAGCTGCAGGCTGAGCCCAGAGCTGGGCCCCGATGCCACACCTGCTCCCCCGCCCTCAGCAGACCCCCCAGGTCATGTGCAGCGACACACCTTGCAGGAAGTGAGGCGTGCCCAGGGCATCACTCGCCTGACTGTTAGAGCCCGTCCATTCCGCCCGGAGCTGGACAGGGACTCGGGGGCCAGCTGAGAGCCGGTGGAAACGTCTAGACAGCCTTTCCAATGTTCTTCAAATAGGTCTTTCCAAAAAGTGATGTCCTGTCAACGCTTGTTATCTTGCTGTCAAACAAGTAAAACTTTCTACCCAAAGCAAACTTGTAACCAGCACCCTTGTCTGTTACCTATGATTCCTCACCTGGTAATTATCTTTCCCACTTCCGATAATAAGTAGGAAAATCCACCCCACTGGGGGAGGGAGGGTGCGCGTGGGCAGAGAGCGAATCGAAGGGCAGTAGAAACAGCCTGCAACCAGCCTAAGGCTAATTAGCCCCCTGCCCCCGCCCCCAGCAGCATCGCCCGTTCACGGCGTGCCTGTTCCGCTTGTGACATCACGTGGGTGATGATGTCACACTTGACGTCCCACAGTGACAGGCCCATCGCCTGTCCCTTAGACCGCCAGTCCAGCACTCTGCAGAGAGCCGCAGGGGGAGATGCGACTCAGCGTCTGAGTCACCAGGTCCCTCCTTTCCATGAGGGTCCCAGAGCCACCTCCACCGCTCTGTCCCGCAGACTCGGCCTCCCCCAAGGACACCGCCCCCCAGACACCCGGGGCCCATCGGGCTCCGTCCTGTCGTGTCGTGAAATGGCGCTTCTGACCCTTCATCCAAATACACAGCCCACCACCGCTGGGTGTGCCCTCCATGTGTCCTCACGGGAGGGGATCGGGGGGAGGGGAGGTGCCAGGGCCAGAGGGCTTCCCAGCGTCCGACGGCGTCCCAGCTGGGAGCTCGGGGGAGGGGGGATGCATCCGCAGAAGACCACCCTCAGGCTGGACTCGAGCCCACAGAAGGCTGTCACGCTCGGGGTTGTGCTTCGTCCCGGAGAAAGGACACAGACACGGCAGGCAGCGGGGGAGCCCGTGGCAGAGCCCGGGGGGGCACCAACCTCGGGGCCTCCATGGTCCCGGCCCTCGGAGGTGGGCAGTGTCACCGTCCTGAATCTGTGCGCGGCCGCCGCCCAGGGCGTGTCCCCCGGGAGGCAAGCCGAGCCCGGCGCCCACTCTTACACGTGGCTCGGCTGGGGGCGTCCCCCCCGGGCTGAGTTCTTCCCTGTGGATGCACGAACTGCTCTCCACCGAGGAAGCCCAGCCCAGAGAGGGTCTGGGCCTTGCGCTCTGCACCCCAGCACCGTGACCAGGAGCTTCACACCCCGTGATGTCCCCGCCTGCAGCCCAGCACCAGTGGGCCTGGGGTGAGTCTGTGTCTGCTGCCAGCTGAGAACGTTCTAGCATCTCTGCTTCCTGGGGCCGTCTGTAAAGAAAACGATAGCTCTTGTTTGTTTCGTTTTGTTTTCTGTGGACCCTGCTTTTTCAGACCACACATGCTCCTCTGAGAGTGGAAGCCGGGAGGGGCCCCGGGCCCTGCAGGCACCCGAGTTTCTGTGAGACCTGGGGTGCTGAGCAGGGGAGGGACTCGCCCGCCCGGGAGGGCATCAGAATGCAACCTTTTCACCATCTTCGCCGTCCTCACTGTGCTTAACGCTGCAGAGCTGGGTCACGGTTCACCAGGGCTTCTCCCCGAACCCTTGAGGGGAAAGGGCACCTCGGTCCTGGGATCTTCGGGACCCGGCGACCCCCGTCAGGTGGCCATGGGGACTTGGCGTGATGACTTGGTGCGGCGGCCGGAACTCAGAGGCCTCGAGCCCATTCACACCTTCGCAAAGGCCCTGAAAATGCCTGGTGCCGAGGAGCACCCAGTCCCGCCCGGGTCCAAACAGCGTTCAAGGAGCATTTAACGACAGTGACGCATCTGACCCCGGGTAGCCTGTGTCCTTGGACAGCAGGAGGGTGAGGACGCAGGAGGAGCCTCGTTTGCAGCAAGCTGTAGCTTCGTAACCGGGGCAGAGGCTGGGAGACGGACCGCTGTACTCAGCGCCGCCCAGGAACTTCTGAGAGCGTGAAGCAAGGGGCACAGGACCGTCAGAAATCATGAGGCAGCCTCGGAAGGATGTGGACGTGCAGAGAGAGGTGCACTCGGAAAATAGGCCAGAGCAGAGTCAGCAAGGCGGGAGTGAGGGCGGGAGTGGGAGGGTGCCCCAGGGGTGTCTCTGGCCACTTCACCTCCCCTCCCCCCCATGGCTCCGCCCAGATGAAAGGGAAGCCGCACTGCCTCACTGCTTGTAAACTCAAAGGCTCTCCGGACATTCCTTAAAGAACTTCCTGCCTGGCCAGGTGCCAGCTCTCCCAGGGGTCTCAGCTAACAGATGTCTTTCCCGGCCCTGGAGGAGGGACACTGAACCAAGGCCTGCGTGTGACAAAGGCAAGGGCATGCCGGTGGTCCGGATGCCTGCACGGTCACACCTGGCCACCTGCAATGTCACACGTGTCGTCTACCTGCAATGTCACACCCATCTACCTGCACCATAACACCTGACACCTGTCTACAGGTCTGTCTCCCCGACAAGAGCAGAAGCTCATTGGTCACAGGAACCCTTCGCATGACAAGCGTCTGGCACGGACCCAGCGCCGAGAGGGTAAGTAAGGAAAGTTCATAAATGACAGAGAAAAAACTACAAGAATGGAAAATGAAACTAAGGACAGCGTCCACTCACACCAACAGGTGCTTCCACTGTGGATCCAACGGTCAATTGCTTAGGAAATGGGAGCCTCCCAGGTAAGGGCGTCGCTGCTGGTAAAGGGCGTGTGGCCTGCGCTCGCAGGACTGGCACCGCGCCCCCTGCCACACCGCGCAGGGCGAGTTCCCCTCAGACGCTCAGCTACAGCTCCTGATGCTACACGCTCTCTGCCCCCCCCCGGGCCTCGAGCCGACTGGACCCACTTCGCGCGCTGGCTCAGCCCTGGACTCCCACAGCTTGAGAGCGAGAGGGAGGACTTGGGGCCATTTCATCCAGAGCCACACACGGCAGGTACAGGGCAGCGGAGAGGGCTTATGAAACATTGTAACAGAGTTGGGATATTTAGCTGGAAGAAGGGAGGAGACAGGCTGCATTTGTCACCGGAACATGTCTATTTTTAGCTTCTGCAACTCCCATTTTTGAGGTTTGGGGCTTCAGAAAACTATGGGGGGCCGTGGGTAACCAGGAGGGGCACACAGGGCAGCTCCTAATGTGGCCACACATTCTGCCCCTATTTTCTCCTGTGCTCACGTTCATTTGTTGCAGTGAATAGTCAGCCCTGACGCAATGAAAATAAACCAGGGTTTGCCTTTTCTATTCCTCTAAGTTGTATTTGAGACATTAGTAACCTTTCCTCACCTGTAAATGAGAGCAGGCCCAAACGACCTCTGAGATTAAGTCCAAGCCAACTCATAACCGATTGCAGCTGCGAAACAGCGATTTCCTTGCTTCATTCTAACAGAGAATTCGCGATGGCTCTCACCGGGGGCGACTCTGCCGCCCCTCCGCGGGGAGACTCGGCAGCTGCTGGAGAGCCTTGGTGACACGATGGGGTGGGGGGCACTGCATCTCGGGCCGGGGGCAGGGATGTGCTGAACCTCAGCCCCAGGACCCCGGGGATGACCCGCCCCAGAAGCTGAGGGAGCGAGGCCCCGGCCTCCACCTCCCCGTGGTCCCAGCCTGATGTGCCGGAGTCCATGCCTCTGGACACAGTGACCCGAGGTTAACCACCCAGATCCCTCCTGGAAGTGCTGCCAGAACCTTCCCTCCCCTTGGAGCCGTCAGGGCCTTGGCTCAGGTGCAGTCCTGCCAAGAGCAGACCGAGGGCACAGACCAGAGAGACACGTGGGCCCCGAGACGCCATCTGAAGCCTCAGCTCACGTCCTTCGCTGAGAGGAAGTGAGGTGCGGAGCTCGTGCCAGCCCACTTACCTATGTAACAACTGTTTCCAGTAAGGAGGCAATCTGTGTAAATAAAATATAAAATCACTCACCATTTAATAGCGCTCTAGGGGAACAGGGAGTGTTTTGGCCAAGCCCACAATTCTCTGATCTGAAGTTGGAAATGCGATCATAATTCCCTTATCTGATCTGAGGCTGGAAATGTGATTCTCCACCAGAATTAGTTTTCTTTCCTTCTTCCCTTTTTAATGGGAGGCAGTCAACACATTTGGTTTTTCTCTGTTGAACTTTTTTTCTTCGCTCGGCTGGTCTATGGTTAGAAAAAGCACTTTCGATCCTCAGTTTTTACCAGATTGTAAAAAGAACCTGTTCTCAGAGCAGGGCTAGGACTTCCCGGAGTAAACCTTGGGGAATCCTCAGGTTTTCCAGGTTAAAGCACAGGCTTTTCACACTGAGGGAGGACCCAAGGCTGGGAGGACCCCTACGTGCTGTTCATTTCCCACCGTTTACGGTTATAAAAGTTACCCGGATTCTTTGCAGGAAATAAGGAAAATGCATAAAAGCAAAAGTCACTGCAACCCACGAACGCAGGACACAGCACCGGGCGCCAAGGCTCCCGTCCTCTGTTCTCTGGAGCAGACTCCCTGCCTCGCCGTCGACGCCTCACGGTTTCACATCCTGCCCCGAAAGCAGGTGCTTCCAAACACCGAAGCGCGTTCCACGAGCCGGGATCCTCGGGACAAGCTGAGCTTGACGCTGAGTAAATCCCCGTTTCCCAATATGATGAATGTGTCTCCTGTAAACACTCTTAGACCCCAACATTTCCATCTCCAGCCCGTTTCCTTCAGAGGGGTTTTCACCCAGAGGATGACTGGGGCCGTTGGAAGATATTTCTCTTCGTAAGGAAAAGCGGCATCTTTTCAACTTGCAGTTTTTGCTTATAAGTGAGCTTAAACAGTTTTTCCAAATGTTTGTTGACATTTTTATTTTTTGTCACTTTCATTTTAGTCCCTTGGGAAGGAGCCACTATTCCCAGAAAGCAAACAAGCAGAATTAAAACATCCCCTGGACCCTGAGCGGACGGCTGCCCCTGCAGGGGAAGCAGCACCGTGAGGCGCGATGAGGTCGCAGGGGCCTTGGTCACAGTCTCCACGGGATGGGGCTGAGCCGTCCCCCGCCCCCGCGTCCCTCCCCCACCTGCACAGAGGACCCGGCACAGAGAAGAGCCTCCTGCTGGAAGGGCTCTCTCTCATCCCCGAAACCAAACGCCACCCGAGGTCGCCATCAAGCCGGTCACGGGACAGAGGGTCGGGACCTGCTACTTCTAGAAATTCACACTAAAGCTCTGTCTGCCTTGAGAGGTAAGTCATGCAGCCCTTCTGATGAACAGAGAGCTGGTTTACTACTTTTCAGCGGGAAACTGGGGGTGAAGAGCCGCCACCCCTACTCTCAGAGAAGCTGGGAGCAGGGGCCACGGCCGGGAGCCCGGTCCAGTCCGAGGGCGCGAGCGGCCGGCCAGCCCATTAGCCAGTGCAGGGAAACCTCTCCAGACGGCTGGGGCTGTTCCTCGGGCCACCACGTGGGCCCTCCTCCGCGCCTGGCGGCATCCACGCTCCACGGGGGGAGGACAGACCGAACTCTGCCCAGAGGCTGACCCCACCCTCGCCGCCCTAGAGCCACAGCCCTGGTAGCCCCCACCCATGTCCCCGCTCCTCCGCCACGAGGCCCCGGGGGGCCCCTGAGCCGGAGGGGCAGATGCAGACCCTCCCCAGAAGCAGGGGGACTCCACCGCCCGCCCGCCTGGCCCTGCTCCTTACAGGGTCCACCTGGGGCCGTCCTTCCGGAGGGTTCGTCCCATCTCAGCCGCTCCCGGACAGGAGGTCCCCAGGGTGCTCACGCCCAGGGGCCCGCCCTGCACCCCACACCGGGCCCAGCATCTCTGAATCCCGGAGGCTTCCTCCCCCAGGACGGGGAAGGGGCGTGGAGGGGCGGGGGACGGAGGGGAGCGGCTGACATCAGGACAGAAGGAAGCCCAGCATTTCCCACGCAAAGCGCCGTGCTCTTCCCTGAGCGCGTGCACCTAGCGCCTGCCGTGGCACGGCGCACACGCACACACGCGTGCACGCACACACGCACACGCACGGGCTGGCTGCCCCGGGCCCTCACCTTGTCCGAGGGGCGTGACCAGCCTCCCAGCCCCCCTCGGAAGCACGAAAATCCTAGATGACTTGGCTGTTTCGTAACCAGGGCAGGAGCTCCGCCCCGCGCGTGTAACCGCCGTGGGCGTTCTGTTCTCTGGTGGCAGATGCGAGCAGGCCAGCCACAGATGGAAGTGTTGTGAGAACAGTGGGGACTCCTTGTAATTAGGGCCGGGCCTTGTTATTCCTCAGCAAAGAAAAGCCCCGAAGCCAGCATGGGAGCACGAAGCTTGCCTCCCTGCCAAGGCCTTCAGACGCCCCAGAGCCACGGCGCTCGAACGGTAATTAAAGACCAGGCAGGCTGAGGCACCCACCCTAGATGTCGTGAGGATGAATGTGTACGAGGGAACTGTTAGCAAGGGCGCGAGGCTGAAAATTTGCCCAGGAAAAAGGCCAACAAGCAGGCATTTCTGCCTGAAACACAGCACGCGCTTATAAGCAATGGTCTTGCTGTGTGTTGGGGGGAGATGGAGCAGAGTTTTTAAAAGGCAAGTGCGGGAAGAACGTGCATGATGAATGGCAGTCCGCCGTCCGAAGGAGGGAGGGAGCGTCGTGAGCGAGGACCACGGACGGACGGGGTCTGCGGCGAGGCCACCGGCAGGTCTGACCTTGGCGCCTGACAGCCGGCCACCTGGGTGGACGCGGGGAGACCAGCTTAGGCCCTGATAGCAGCATGTACGGGCAGGCAAGGGTCACGGCGCTGAAGGAGGCTGGATTTTAGGTATTTGCTTGCCTGCTTTTTAGTTAGGAAGCTCTAACCACCACCCCAGCGAGAAGAGGCGGCTGACGGGCCAGGGCAGCATGGGGGGCGGGGAGGCAGGCCTGCTCCGCGCTTGGGCCGGACGGGGACGGCCACCCTCCTTCTGAGGGACGGAGGAAAGTGCGGTCACGGGCAGCTGGGATGTCACTGCTCGGCGTCTGGGTTCATTTTTGTCGCACCCATTCTGCTAAGCCTTTTCCGAGCGTCTCCTGCACCGCTTTTATCATTACTCGCAGGAAATCCTCCCGCGCAGCTCCTCTGATTCACTCATCATCATCTGAGGAAGGAGCCTACCTCCGGTACAGGCCCTCAGGGGCCTGCTGCCTGCTACCGCTTCGTCCAGAAAGGCTCTTCGCTCTGTCCGGGTTCGTGCGTGAGTGCCGGGGACGCGGGGTGGGCCGTAGCTTCTCCCTGTGTCTCTCTGTCCCTTTCTCACCACTGTTCTGCAGAGCTTGCCGGTGGGGCGCAGTGGGTTCCTGTTTGCGGAGGAGAAATTTAAAGCGCGTTTAAAGGCTGAGCCAGGACGGAAAAGCCCTGCGTGTCAACGTTCCGGCTCTTCCCATCCGCCCACCGCACGGCTACCGCAGAGCAAGGTTTCTCCAGCTGGGTCCAGTGCATCTTTCAGGCTGCGGTGCCCAGTACGTCCGGCACCGAGCGGGTGTGAACGAGGATTTACTGAGCTGGATGGGGGCGGCTGGCCTGTCCCGTGACGCTTGAGCCGCCGAGGGCTCTGCCCTATTCGCAAAGGCGAGGGAAGTATTTCTCTTCAGAGTGTCACTGATGCCAAGTAACTCGGGAGAAAGCAAGTCCCAATCAGCCAGACCCTTACTCAGTATTCTGTACAGCATTAAGCAATTCAAACAATTTAAGATGTTATTGCATCAAATTTGAGGCCGCTTTCGAGAAGCATGACACAAGTGAAACTGCATGTTAAATTCATAAGCACAAAACAGAGAGGCAGCAAGACCCTTGCATCCCACTGTAGGTTTAAATTAAATGATGAGCGACTCCTGAAGAAACCCTGCTGCGCTTCTGGGATCACGAGCATCTCATAATAACAAAAGCCATGTTGAGAAGTGTTGCACGAATCGCCCACTGAGGCACAGATTCTGAAGTTCACAGATAAAAAGCAGCAGAGCCGGGCCCACGGGCCTGGACCACAAGTGTGTCTGCTCGTTAGGACGAGAGGAAGACCCAGTCCCGGGAAGAGCCTCGCTCCTCAGATGCGTGGAGTTAAGAGAATTCGAACGTGTGAGCCGCCCACCCCCCAACCGCGGAGACAAGCTGGTTGCTTACACTTGACAGGAATCTACCACAGGCCCCTGTCCTCAGAGTCTGCCCTAAAGCGATGCACACGTTTCAGAAGGACATCTGTCTCCTGTTCTTGAACCACAGGCATGAGGAGAAGGCCCAGGGCCTCCTGGACGACGCGCTGAAGCAAACGATCTACCTTTTAGTAGGTGGTGTCCCTGTATGGAGCTCAAAGTAAGATGAGGAAATGGAAGAAGAGAAATGCAGAGCAGGGGAGTGGGGGTGGAGGATGAAAGGGATGAACAAAGGGGCAATTCTGGGGAAGCTCAAAGGCCCAGCCTCCCGTGATGGGGGGCGTGTGATCCATCAAAGCAGGAGGACGGGGTGGACACAGGGGTGGGACAGCCGCCAGTGGCCTGGGGGTGGGGGGAGCACAGATCATGGGCATCTGCGGGAACTACAAAGTGACCAGAACACGTGAAATGCTGCAAACGCTCCGGAGAAAGAAAAATCAGAGAACAGAAAGAGAAATGTTTTCAAGTAGCAGCTGAGTGAACGAGGAAAGGTGATTCAGGTGGGGAGAACCACTGACAGGGAGAGGGCTGGTTCCCCTCAGCACTCAGAGATGAAGGGTGACAAACGTCAGAAACGGACATGAACAAGAAGAGACAGCAAAAAAGAAAGCCAAGAACAGGCAGATAAACAAACAAAAGAATGCAAGTGTCTGAAAGGCCGACAGACTCTTGAACGGAGCTCTGAGCACCTTGCATGCAAAAGGGACAGGTGGACAGACAGACAGATGGACAGAAAGTGGGTTCATGTCACCAGGGTCCGGGGTTCTTTACGCGGAGGTGGAAGTGCTCTATCGCTGACTGTGACGGTTGTACAGCTCTGTGGGCATCCTAAAATCCACTGAATCGCACACCTGAAGGGCACGAATCGTGTGGTACCTGAATTCTTTCTCAATAAAGCTGTTACCAAAAAAAGAGGAGGGAATGTATCATCTTGTTTCAAAAAGGAGCCAATTCATGAAAATTATAGTTAAATACCCAGAAGAAAAGTACTAACTTGGAAAACATTGGTAAAGAATGTAATTAGACATGTACGTTCATAACACTATTCATTCCCTTCCTCACTTATACACTCACAGTAAACACCTTCCAAACACGTACATGGGTGCCAGGTCCCATCTATGCTAAGGACAAGGAAGCAAAAATAAAAATGTCCCTGCATAAGGGGATTACTATCTGCTAAGATAGAGAGAGAAATAAATGCATATGCAAACTTTCTATTTCTTCAAGAAAAGGATTTCATTCACAGCAAGGATTTTCCACTAATAACATACCAGTCAGTATTTACTAATATGCTACTATAGTCAAGAAAGTGGGTTAAGATATATCTAGAAAGCTGTTTTGGCAGAAGTATTTCTTAATAGTGGAAAACTGGAGAAAACATAGATGTCAAACAATAGAGTTTCAGTTACAGTATGGTACCAGCCACAAGAAGGAATCCTGTGCAATCATTTAAAATGATGTTGGAGCCTGGAAAACACTGAAGATGTTCATTTCCTGTTAAATCCAGTGAAAATCCAGGAGCTATTATGATGCTATTTTTGTATAGAAACAAACAAAAATATATTCTTACATTAAAAAAGTCCAAAATGTTTTGGTACCAAAATAGGTCCCAAATAGTAACAGTGGTAAAGTTTGAATGGTGGAGATGGGAAGTACGGGGATTTCTTATTTTCTCCTTTGTATTTTTCACAGAAGGTTTACTAATTTTCAACAATAAGCATGTATTATGTTCAAAAAAACATTTTGTAAATGTTTGCTCCTTTCCTAAAACAGAAGCTACACGAAAAATGCAAATGCATCAAACAGCAATGAATTTAATATTATTCAGAAAAAGCAACGGTGAGTCTACTGGGGCTGATGGTACCGTCTTTTGCAACCCTGTCCCTGGTTCCCGTCCTGTGGACCAGCAGCGAATTTATAAAATACCAGCAGTGCTGGATCCCCAGACACGTGGCTGCCAGAGGGTCTAACACCCGCAGCGTTAGCTCCTTACTGACGCTGCCTAACCGTGGTTTCAAAACTATCAGAAATACAGAGCAAAACATTCAGAAGTCCAGAAACAAAGCAATAAAAATAATAAAAAGGGAATGAGACACACATAATGAAGGAAGTTAAGGGGCTTAGAGAGACGAGAAGAGTACTTAAAAAGGAAGTTTGAGAATGGTCTGTCCCTCTCCGACACGCTGAACTATTTGCTTGGTTTTAGGGAGAGGAGTTGGCCCACGTGGAAGGATGCCCACGGTGCCCATCGCATCTGCGGGTGCCAGGCAGCCCTCGGGCGGAGGCTGGACTGCGTGTCCCCCCCAAGGGCCCCTGGGCCCGGAGTTCAAAGCTCCTCGGTTTGCAGACGTGCTCAGTCTCTCGTTTCAGCATTCCTACCACATTCTAGATTGTTACTGCTCTGTAAGCGCCTAAAATAATGATGATAATTGGTTTTGTTTGCTGTGGCCCAGGTGTGTCCTAGCATTAACTCATTTAATTATCAAAACAGTCAAGGAGGTTCTACTGTTATTTCCATTTTATAGACAAGGAAAGTGACGCACAGAGAGGTAAGTGATTTGGCCAAAGATGCACTGAGGCTACTAAGTGATGGACCAAGATTTGCACCCTCTGCCAGTCAGTTCACACTGCACTGTTCCTAAAACAAAGTGCTGACGGTTAGTCCATCACGACAAAGTCAAAATTAAACAGACCACGCGTGTTATCCTTTCTTTTTCATTTTTGTAAAATTGGTAGACTTACCAGTTCAGATGCCTAATGAGTTTTGTTTCTATCTCAGAAAGGTATTCAATTAAGTTTCCCAAAGAAAACAGAAAATGTGCGTTGCTAGAACAGTCTAGATGGGGGTAGAGTGTCCCTGGCACCACGATAAGGCAAGGTGATTGTCGTCGGCACCAAACAGAGGCACAGCTCAGTGGAGGCCCCGGCCCCTGGACGTCCTCCTCTTTGGAGAGTGCTGAGTCACCGCTTTTCCACCAGCTCAAGGTGAGGACAGAGCTAATACACTGTATGATAGGATTAAGCTTCTGAAACACCTGACAGGCTCACCAAAGAGGTTAGTAAAAACTAACAAACAAAATTTAATAGAAACAAATATACTGCACCTAGACTTTAAGGAACCAAATAGCTGAAAACCACAGATCAGGAGAAACCAAGAACAACTGCACCAGTAGAGACTGGGGAGATGGAGAGATTTTTGCGGACTGAAAACGCAGAGTTGACTGAGAACGTGACGTGGTGCCAGGAAAGGCTAGTGAGTGCTTCGGCTGGACGCACAGAGGTATGGTGTCTGGAGGGGAGGGGGATGGGCTCGTGCCACTCTGCACAGCACAACCACGGCACGAGCTCTGAAGGGGCAGCCGCGGTAGAGCTGGGGCTGGAAATTTCCTCCCGTGAAGGGTAAGGGGCCGGGGAATACTTAGCCTGAGAAATCATACATACCCATCCACACTCAGACCTATGCAGCCCAGAGGCTGGGCACTCGCTGTGGGTCAGAGTGCCGAGAGATTTCCATAAGCCGCCTTGTTTGCTCGTTTATTGTTTAGTGTTTCTAGAGTTGGAGGGCTTCTGTGTTAAAGGGATCCTCCACCTAGTTCTGCCTCAGCAGCTACAATATCCATCCCCAGGGGGCAAATGCCCCACCACCCAGGACGGATTCTGCTCAGCCTAGGACAGACTCTGTGCCGAAAACACGGGACAGCCGGCGCCCAGAAGCCATCACTTTCTGGGGGAGAGGTGGCCTTTCAGGGACAGAGAGGTGGCCAGGCCTCTCCGGCTCTGATATTCAGTGAGTGTTTCTATGGAGAAAAAACCCTTCTTTCCAAGGTTTCGGTGTCCAGGCGCAAGCTGGAGAGGAGCATCTGCTTCGTGCAAATGCACGTGGTGAAACAGTCCCTCACAGAGGCCGTCAGGATCCACGACACACGCATCTGGCAGTGCGGCCCGCAAAGCAGGCCCTCCTGGTGACCGGCCGAGCATCTCCAGACCCTTCAAGTGCCCTTCCTCCGGGCTCTCGCGACCGCGCCCATTGGAGAGCCCCTCGCCTGCCCCTTTCCCGCAAGGGCCGCTTCCGCGTGTGGTTATGGAGGGAGCGGGGGTCGCTGCGCCTCTGGAGCCGCCCCTGTGTCGGGGGGTGAGCGCGAGCGCCTGTCGCATCGGTGGGCGCGGGGCGCAGAGCGGGGTCCGCGCCTCGTGCGCCCCCGAGAGTTCGCCCTGAGTGGACACGTCCCTGGACTCCCGGCTCCCGGCCGGACCGCCGCGCCTAGGGGTCCGCTCGCCCTAGGGACCCGCGGCCGGGCGCGAGGGGGCGCCGCGCCACAGCAGCCGGGCGGCTCGCCGGGGCCGGGCCGGGCCGGGGGCGGTGCGCGGGGCGGTGCCGGACTCCGCGGGCTGCGGGCTCCAGAGACGCCGCGCTCCTCCTGGAGGAGGCCGCCGGCCCGGCGAGCCGAGCGGCAGCCCGCGGAGTCGGGGGCCCCGAGGTGAAGCTGCGCGCGCGGTGGGGCCGGGGACCCACAGGGGAGGGTGCCGATGCCGGAGCGGGGCGGGAGGGCGCGAGGCTTCTGCGGTGAGGGCTCCGAGCCGGAGCGGGGACCGGAGACGCAGTAGGATCTACACCGGGGGGTCCCGAGGCCAGAGGGGAGACGGGGGGCGGGCGCGGCGGGGAGAGAGACCTACGCTGGAGTCTCCCGGGGCCGTAGCGGGGACAGGGGGTCTACACCGTGAGATCCTGGCGCGGGAGCGGGGGCGGGAGGGGCGCGGGGGTCTACACCCGAGGTTCTGGGCGGGCGCAGGGCAACGGGGGCGCAGGCACCTGTCCGGGAGCGGCGACAGTCCGGCGCGCGCGGTCTCTACTCGGTTGCGCAGGGGGCTGGGGCCAAGGAGATTGCGGGAGGGACATTTAAGCGCCCCTCCCCCACCCACCCACCCCGGCCACCGGAGCGGCGGGCGGGGCTGGGCTGGGAGCCGCCCCCGGCCCCCCGTCAGGCTCCAAGTCCCGCGCTGGGCCGGCGCCCGGCCGCAGGCGCGCGCGGGCTTCGCCAGCTTCGTGCGCTTTCATGGAGGTCCGGGCGGCCTTGGCCGGAGCCTGGTTCCAGCTGCCGCCCCGTCTGTCTGTGTCGGATCTGCAGGAGCCCAGGTGAGGGGACGGAGGGGTGGGACAAAGCGGCGTACGCGACCCGGAGCGGGGCTGTGACCTACGGGGAGATCGGGGTGGGGGCACCCGAGTGGGATGACCAGGGATCTCCCAGGCACCCTCCCTGGCTGGCTGTGGGCGCACCCGGCTCCGCGAAGAGGGCGCGGGACGTGGGCGAGTCCCCGGAGCGCGGGCGCCCTTTCCTCGCCCCTTCCTGCCGCCCCTGCTGTGCAGAGGGGAACGTCGCCCCGTATACACAGCGGTGCGCGCAAGGGTAGCCTTACACACACACGCACACACGCACGCACGCACGCACGCACGGCCGCCTTCCCAGCCTTGCCTTCTCTGGCCCGGGCGCGGAGCCGGGGCGCGGACCTGAACCTAGGAGAGGGTCCACGAATTCTGCCAACTAGGAGCCAAAGCGCTCCCTGCGCCCTCCCCGTCCGAGCTGAGCCCAGGGGGCTCCCACGCTCGCTCTCTGAGCCCAGCCCGGGGTCCGGATAGTGGCTCCGGAAATGAGGGGGGCGGGTGCTCAGGGGGTCCTGGGCTTCGGCAGCGATGACAAGGACGTCCAGAAGGGCGAGCCGGGGTCTCTCTGCGCCCCTAATGCTCTCCCAAGCCCCCGAGTCCCTGGGCACCCTGCCGTGTCCCTGCGCCCGCGCGGGTTTGCTCTCCAGGGGTTTCGGGTGACCGGTGGAGCCCCCTCCCAGCCCGCTGGTCCCAGCAGACTCGGTTTCTGATTTCCGACTCTCCGGGCAGGGCTCTGATCGGGGGCTGTGTCTCCTTTTGTCACCGTTTGTCACCTCATCCGAAACTCCAGGCCAGAGCTGGGTTAGGGCTGGGTGGACTCTACTCGGCCTTTGGAATTCCCTGCCTGGGCCTCCCCTTCTCCTCCCTCTCGCTGGGCTGCAAATATGCCAGTTTCCTGAGTCCTGTACTCAAGGCCAAGATTTGGAGCCAGTGGCAGTGACCCCACTGGGAGGTGGCCTCGCGGAGGCGGCGGCGGCAGCTGGTTTGCCCCCAGTCCCTGCCCGGGGCAGCTGCCGAGGGGGGTCAGTTAGTAGAACCCCCAAGGTCTCCCTGTCCACCAGGGGTGAGAGCACAGAGACCCTCCGTCTCTGCAGCGACCTCCAGGGCGATCTCACAACCCAGGCAGTTTAAGCAGAAGAGGGCGCCTTCCTTCCCCCACCCCTAATCTCTAGATGGTGCGGTGTATACAGCAGGCCTCCCGAGGCTTCACTACATCTATGATTCCCAGTTAGTCAGTGGATGGACTCGTTCTGGCTTCCCTTAAACTGAATGCGGGGGGAGCATTGTGGCTCATTTGGGGCTGGAATCCCCTTGCTGCGGATCCCCGTTGCTTACCAGCCACACACACACTAAGGATTACACGGTATTGCCAACGAAAGGCTAGTATATCTGCACGTTCAATGGGGACAGGTTAGGAGAAAACTCCCAGATCCCTTCCAAGGCCAGTGCCAAAGTGTCCTGATCCTTTTCATCTTACAATTTGTGTATTTCCACTTTGCAAAAGTTTTTTTTTTGAATACCTTGAGATTTCCATAATTTAAGAAAAAAATTGGATGTTTTTGTAGGCATGGGAGAAAAGGAGGGACACGAGTTCTTGCCTGGCACCGAGGCCTGCGCACACCAGATGCTCAGAAAATATGTGCTGGTTGATTCATTGTTTGAGTTTAATTAAGAGTTTCTAGCCAGGGTGTGGCTGGGAGCCGCCCTATCGTCATCACAGGTGTATGTGCGATGATTAGCAGGTCGTGTGGAACACATGGGTTGGTAGGAAATGATAACATGTTGGGTTTGGCCCTGGCCAAAGCAGGTGGGGCCTGTGTCCCTGGAGGATTTGACAGCCAGGGGTGCGGGCAGCCCCCCTCCTACCCCAGCTCTCCCTACACGTCGCAGCTGAAAGGGGGTCCGCTTGGGCGTTGAAGGGACAGCCGTGTCTCTGTCACCTCCCAGCGGCTCTCCTGAGAGCTCCAGCGCTTCTCAGCCGAAGCAGACGAGACAGGGGCCCGCTCCCGCTCGGCGTCGCGCCTGTGGGCACCTGCCAGGTTCGGACGGTTACTCGGTGCCCCGTGCCATTAACGCACCCAAGCAGGACCGGTGCGCGTCGCTGTGAGGCCAGACACACGCGTACTGGGCCTCCTCGGTTGGGAGCCGGTGGGCAAATGTTTCAGCTGCTGCTGTTTTAGCTTTTCTGATCCCTCCCGTGTCAGACGAGAAGGCTGGACTGAACCATGCCAGCTCTCTGACTTTCGGGGGAAAACTCGTTTCTGTGAAACGGAGCCGGGCATACATTCACGCAAAATCAAACTCCTAACACTTTAATTTGATGGTCTGTTTAGAAAGAAGACAAATTGAAATGTCACATATAAATAGTACAGGAGACATTACGTTGTTTTTTAAATTAATGAAGCTAAGACGCAAGAGGAGACCACGCGCACCGAGGGGCAGACGGTGCCCTGGGCCCCCGACGCCCTGCGCTGCTGCCTAGGGGCTCCGGCTGGGCCACGGCGCTCTGCCCCCGCCTCACCCACCCGGCACCTGCTCTGGCCCCCACCCCCCGCCTCCCTCCTCCCTCCTCACCCACCCGGCACCTGCTCTGTGCCCCCCCACCCCCACCCCGCCTCCCTCCTCCCTCCTCACCCACCTGACACCTGCTCTGTGCCCCCACCACCCCCACCCCTCCTCCCTAGACAAGCCTCCTGGGGAGGCAGCAGATAAGCCCGGGTGGCGGCAGAGCCAGAGCCCTGGGCTGCAGTTCCCAGAATTTAATGACCTTCCTGGATATTTTTAACCTTCTCAGATATTTAAACGATGGAGTTTAAACCTTAGATTAGACTTGGGAAGTGTTGGGCACATGAAAATCGAGGCTAGGATTATGGGGCCCAGCGGAGCCTCAGAAACCCTCAGGCTGACCTGAACGTTGGGTTTTTTACTACATTCTAGCTGGAAGAGGCAGATTTATTTTTGCAAAGGATTAGCCTTTTCCGGTGGGAAAGGCTGTGGTCTCCGTGTTCGTGACTCAGTCCTCAGCGGCCGGCAGCCACCCGGCCCCAACAGGACTCAGGGAGCGGGTGTGTGGACGGAGGGTCTGCCCCCGGCTGGCGTGGCTTCCGGGGCCTCTGCACTCCCAGCCGGGGGTCTCCACATGCACCCTCACCCCTCCCGTCCCCAGAGGGTGCCTGCCTCCATCCGGGGTTCTGTCCGGGGGTTGGCATGGGGCCTGGGATTCGGAGCCTCAGCCGGAGTCCAGGTGATTCCCATCACTGGGGCGGTGGGAAGCTGGTGTGTGGGTTGTGGCTGGCGTCTTTGTAGCAGAAGTGGAACAGAAAGTACCGGCACGTCACGTATTATGGGTGCAGCTCTCTGTGTTGTGGGTCACGGCGTTAAACGGGTTCAAAATAACGGAAAGGCCCTGCCCAGAACGTGTGTCTAGAAGCCGGAGCTCCCCGCTGAGTTCAGCGTAGCCGGGCAGCCGAGAGCGGCCAGGCTCACAGCAGAGCGCGGGGCTGCCCACTGGGGTGGGGCCGGCCTGGGGGGGGCGGGGCGCTGGCTCAGGCCCCGCCCCTTGCCAAGCGGGCACCTGCCGGACTCCCTGGTCCCGGAGTCCCACCCCCAGTGCGGGTCAAACTCAAGGGTGCCTCCGCCGGCCCCTGGGACAGAGTCCCCGTGCGCTGTCTGAGCCCCCGACCTCCAGGCCAAGCAGATTTCAGATCGTCTCCCTGAACACACAGCGGCCAAACCGGGTCTGGTAACAGCCAGGAAGAGGGTTCCCTTCCTTTCCGTGGGTCGAGGAGGCGTGTAGATTAACATGGGAAAAAGTGCATGACAAGTTTGAAATCCGAATGCTTTATGTAACATCATAGCAATTAATGCAATGGAGCGTAACGCTTCGGTGAAATAAAACGCATTAAAAATTAATGCCCGTTATGTAGATTAGCTACTTAGTCATGGGAAGGGAACAGTCTTGCTTCTCAGCCTCAGATGTTTGATTGTGGTGCTGTAATGTTGTGAGGCCCCTCTGTGGACAATTTAGCTAGTTCACAGTTACTTCAAGAAAACGACCGCTTCTGACTGTGAACAAATTTTCTTGATTCTTTTTTCCACCAAAAGAAAAAAAAAAAAGACATCTTTTAGATGAGGAAAGACAGGATTGAACACTCACCAAATTGGAAGTAGAAAAACTCTGGAGTCTCAAGAAGATGCAGAGGTGTGCAGGGCAACAAGCGCCATGAACACGGTGGATGTTTATCTCCCGGAATCGTGACGTGTTGTTTTAACAAGAAACCTACAACTGGGGGGCGGAGGCTTGGCGAGTAAGAGGCTTCCGAGCGGCTGTCACTCCCGGGAAACACCTGCCGGCCGGCTGGGGGCCATGACGCACCTGAGCCCACACCTGGTCCCTGGGGAGGGGGGCCCCCGGTGCGTCCCCCGGAGCAGAGCTGCAGGCAGACAGGCCACTGGGAGGGAGAGGGGCCCGCTCTGCTCAGCGGCGTCATGGGTGGGTCACGTCTGGGCTGACGCCCTTTTATGTGAAGAGATTATTTCACACCGAAGGAAAGGCGACCAAAAAGAAGCCCGCTCCGAGCCCGAGGAGCAAGTGGAAAGGTGGTGCCTCATGTTTCCAGATACAACAAATGCAACTAAAAATACCTGCTATTGCTTTTCCTTCACCATGAAAGAAGTACATTTTTATCATAGAGGAACTGGAAACAGAGATTAAGGAGAAGCGTAAGTTTAGGCAAAAGCTTGTGTAATTCCACTCCTAGAGGGAACGGCTACTGATTTGTCAGGGTATGTCCTTCTTTCAGGGTTTATACACAGAATTACCACCCACATTCCCATGTCCACACACTCTCATACAAGCGTTTGGGATCATTTTATGTCTTCATGTTTTCACTTGTTAAATTGAATGTTTTTGGGTGGATTTGTCAAAATGTGTTTGTGTTTCCTTCTATTGTTGGCCATGTGGGTTGTTTCTCATTTCTCATGTTCTATAATAGACATCTTTATCTTCAAAAAGCATTTCATTTGGTCACAGCGCATGAGCTCTCAGGCTTTTGATACATGACGCCAAATGGTTTCTCGGGAAAGTTGTGCCAAAGTTCCCTGCACGTCCCCTTGACTCTCATCACATCTGGAATCTTAATCTCTACGTTTCCAAAGCCAAGGTCTTTCTGTCGGAAGGTACCACGGGGTCGTTACAAAACACTCGTGCAGGAGAAAGCGTGAATCAGGACGTGTGCTGCCACCGAGCTGGCTGGCTTCTGGGCTCTCTGTCACGCATGTCCCTGCATGTCCTGCACCGGGAGACGCCTGGTTTCCTGCGTGTGTTTTCAGGGATCGTTGCTGCCTCGGTTGTCCCGTCTGTGTCCCAGGAAGGCTGAGCTGCTTCCCCCACTGCTTTTCGCTCCTGTCCTCTGTTTCTCTGTGGCGGCCTCGCTTCTCCCATTTTTGGCGTGTGCTTCTCCCCGGGCCACCGTTTGCCCGCGCTGTTTGCATTTCCCTCCAGCCCTGCAGTGGGCCACCAGCCGTGTGAGCACCAGCCCTCGGGCGCCCACCCGCTGGCCTTGGCCACATGTCTGTGCCGCAGGGCCCAGCACGCATTAGGTCAGCAGACGTCTCTGAGTGGTCACAGCGAGCTGGGTTCTGTGCTAAGCATCAGAAAGTATATCTTGAGCCTCTAAAATCTGGAGTCCAGTTGTGGAGGAGGAGATGTATACAGATACAGAAGGATGGACGCAGCTACACACACATGCACATCCATACACACGTGTACACACCCACATATACACCTACACCCATGCACATCAACACACGTATACATGTATACACACATACATACCCACCCACATGTGTACACACATTCACACACACACACGCATGCACAAGCCTGGCGGGCAGGGGAGACCCTCAGAGAAGTCGCCGAGCAACGCCCCGTGAGCCACACGGCCTGGAGAACTGGAGCGGCGCCCGGGGGTGGGGGGTCTGAGCTGGGGGCCCGTGTGCGCTCGTCTTGCTCGCAGACCTCTTCTTGGTGTCAGTACGTGGGGGGAATGTAGGCGACTTTGAGACGTGTCCCCACAGAGCGGTGTGCGGCCGTCTTCAGGCCACACACCTGCCCTGGGGCTCCCCCGTCCCCCTCCACTCCGCCCCCAGTTCAGGGAGGCTGCCGCGAGGCCCTTTGTCCGCGCTCGGTGCTCAGTCGGCCTCTCGCTACACCTGCCCTGCAGCCCATGTGGCCCTCGGGCCTGGCACGGGCTCCTCCCCTCCCACCGCCGCGGCCCCGGGGGACAGGAATTATTCTGTCCCCACACACACAACGCGCCGCCTAACTCGGCCTGGACAAGAAGGACCCCAGGATCGGACGTCTGTTGGCGCCGTCCACGGCTGCGGGGAGGAGGCCTTGGCGCGCGGCTCTCCCACCACCCCGGCCTGTGAAGGGACGTCCCGCTGTGCCTTTGGCGGTGAGACCAGAATAAGGGCTTACGAGCCTCATTTCAGGCAGGTGGAGGCCATGTTAATGGAGAACAAACAGGGCAGTGGTGGAAAACTGCCATTGGCTCAGGGCCAGAATTAGAAGTTACCGACTTGAGTCTTGCAGCATTTTCTTTCTTCACCCTCCCCATGGGTCTAGGCTCCGTGTAGAGTCTCAAGGCTGAACTCCCTCATCTTTTTTCATGTTTAAATATTAGAATTAGCCCCAAACCTGGGCCACCTGAGACTCCCAGGTGTTGAGCTGGAAAGAACTCGGGAAGACTCACCGTAAGGACAAGGAAGCTGACCTGCCCGCGATCGGTCACGGCCCTGGGCTCAGACCTTGACCTCGGCGCAGCGCCTGGGGTCTGCAGGCAGGCGGGCGGCCATTCTCTGCTCGCTCTCCCCCAACAGCAGGGCCTCCGGGGCAGTGTTTTGAGAGGTCTGTGCCCCCCGGGGCTTGTCTGTCCTCACCGTCCACGTGACTCCTGCGTCTCGGGGCTCCGTCTGCCTGGGGGTGTCGTCACCCAGATGTCCTCTCGCTGGGGGGACAAGCCCTGCCACCAGAGGTCCTTGGGCGGGTCGTTTGCTCCGTTGGATGATGAGAAACGTCTGAGTGATGAGCTCAAGGCCACACAGCTCCCGAGTGAGGGGCCAAGGCTCACGTTTTCTGACTCACAATCCTTTCCAGCCTCCGTGGTTGCGAGGCCCCAGACCCGGGCTGGAGTCTGCGCTTGAGAGCCTGATGTGCGGCCCCCAGCCCCACGCAGACACCCCGGCACACGGGCACCTGACGGGGCATCCCTGCCACCCCTCCCTCACAGCAGGGCGGGCACTCGGACCCACTGATGACACCTCCAGATGGCACCTCTAGGCGTCCCAGCCTAGAACAGAAGGCTTCACTTCTCCTAGGCACTGTTAACAGGAGTCTCGCCGAATGCCTGCCGACTTGGGGCCCAGCCTCCCTGCCTCCGTGATTCACTGCTGTGGTTTCCAGTCCCTCCTCCTGCATCATGGGCGCCCAGCCTCCAGGGGTCGTGAGGTCGCTGAGCTGGTGGCCAGTGTCCATGTCACTCAGGCACCTGCGGCCGGGTTCAGTCTGGTCCCACACTGCTCACACGACCGCTGTCCCTGTCCGTGGCGTGGAAACAACCCCCGTGGCCTTGCGGGGAGGAGAGCAGGCAGGAAGCGCTGTCGGCCCCCAGTGTGGAGCGTCTTAGGTGAAACGCCTTTCTGTCTTTCAGGGCAGAAGCTGATATTTCAAAAAGAGGAGGAACTTGCAAATAGTCTAAAAGAAAAAAATCAAAGTGAAGAGGGACAAAAAGAGAAACTTAGAAAGGAAGCGTTGGGGAAGAGACAGGAGAGGCTGGAGAAAGAGGCCCATGTCGGGAATGCGGCATTCGTGATGGGGCACGGGCTCTCCCGGGACATGGGGTGGGGCTCCGTGGCACTGAGGGAGGCTCATCCTAGGGCTCCAGGGAGCAGGGCAGGCTGACCAGGATGCTGGGGCCGTGGCTCAACCAGTAAGAGGAGACCAGCTTTGATCTCATCCAGTACCAGGTACTGAGTAGAGGCAGTACATACTGAAATCAAACATTTTAAAGCAAACTAGAAAAATCTAGAAGTTACTATTTATAGTCTCTGGAGGGACAGGACTTACCAGCCTCAGAAGCGGTGGGTGATATCAGTCAGCAATGACTGTAATAAAAACAAACCAGAACTTAAACAATACTCAAAAGCTGGTTGTGTTTCTATACACTAGCAGTGAACAATCTGAAAATGAAATTAAGAAAACAATTCCATTTATAACAGCATCAAAAAGAATAAAATACTTAGGAATACATTTAACCAAGGAAGTACTTGTATACTGAAAAATACAAAGAAATTAAAGACCTAAATAAATGGAGAGACATCTTGTGTTCATGGATTGGAAGGCTTAATATTATCAAAGTGTCAGTACTCCCCAAACTGCCCTACAGATTCAGTATGCTCCCTGTCAAAATCCCTGCTTCCTGTTTGCAGAAATGGCTGGTCCTAAAATTCATATGGAATTGCAAAGGACCCAGGTAAGTCAAAAAAATCTTGAAAAAGAAGAACAAGGTTGGAGGACTCACACTTACTACTTATTGAAACTTACTTCAAAGCAACAGTAATCAAAATGGTGTGGTCTTGGCATAAGAAGAGATGTATAGATTAATGGAATAGAGTGCGGAGTCCAGAAATGAACCCCAAAATCTGTGGAGGTTGATTTTCAACAGAGGAGCTGAGACCATTCAGTGGGAAGGAATAGTTTATTCAACAAATGGAGCTGGAACAACAGGATTCAACATGCAAAAGAACGTCCAAAAGTGTCTCTGATACAAAAAAAAAAAAAAAAAATCGCTCATCATACCAAGAACCAGAAATATCAAAACCTGACTGAAAAAAGACCATCAATAAATGCTGAGATGAATCAGATATTGGAATTATCTGACTAGTCTTCTAAAGCAGCCTTCACAAAAATGCTTCACCAAGCAATTATGGGTTTTCCTGAAACAAACAAACAAACAAAAAACAGAAAACGTCAGCAAAGAAATGCAAGTTATAAAAAAAATACCAAGAAATTATAGAACTGAAAGATACAATAATTGAATTTAAAAACTTGCTGCATGGGGTCAAAAGTAGAGAGGACGTAACAGAGGATAAAATCAGTGAACCTGAGATTAATCAAAACTGACCAGTCTTAACAACAGAGAGAAAGAAAGACTGAAAAAAAAATGAACAGAGTCATAGGGACCTGTGGGAAAATAACAAAAATATCAACATTTTTACCATCAGGCCTCAGAAGGAGAGAAGAAAGGGAATGGGACTGAAAAAGTATTTGAATAAAGAATGCCTGAAAACCTATCAAACTTGGCAGAAAATACAAACCTACAGACTCAAGGAGCAGAGCAGAAAAACGACAGAAAAATCTCTAAATTCTTGGGAATTAGATAACACACACAAACAATTCATATATCAAAGAGGAAGTCTCAAAGGAAATTTTAAAATACATAGCCCTGAAAGGAAATGAAAACACAACAAATCAAAATATGTGGAATGCAGCAAAAGCAGTGCTGAGGAAAATTGATAGCACTAAAATGCTTATATTAGAAAAGAGGAAAGATCTCTATATATCATACTATATCAATAATATAACTTTTTAAACTGTGTTAATTCTTTAAGAACTCCTAAAAAAAAAGAAATCTCCAGGTCCTGGGGGTTTCACTGGAAAATTCTACCAAACATTCAAAAAAGAATTAATCCTACCAAACATTTAACAAAAAGGAGGGAACACTTTCTAAATCTCTTTGAGGTTAGCATTACCTAGAGACCACATTAGACAAAGACAACACACAAAAAAGAAAACTACAGATCAATATCATTCATGAACTTGGACACAAACTCCTAAACAAAATATTGGCACTTTGAATCTAGCAATGCATAAAGTTACTGGACCAAGTGAGATTTAATCCAGGTATGCAAGTCTGGTTCAACATTCAAAAATCAGTCAGAATAATTCACCTTATCAACAGAACAGATATACAATCACATCAATTGATGCAGAAAAAGCATTTGATAAAATACAACACCCACTGATAATGAAAACTCTCAGAAAACTAGAAATAGATCCTCAACTTGATAAAGAGCACCTGAAAAAAACATACAGCTAACATCATACTTAATGGTGAAAGGCTGAATGTTTTTCCCCTCAGATCAGGAACAAGGCAAGGGTGTCCCCTCTCAACCTAGTACTGAAAGTTAAATAAAGCAAGAAAAGGAAATAAAAGGCACACAGTTCAGAAAGGAAGAAATATAATTACCCCTCTTTGCAGATGCCATGATTATCTGTGTAGAAAATTCCAAGGAATGTACCAAGAAAACTCCTAGAACCAATAAGTGAATACAGCAAGGTCACAGGGTAAGATATTAAGACACAAAAATCACTCACATTTCCGTATACCAACAATTAACATGTGAAACCAATTAAAAACACAGGACCATTACAGTCACTTGAAAGAAAATTAAATACTTAGGTATGAATGATGCAAAATACTTACAGGGTCCACATGCTGCCAATTATAAAATGCGGATGAAAGATATCAAAGAAGACCTGAAGAATAGAATGACATACCAGGTTCACGGATTAGAAGACTCTACACAGTACAGTTGTCTATTCTCCTCAAACTGATCTATGGGTTTAATACGATTTCTATCAAAATCCCAACAAGAATTTTTGTAGACATGTACAGCTTATTCTAAAATTCATAAGGAAAGGCACAGGCTCTAACATAGCTAAAACAATCTTGAAAAAGAAGGATAAAGTGGATAATTACTCTACCCAATATTAATGCTCACTATATAGCTCCAGTAATAAGACAATGTGATGCTGGCAGAGGGATAGGCAGATGCGTAGAACACGCAACCCAGTAGTGGACCCACACAGGTACACCTAAGTGATCTTCAATGAAGTTACAAAACCAGTTCAGTGGAGGAAGCGTAGCCTTTTCAACAAATGGCAGTTCAGTTGGTCATCCACAGGAGAAAAAAAAGAACTCATCCTTAACTTCACACCTTCTATAAAAATCAACTCAAACACAACACTGTAAATCAGTTATACTCCAATAAAATAAATGTTTTAAAAATTAACTCAGAAATGGATCACAGACTTTAACGTAAAATGTAAAACTGTAAGACTTTTAGAAAAAAATAGGAGAGAATCATCTGGATTTAGGGTTAGGCAAAAAGTTATTAGACTTGACACCAAAAGCATGGTCTGTAAAAGGTAGAAATGACAAATTGGACCTCATCAGAATTAAAAACTGCTTTTCCAAAGACCCTTTGAAGAGCATGAAAGGAAAAGCTACTGAGTGGGAGACAATATTTGCAAACCACACATCCAATAAAAGACCCCAATCTGTAATATATAAAGAATTCTCAAAATTCAATAGACAACAGCAACAACAAAACCAAAAATATCCAATTAAAAATGAGCAAAGGGCTTCCCTGGTGGCGCAGTGGTTGAGAATCTGCCTGTTAATGCAGGGGACACGGGTTCGAGCCCTGGTCTGGGAAGATCCCACATGCCACGGAGCAGCTGGGCCCGTGAGCCACAACTACTGAGCCTGCGCGTCTGGAGCCTGTGCCCCGCAACGGGAGGGGCCGCGATAGTGAAAGGCCCGCGCACCGCGATGAAGAGCGGTCCCCGCACCGCGATGAAGAGTGGCCCCCGCTTGCCGCAACTAGAGAAAGCCCTCGCACGAACCGAAGACCCAACACAGCCAAAAATAAATAATAAATAAATAAATAAAGTAGCTATAAAATTAAAAAAAAAAAATGAGCAAAATATATGAACAGCTATTTCACTGAAGAGGATATACAGATGGTAAATAAGCACATGAAAGATGTTCAGCATCATTAGCCGTTAGAGAAATGCAAATTAAAGCCACAAAAAGGTATCACTACACACTTATCAAAGTAAATAAAAAATATACACCAAATGCTGACAAGGATATAGAGAAATGATCTCTCATACATCGCTGGTGGGAATGTAAAATGGTGCAATTACTGTGGAAATTTGTTTGGCGGTTTTTTATAAAATCGATTATGCAACTACAATATGACCCAGCAGTTGCACTCCTGGGCATTTATCCCAGAGAAACGACAACTTCTGTTCACATAAAAGCCTGTACACGACAGTTTATTGCAGTTCTGTTTGTAATATCAGAAACTGGATACAACCCAGATTCTTTCTGTGGGTGAATGGTTAACTGTGGTCCTTCCACACCATGAAATACTACTTGCAATAAAATAGGAGTGAGCTATTGATACACGCAGTAGTTTGGATGAATCTCCAGGGAATTTGCTGAGTAAAAACACTTTTTACGATGAAAAATCTATTTATGTGTTAGTGATACACTTTAAAATATATTTCTATTGGGGGTAGGGAAGGCTTCTCAGAGAAAATGACTTGAATGTGCAAAAGGGGGCTCTCTGCAGCCTTCATACACGTGTCTAGCCGTAAAGTCACAGTAAGATAGTGTCCAGTGATAGGGCAGTGCTGAGGAGGGGTAACGGCCCATCCTCGGGGTGAGGTGCTCCCCAGTGCCCACCCGCACGCTTACAGGCAGGCAGAGGAGCTTAGGTAGGACTTCGAGTGGCGTCAAAGAAGAGCCAACGTCCTATTCCCATGGGGTTCCCAGTGCCGAGGAGAGAACCACGATTTAGCAAAAATGTGGGCGCTTCCTTACAGCCCTCGCTGCCCACCGACCCCGCCCCACCAGCCAGACCTCTGCGTGGAAGCCTTGCTCAGCCCTCCTGTCTGACCGGGAGGGAGCAGAGAGGAGAACTGCGGAGTCTGAGGGCGTGTGAGCTCCAGTGCTGCCCCGGGGGCTTTCTTGCCTCTCCTGCTGTGGACGTGGGGCCTGCGGGCAACCAGCCGTCCATCTCCCTCCCCGCCGGGCACCATGCCCACCACAGCTGCCAGCAGCCAGAGGTCAGCTCAGCCAGCTGTGTCAGAATACGCAAAGAAAGGGGTGGAGGACCCCCGGATCTACGACGGTTGGCAGTGGTGATGGGATTAAAGGTAATTCTTCCTTCTATGTTATTGTACTGTCCAATGTTCCCCTTTTCCCATGGCTTAGTTTTATAATTGGAACATTATTCTTTACGAAGATGAACGTCTAAGACTCATTTATGCAAATTAATGTAGAGATGAATAAGAAACATCAAAACATATCCTTCTTGCGGCTGAAAAGAAAAGTGTTGCGTCCGCGGTGGGAAGTCTCGTCCCACGCCTTTCTGACCAACCTCCCCCTCTGCACCCAGCAGCTGGCCAGTGACACCTGGGGCTTTTGCAGGGTGGACGGGGCAGATGCCCCCCTCACGGCTGGGCGCTGGATCGCAGGGGGATCGTAGTGATCTGTTTGGGCTAAATTCACCCTCTAGTCCCGTCGAAGCAGCTGCACCGCGTGGGGCGGGTTGGGCAGGGGCTCGGGGCGGGGCGTGTCGTCTCGGGGACTCGGGATGCCCGGAACCACGTACATTCACATCCTCCTGTGAAAAGTTCGGAACCGCCTTAGGACCCTGCGACGCTCAGGATGCCACATACCTGAGACAGGGTCCGGCAGCCCTGCGTGTCCCCTGGAAGGCGGCCGCTGCAAAGGCCCAGTGCCGGGATCAGGCTGTGGGCTCTTCCCTGACGGAAGGCTCTGGCGGGAGCGGCCCCCAGCCCCCTGCCCCCTCCTGACTGGGGCTGCTCCGAGGGACCTGCTCGCTGCCTCCGCCACGCGCCCCCAGGAAGACTTGGCCGCTGCTTGGCCGTCATCCCAGTCAGGAGTGCGAGGGCCAGTGGACCCCCGTTTGTCCTCCCACCCCAGGTCCATCCGGGCCACCCTACGGAGGTGCCGGCGGAACCCGCTGGGTGGGACCCACAGGTGAGGCGCCCGGGTCGTGGAGTCCCCTCCCTCGGGGCTGCCCTGGGCCTGTTGAGCCCCTCCCTGCTTCCTCCTCTTCCCCGCCCCCCCCCACCAGCTCTCCCGCCCTCTTAGAACGAGTGTGCATTGGTAACGTAAGAATCTATTTGCGGGCTTCCCTGGTGGCGCAGTGGTTACGAATCCGCCTGTCAATGCAGTGGACACGGGTTCGAGCCCTGGTCCGGGAGGATCCCACATTCTGCGGAGCAACTAAGCCCGTGCACCACGACTACTGAGCCTGAGCTCTAGAGCCCGCGAGCCACAACTGCTGAGCCCGTGAGCCACAGCTACTGAAGCCTGCGCGCCTAGAGCCCGTGCTACGCAACAAGAGAAGCCACCGCAATGAGAAGCCCGCGCACCACAAGGAAGAGTAGCCGCTGCTCGCCGCAACTAGAGAAAGCCCGCGCGCAGCAACAAAGACCCAACGCAGCCAAAAATAAATAAATTTTAAATATGTATATATATATATATATATTTAAAAAAAAAGAAACTATTTGAACGGAAGAGAAAATGTTCTTGAAGCAAGTGGCACAACTGTTTATTTTTGGGACTCTGTTAACACCAAGCTGTATAAAAATTAAATGCCACCAGTTCACCCCAAGTAGGTCATCGTGTGCGGCAGCCCCTCCCCAGTCAACGGAGCTTCCTGCTGTGCTTCCACACAAGCCTCACCTGATCTGGACGCCTCGTTCAGAACTGGCCCGAGGGCCTGGGTACCCCTGGGCCATCAGAGAGCGGCTGCCCGTTGGCAGGACCTGCCAGCAGTCCCACAGGCAAACACGTGGGCTTTGTTGTCATTGTAGAAATGGTCACATCTGGGCTGCAGGAAGGTGATGGCACTGCCTGAAATGAACAGCGATGGCCTCGCTGGTTCCCTACCCGGTGATACGGGCGCCGTCACTGCCACCCGCTGTCGCGGGTGGAGGAACAGGGACACAGGGTAGGCAGTCGACTTGCGAATGTCACATAGCTCTCGAGGAACAGGCCCCGACCCTCGGACCCTGGGCTGGAGGCAAGAGCCCTTAAGTCTTTCTTGGCTGGGTTTCTGGAACCGAGCGGCAGGTGTTGACCTTGATGTGAGGAACACCAGGTGTGACGCCTGCGGAGCTGTGGCAGCCCAGCTTTGGGAGCAGACCAGAGGGTTGAGACTCGGGGCCTCTGGTTTGTGTGGCTTTATCAGCTGGGATCCTTTGTTATTTATCCTGAATAATTTCAAAAGAACAGGGTGCTTGTGGTCTTGTCACTGATTAGTTATTCAGACTGTAGGGATCGTGATGAAGGGGCTGACATGTTCATCTGTGGATGATCCCACAGGTTAAAGCGCAAGTATCTGGACAGGTGCCGACCCTGGCAATTCCCCAAGGGCCCCTGAGCACAGCCTCAGTGGGAGCAGGAGTGTGACCTGGGGAGGGGACACAGCTGGGAGGGGAAGGAGGGGGTCTCGGGGTGCATGCCAAGGAGGGGAGCCCAGGGACTGGAGCTGAACCTGTTGGCAGGCTGACCCATGCGGGAGACCCTGAGGCCTCCCAGAATAACCTCCTTTGTGCTGAGCCCAGGTCAGCCTCCAGCCCCAGTTCCCACCACCTCCTGGGAGAAGTGGCACAGCTGCCAGCTGTGGTCCCACGGGGACACCCTTGCGCCCCTCAGATGCAACAAGCTTGCGAGGCCCCCAGAAGAGCGGGGGGGGGGGCCCCTAGGGAGGGGGTAGTTGTCAGTTTCTGGGAAGGCTGAGAGTCCCTGCTTGTGACCTCACAACACAAGGCACAGCGGGTGTTTGCAGCGAATCTAGTGCGCGTCCCTGCGAACGTGAACTGTGTACGGTCTGCTCTGGGTGTTTGGAAGCAGTCTTCTGAGCGGGACATCTTAGCTGAGAAGAAAGAATGGAAAGAGGGAAGCTTGAGGAAGCACCGGGTGAAGCAGTCTTCTGAGCGGGACATCTTAGCTGAGAAAAAAGAATGGAAATAGGGAAGCTTGAGGAACCACCGGGTGTACCAAAAGGAAAGTACAGATGCCATGGCCAGGGTTCCTTAAACATGGCCGAAGTTTCATGTTTGAGCGTCTGAACAGTGCTTTCTTCATGATCCCTGTAATCTGAAAACTAATCAGTGATAAGATCTAGGCAACTACATGGCTAATTGCAGTAAACTATACATAACGTAAAATTTACCATTTTTAAGTGTACAGTTCAGTGGCATTAGATGCATTTGAATTCCTGTGTAACCATCCCCATCCTCCGTCTCCAGAACGTTCTCATTTTCCAGTTGACACTCTGTCCCCCTGAAGCACTCACTCCCCCTCCCCTGCCCCAGCCCCCGGCCCCATCCTGCTTTCGGTCTCTGAATTTAACTCCTCAAGGGACCGCCTACAATATTTGCCCTTTTGTGACTGGCTTCTTTCACTCAGCACCGTGTTCTCAAGGTTGGTCCACGTTGTAGCGGAATTTCTTTCCTTTTTATAACGTAACATTGTAACATTCCCTGTGTCTATCACCACCTGCTGCTGATGCAGCCGTCTGCTGATGGACACCTGGTTGCTTCCACCTTTGGCTGTTGTGAATCGCGCTGCTGTGAACATGGGTGCACAAGTATCTGTTCGAGTCCCTGCTTTCAATTCTTCTGGGTAGAGACAGAACTGGCATTATTGGACCATACGGTGACTCTATTTTTAATTTTTTGACGGATCCCTGTACTGTTTTCCACAGTGATTGTACCATTTTATATTCCCACCTCCAGAGCCCAAGGGTTCAGATTTCTCCACATCCTCGCCAATACTCTTTTTCTGTTTGTTTTTTCTCTTTATAATAGCCACCCTAATGGATGTGAAGTGGTATCTCATTGTGGTTTTGATTTTCATTTCTCTAATGATTAGTGTTGTTAGAGCATCTTTTCATGTGCTTATTGGCCATTTATATTTTTTTCTTTGGAGAAATATCTATTCAAGTCCTTTGTCCATTTTTAAAATAGGTTTTTTAGGTTGTCATTGAGCTGTAGGAGTTCTCCATATATTCTAGATACCAGTCCTTTATCAGATATACAGCTTGAAAATATTTTCTCCTAATCATCTGATCTGTGGGCTGTCTTCCCACCCTGTTGATAGTGTTCTTCGGTGAACAAAACTATTTAATGTTGACGAAATCCAGTTAATCTACTTTTCATTTTTTTACTTGTGCTTTTGATGTCATATCCAAGAAATCATTACCAAATCCAATGTCATGAAGCTTAGAAGAAAAGCTCCATTTTCTTCTAAGAGTTTTATGGTTTTAGCTCTTATGTTTAGGTCTTTGATCCATTTTGAGCTAATTTTTTTATATGGTGTAAGGTAAGGATCCAACTTACTTTTTTTTTTTGTATACAGATATCCAGTTTTCCCAACACCATTTGTTGAAAAGATGGTCTTCCACATTGAATGGTCTTGGCACCATTTAACCATGTATTCGAGGGTTTATTTCAGGGTTCTCGATTCATTCTGTTGGTCATAAATCCGTCTTTATGCCAGTGATGCACTGTTTTGTTTGTTGCAGTTTTGTAGTAAGTTTTGAGATCAGGAAGTGTGAGGCCTCCACCTTTGTTCTTTTTCAAGGTTGTTTTGTCTATTTCAGGGCCCTTGAGTTTCCACATGAACTTCAGGATGGACTTTCCTATTTCTGCAAAAAACCTCATTGGGATTTTGACAGGGATTGCACTGAAGCTGCAGATCTCTTTGAGTAGTGTAGATATCATAATCATATTAAGTCTTTCAGTCCATGAACATGGGATATATTTCCAATTATTTGTGTCTTCTTTCATTCCCTTTAACAACCTTTTGTAGTTCTCAGGGAACGGGCTTTTACCTCCTTGATCGGGTGTATCCCTAAGTATCTTGTACATGGAAGTTTCTTTCATTTACAACGGCTGGGCCTTGATACAGCCCAGCTTGTACAGCAGGGGCCACACCAGCAGCCTTTTCAGGCACTGTGCCCCCGCCCCCATCCCCGGCCCTCCCCACACACGCCCCCCCTCCTGGGGCCCTGCTGCCAAGCCTCCCTCCCGCTGCTTCTGCCTGGAGGTCCTCTGGGCTTCCACTGCGGATGGAGGCCCCCTCCGCCTCTGGTCCAGCCGTGTCCCCGGTGAACCCTGTCCAGTGAGGTGGGACCACGATTGGGACACATCCTTACTGCTAGTGCCCTTTGCCTCCGAGGAACTGACTTCCCAGAGGAGAAAATGTAACCAACACAGATGTTTCCCAGGAAGGGATCTCCCATCACTGACTGACGCCTGGCCCCTCCAGGAGCCTCATGGCTGGCGCCCCATTGAAGGGAGGCGCACGGGGCCTCCACGTGGCAGGGGGCCTCCACGTGGTGGGGGGACTCCACGTGGCAGGGAGCCCTCATGACTCTGCAGGAGCAGGATGTCAGTTTTTGCTTATTTTGACCCATTTTTATCTATAGCAGCTGTGGATAAAGGAGAAGGGGGGGAAAAGTCTTCCCATTGCTGACAGGAAGCAGCATTTCTTCTAAAAATGTTGTTTTCTGAAGCCTGAAGTCACAGCGGGGGCTCCCACCCAAATCACTTAAGGGCTGCGAAGGCGTCTCCTCAGGGGTCCTAATTACGGAGAACGTGGGTTGCTGTCAGAGCAGCTAAGTCATCACCTCTGGGGACGTACGTTGCTGAACCAGCCCAAACCTGCAGAGCCTCTGCGTCCCCAGACAGAACCTCGTCCTGGAGGCTCCGCAAGGCTGGCGCGGTGCTCTGCGTGCCGCTTTCAGGGTGAGCCGCTCCCAGGTAGCAGAGGTGGGCGTCCAGCAGCCCGAGCTCTGGCCAGGCTGCTGGGATCACCTGTGACTCTCGGGTCAGCCCCTCGGAGCCCAGGGCCCAGCCCAGTGCCTGGCGGTATAGCACCTCAGCGAACATGTGTCAAACAAGAAACTGAGGCATCTGCAAATACTCAAGAGGTGAAAGAAGCAAAGTAAGAAGAGCAGAGAGGTCATAGCCATGGCAGAGGGGGGGTAGGTGAGACGCCCTTGACTCGAGGTCAGCGAGGGGCAGTGGCCACGTGGGGAGGCCAGCGGACGAGGCCACATGCCCACAGGGCACTGGCTATGGGAGAAGCCGGCAGAGGGACGCTGGGCAGGACAACGCGGGCAGGACCCCGCGGGCCATGGCCGCCTGGGACAGCTGCTCCGCCGGCACCGCCTGGCTGTCCCGGGCACCTGCCCTGGGGCAGGGCACTCGGCCTCACTGTCCTGGGAACTTCCCTGGTGGCCGATCGGGTACAGCTGGGGCTCAGGTCACAGCGTTGTGAGCAGATGGGGAGGGTTCCTCCGTACCCGCCCCAGGTCCCGTCACTCACGGATGTGGGTCCACACCGGGTACCACGCTGAGCACACGGTCTACACTGGCAATGTGCAGCTGGCGACTGCTGTCTGCTCTGGTTGGGCTGCACCGGGGCCGTGTCACCGGGCAGGGTCACGAGTCAGCTCAGGCCACAGCTGGAGGCTCCCCACCATGTAAAACGTAGAGTTGGCTGTTTAAACGATTTTAAATTGTACTGTTGTGGCATTAACTACACTCACTGTGTTGTGTGACCATCACCACTATTTTCAGAATTTTTTCATCACCCCAAACAGGCCCTGTGTCCATTAAGCAATAATTCCCTATTTCCCTTCTGCAGCCCCTGGTAACTTCTTTTTTAAAAAATTTATTTTTATTTTATTTATTTTTGGTTGTGTTGGGTCTTCGTTGCTACATGCAGGCTTTCTCTAGTTACGGCGCGCGGGCTTCTCATTGCGGTGGCTTCTCTTGTTGCGGAGCACAGGCTCTAGGCGCGCGGGCTTCAGTAGTTGCGGCGCACAGGCTTAGTTGCTCTGCGGCATGTGGGATCTTCCTGGACCAGGGCTCGAACCCGTGTCCCCTGCGTTGTCAGGCGGATTCTTAACCACTGCGCCACCAGGGAAACCCCATCCCCTGGTAACTTCTAATCTACTTTCTGTCTATACAAATTTGCCTCTTCTAGATGTTTCTTACAATATTGGTCCTTTTGTGTCTGGCTTATTTCGCTTAGCACAATGATTTCAAGACTCATCCACGTTGTAGCAGGTGTCGGTACTTCATGTCTTTCTGTGGCTGAGAAATATCCCCTTGCGTGGATGGACCACATTGTTTATTTGTTCATCTGTTGAGGGTTGCTCCCAATTTGGCTATTGGGAATAATGCTGCTGCAAACATTGGCTGACATATAACTGTTGGAGTCCCTTCTTTCGATTATTTTGGTATATACTTAGGAGTGGAATTGCTGGGTCATATGGTAATTCTGTGTTTACTTTTTTGAGAAACCATCAAACTGTTTTCCACCGAGGCTGCACCATTTTACATTCCCACCAACGCTGTGTGGGTGTCCAGTTTCTCCACATTCCAGTCAGTGCTTGCCACTGTCTGTCTGTCTGACTAAAGTCATCCCCATAGAGTCTCACTGTGGGTTTGGTTTGCATTTTCCCAGGGACTAAGGTTGTGTGGCATCTTTTCATGTGCTTTTTGGCTGTTTGCCTTCTTTGGAGAAATGTCTATTCAAGTGCTTTGCCCATTTTAAAACTGGGTTGTTTCTCTTTTTGTTGTTTAGTTGTAGGAACTCTTTATATATTCTCGATATTAAACCCTGATGAGGTATGTGATTTTTTAGATATTTTCTCCTGTTCTGTGGGTTGTCTTTTCACTCTGCTGATAGAGTCTTTCAATGCACCAAAGTCTAATTTTAATCAAGTCCAATTGACCTATTTTTAGATTTTGTTGTGTATGTTTTTTGTGTCATATTTAAGCATTGCCAGATTTACGATCGTGAAGATTTGACCCCATTCTTATTTAATTTTTATAGTTTTAGCTCTTAAACTTAGATCACTGACCCATTTTGAGTGAAGTGTTACATGTGGTGTAAGGTAGGGGTTCGAGTTCATCCTTTTGCACGTGACTGTCCAGTGTTCCCAACACCATTTGTTAACAAGACTGTCCTCTCCACGTTGAGTGGACCTGGCGCCCATGTCTAAATCAACTGACTGTGATTGTGAGGCTTTGTTTTGGGTTCTTGATTATGTCCATGTGCCAGGACCACACTCTCAGTTACTGCAGTTTTGTGGTACGTTCTGAAATTGGAGTGTGAGATCTCCAACTTTGCTCTTCTTTTGTAAGATTGGCTGTTCCGAGTCTCTGGTGTTTCATGTGAATTTTAGGGTGGTTTTTGATTTCTGCAGAAGGTGTTGTTAGGGTTTGATAGGCCACACTAGAAGTGGGCTGAGTGTCCGGAGGTTTTGCCTTTGAGAAAATCCCAGCACTGATATCTGGGGAGGGGTTGTGAAGGCTTAAGTGAAACTCATCAAGTTCAGACTCAAGGTGCTTTTCATTCCAGTGCCTCAGGGTTTAAACAGAAAAAGTTAGATTTTAAAAAAACTTCTTATTTGAACTATTTTAAGCTTCCAGAAAAGCTGAAAAATTAGCACAGAGTTTTCCTGTATCCCCACCGAGCTTCCCCTCATGTTAAGATCTTCTGCACAAACACAGTGAAACCAGGGAATCAACACTGGTCCTGCACGGTGACCGCGCTGAAGCCCGTTCCGGTGTCGCCCGTTCTCACTTGGGCTCCAGGACCCTCGGATCCCTCCCCCCATCTGGGTTGTGTTTCTCCTTCATCTCCTGAGTCTGCAAGTTCCAGTTTTTCTTTGCCTATCGAGTTGCTGACACTTCAGAAGGATGTTCTCAGCCTGAGAGCTTACCTACTCCACACAGCCTTTCAGGCCCAGCTCTTCTGTCTGTCGCCTGGCAGTCATCAGTGCTGTTTCCCACGGCTTCTCAGGCGGGGTCTTGTCCTCCTCCCACCCCTACTGTGAGGCTCTTGCTG
This sequence comes from Balaenoptera borealis, assembly GCF_965194805.1. Classification (NCBI taxonomy): domain Eukaryota; kingdom Metazoa; phylum Chordata; class Mammalia; order Artiodactyla; family Balaenopteridae; genus Balaenoptera; species Balaenoptera borealis. The sequence goes on along the minus strand of NC_138875.1, from coordinate 222,445 downwards.
TTTTCCCTCCCACCTGGCTGTTGCTCGTTGGTGGCAAAGGGAGCGTGGAGCGCGTGGCCCTGGGAGCTCAGGGGAGGCCTCCGCCCTGTCCCCCCCCCCCCCCCGCCCAGCCGGGGCCCAGGCCCTGTGGTTTCTGCTCACGCGTCCTAAATGTCTCCTGCACAGGCGGGCCCTGTGCGCGTTACGTGCCTCTGTCTCACCAGACGGCGCATCTGCAGCTGTGCCTTTGGACACGCGTCCCGGAAGGCGTCAGGCCCGGCTGCAGACATCTTCCGCGTTCTCTTTGCCGCTGCTGGTCCCCCACTGCGTGGGCCGCGGTAGTTACTCGGTCACTCTCCTCTGTGTGGGCAGTTAGTCGGGCTGTTTCTGATATTTTGCAGAAACACCGCGGCCGAACTGGAGAGGGAATTTCCGGTGCGTGAGGTCCTCACAGAGAGGCAGTCGCTTCAGACTTGGACTGAAGACTTATTTCTGCGGGGAGTAGGCAGCGCCCCCTCTCCTGAGGTGCGCTGCTCCTTCCCTGAGGGGTTCGGGGTGCACAGGAGGCCACGGCTGTCCGGACTCCCTGGGGAAGGTGGCAGCACAGCGGTGCCCCGCAGCCTCGCAGGGGCTCACACGGAGGTCCGGTTACGTGCCTCACGTTCTGCTGCAGAAGGTGTGGGAGTGATTAATTACTTGTTTAATAAAATTGATTTGAAAAAGGAATTACCAATTAAGAATTGTCCTGACTAAAAAGTAAAAATTCAATTATCTAGAAACATTGCTTTGCACACTTCCTGCTCAGGGAGCTGAGATCTGATGTTTGGAGCCTGTGAGGAGGCCGCCTGCTCTTCCTGGGAACACTGGGGGCCTCTGGTCTTTTATGGGGATGCGGTGGAGGCCTTGGGCCTCCTTCTGGGGACCAGCCTGGGGACCCTCACTTAAGGCCCCAGAGAGTCCAGGGGCCCCGGAGCTGGAGTTGGAGGGTGTGGGGGCTGGTCTGAGCCAGCCCTGTGCCCTCAAGCTGCAGCCGCTCCTCTCAGGTGCCAGGGATATTGGCCCACACAGGGACGCCCCCCCCGACCCCCTGTGTGATGGGCAGACGGCGGTAGCGGGGAGTGGCTGTGACCCACGCGAAGTTCAAACCATCATCTTTCCGTTCGCTGCAGTTTCAGTAGCTCCGTCCTGTACAAACAGCTGCTCTGGGCTCGGTGTCCAGGGCCAGGCTGGACCGCAGGCTCAGCCTCTTAGCTCGGGAAGCCCCCCGGGGCCCAGCGAGAGCTCAGGCCCCCACCAGCGGGGCAGGGCCAGGGGGCTCGCTAGCTCAGGACAGCGGCTCGCAAACTTCACGGTCTATTTTAGACCATTCAAGAGCTTTTATTATGTGGGTTTAGAAATTGATAGGGGGGGGAACAAACCCACTGGGGGCCCCAGCCCTGGGGGCCCTTGACACACTGAGGGTGCATCCCCCGTCCCCGATGGATACTCAGGATGGATCTGGGAAACGCTGCAGAGAGACAGAATGCCAGTGTGAGCCCCTCCCTCGGGGCCATGTTTCCTCCAAATCACAGCCTGGAGACCAGGAAACCACGCATAAGGGACGGGGCGACTCCCTCCCCCCGGCTGGTGCCGCAGCCCCGAGGCTGGGGGGAAGCCCCTCTCCTCTGGGCTCCAGAAGCAAAAGCACCTATGCCAATAGCTATTTCAGAGAAAAGATGGATGTAACAGACATCTGCATACAGATGTACTGACTATAATCCTCGTAACCTGTACACTGAAGCAGACTCAGCAGTTACGCTTATGCTGGCACACAGATGCTTCCTCCAGCCCGTTCGCTCATGGGCACAGGCAGACGCGCTGAAATCCACGAGGAGGGCCGCGCTGAGGACCAGAGGCCCTGACCCTGCTGAGGGTGAGGCCCAGGCCGCCTCTGAAATGGCTGTTCGTCCTGTGAATCACGCAGCAAAGCCCAGGGCCTGAGCGAGCCCAGAGGCCTGGCTCACGGGCACGTGCTACAGTGCACACACGGGTCAGCTGGGCTCCGGGCGGCCGAGAGTGGTGGGCAGGTGGCCTGAGCCCTGGTGACGCCTGGGCTTCTGCCCCAGCGGCTGCTCGACTCGGGGACAGTCACTTACAATGTGCAAGCGCGCAGCTCACAGTCGTCCAGGAGGACGTCGGGCCCGCAGGGGCAGCGGAGCGAGCAGGGGAGCCCCGGGTGGGCCCAGAGAGGGGAGGGTCCCAGAGGGACGCGCTGCTACCCCCCGAGTGCTCTGTGGGGGGGGGCAGGTGCGCGCGGTGGGGACTCTGGCCCAGCAGGGAGGGCCAGAAGCGGCTGTGCTGGGGGGCCGTCCTAGCGCTGGAGGCAGGGGTGTCCCTCTGTGAATTGTTCTTCTGCTGATTAGAAAGAGCCCACGGGGGGCTTGGAAGAGGGAGTAATTGGGGAGGCGAGGCGGGATGAGGACGCAGGCCACACACTGGCCTCCAGAAAGAATCCTCTCCCTGAAACAGGGAAGACGTGGTCAGGGGCTTTGCGTTTGAGCCTGGAGGTGACAGTTCTTACATTTATAGAGCGATAGCCGAGTGTCTGTCTAGGTCGCTGATGGGAGACCGAGAGGAGATAAGAAAGGAACAAGTTCTGAGAAGCTATTATGTTTCCATTTGTCTCGTCAAAGCCCTGCACTCAGAGCATGTGCACACGTTGGAGACACGAGTGAGAACATTGATTGGGGAAAAGTACAATAACCATCACGATGTCATTAAGTGGGTAATTGGAATAAACATAAACATTCCCCCTGGTACTGTGGGGCCCTGTGACCACGGCAGATTTCAGAGGGTCCTCAGAAACCCAGACCGACCGTGTACTTTATGAGGCAGTGAACTGTGTTTCCTGGATTCTGTAAGAAGTCCATGACCAACCAAGGTCCAGACACGGCGCCCTAAAGGAGGGCCGACCTGTCGTTTCAGGGGTTGGAGAAGCACCCGCAGACGGCCTGGGAGACAGCAGCTCTGGAAGAGGGCGTCCTGGGATGAGCCCTGACGCGGGGAAACCAGCCAACGGTAAGAGGGTCCTGCGTGTGGCCCAGACGCCCCTGGGGAGAATGGGCTCATCGAATTAAAACCATCGCCTAAAGAGTCTCAACATGTGGACACCTGAAAACAGCGATTTCCTCAGGGGTTAATGCACAAGAGGGAGGAGAATAGAGCTTTGGGGAAAGAACCAGTGGGATGGACTGGCCACTCGGACGCCTGTCCCCACCGGACAGCTCCCCAGAGCCTGAGGCTGTGCTGGGGAGGAAGGAGAGAGACAGAGACAGAGAGAGAAAGACAGAGACAGAGACAGAGACAAAGAGAGAAAGACAGAGACAAAGCGAGAAAGACAAAGAGAGAAAGACAGAGACAGAGAAAAAGAGAGAAAGACAGAGACAAAGACAAAGAGAGATGGCCATGAGGAGCTCTGAGTAGAGAAGAGTGGGGTGGTGGCAAAATGAAGAACTCGGGGCCCCCAGAGAGCCTGTGTCCACTGTCCCCTCCCATCCTTGTCCCCTGGGTGCCCCAGGCTCCAGCCGACCTCATTCTCCTCGGGGCTGCCTCACCCCAGGACATAGAGGTCACAGAGGAAACATCATTTCGTCCCAGGACCCGGACTGAAAGTTGAGCTGGTGGTCGAGGGTGCTAACCCCCGGGTGGAACTGTGTCTACCTGCCCCCAGGTGTCCCCCGCCTGCCCAGGTCTCTCTCTTCTTCAGGCTTTGCTGCTACTCTCCTCCTCCATCTTCCCGCTCTCTTTTGCTTTTTTCCAAGAGGCCAGGCTTTCCATCTTTTCCACCCTTATCTGGTATTTATGGACTTTGAGTCTGGAAGAGGCCTAGGGATCATCTCATCCAATCCCTTGATTCACCGACCGGACCCTGACACCCTGAGAGATTTTAAGTAACTTTTAAGTAACTGACCCGGGCACCTGGCTTCTGGCTCCGTCCCGGGTTTTCCTGCCTACGTGCGGGAACCTCGCTGTGTGCAGCACCTGGCAGGCTTACCAGGCGTTCACACATTTACATGTGTTGTTTTCAAAGAAATACCGTCTTGGCTTGTCCCCTCATCGCAGCACGTGCCGGCCCTGCGAGAGCTGGGACCGTTCCGCCTCACCTGCTCTCCTGCCAGCTGGCACCTCCCCGTCGGTGGGGCAGGCAGAGGCCCGATTTCCCTTAAAAACTGGCCGGGAAGGATGTTGTATAACTTTTCTCAGTGTTTCTCAAGCTTAGAATGAATTGAGGCTCTCTCACCACGTAACCTAAATCTCTCCTGCTGCAGTTGGATGTGACTGTGACGGTCCTTGGGAATTTCCCTTCTGATTCTAATTGTTTTTCTTTCGACACCCACGGTGTGAGTGATGTTTGCAAAGTGAGAAATTAGTAACGACGAGTTTATAGAACAAAACCCAAATCTGTGGCCACGGTATTTTAAAAGAAACAGACTTTCGCAGAGCTCCCCACGGAAGGGCAGGAGCCATTGGGAGTAGGTCAAAGTGTGCTGTAAAAGTGAATGAATAAAGGACAAGTCAATATGTGTGAAAGAGTCATTTGGCCCATGTGGCCAAGACCAGCGTGGTCGGTTCTGAGTGATGGTTCTGACTGAAATAGCACAAAGGCAGATCCACACAAGCAAAGCTGAGTCCTTGACCGGGGCCTCTGTGTCGGAGGGTGTGCGGGCTCTGTCCTAGCGCAGTTGGCAGACGCCAGGAAGGGAAAGGAAGGTGGGGTGACCCACAGCCGACGTAAGCTGCCAGCTCAGAAACGCCTCGAGCAGCAGAAGCAGGGACCCGGCGTCGGGCGTCAGTGGAGGGGGGAGTGGGGACCTTGCAGGGCCACGAGGCAGCGGGCTTGGCTACACAGCAGGGTTTTTATCTTTAAACACCTTCATGCTAAGACATAAGGTGTAAGACACCCACGTCAGGGAGGGCAGTCTGCTTTACTCTACAGATTAGATGTTAATCTCATTCAAAAACGCCTCGGCAGAAACGCCCAGAAAAGTGTTTGACCAAATATCTGGGCACGCCGTGGCCCAGCCTAGCTGACACAGCATAATCGTTATTAATGTTTCCATAAATAAAAGTGGAGGCGTATGTTGTTCTGCATCCTGCTTTGTGAGGAGAAAAGTAATGTCATTAGAATTACGTTTTGTTGGTTTTGGCAGGGGGCTGCTTTTTCCTAGCTCTTTTTTTAAATTTATTTATTTTATTTTATTTTTGGTTGCGTTGGGTCTTCGTTGCTGCACATGGGCTTTCTCTGGTTACGGCGAGCGGGGGCTACTCTTCTTTGCGGTGGCTTCTCTTGTTGCGGAGCACGGGCTCTAGGCACGCGGGCGCAGTCGTTGTGGCTCGTGGGCTCAGTAGTTGTGGCGCACGGGCTTAGTTGCTCCACGGCATGTGGGATCTTCCCGGACCAGGGCTCGAACCCGTGTCTGCTGCATTGGCAGGCGGATTCTCAACCACTGCGCCACCAGGGAAGCCCCTTTCCTAGCTCTTTTTAAGTGAAAAATTTCAAACATACAAAGAAGTTGAAAGAGTAGCACAGTGAAAACCTAGCCATCTGTGTGGAAGTATATATATATATATATGAAATGTGTGTATATATATGTGTGTGTGTCCATATATATATGAAATGTAGGAACCATTTGGAAGTAGTTTACAGAAACCAAGACAATTATCCCTGAATAGTTAAGCATGCATCTACTAAAAATAAGGTCATTCTCTTCTGTAACCAAATTCCACGGTAACACCTAAGAAAGTTAACAATAATTAATATATCAGGTCCAAATTCAGATTTTCCCAGTTGTCCCAAAACTGTGTTTTGTAGGTTTTTTGGATAAAATCTAATCAAGGTTTATGCACTTCATTTGGTTATGTCTCTTGATCTCTTTTACCCCACATTCTAGAACATCCCTCCCACCTTTTATTTTCCCTGGTCATTGACTCTGAAGACCCCAGGCCAGTTGTCTCTCCCTCTTCCCGTATCCTCCGGACGCAGGGACTTGGGTCTGGACACCTGCTGGAGCTCGTCCTTGCCCAGGGCAGAGCCGGACGGCTGCTGGAGACTCTGACCGCTGCACCTTCACCACAGCCCAGACCCTTGGCGCCAAGTTCGGCTACGGGATTAGGGGTGAACATGGTTCGCACCTGTCGTGAAGCCCGCCCCCCTCTCGATGACCTGGTAGCCAGCACCGTGCGGATGTCTTGTTTTCCGACGGTGAGTGTTTTTTCTCTTTCTTCCTCTCTTTGTCACTGTGTAGACTGTATGTACCATAGACTCGAGGGCTTTACTCACTCGTGTTTTAAGTCCAGTCACTATGCATTTAGACTTTCAAAGTCTGCCTGACAGAGCCCTTCTGTGCCACCCTCGACATTTGACACATGCCCTTTCACACTGGAGCTCTGCTTTGCTTTCTGGCACACGGTGTCTGATCTCACATTGGACCTGGCCTGCTCCCATCAGAAATGAGCCGCTTCTGGTGAGAAACGGTTCTTCCTTGGGAAGAAGTGGTCCCAGGTGGTGAAGTGCGATTGCAGTAGAAAGAGAAAGCGTTTAGCTGTACGAACCTACAAGCTATGCTGGGCATGTTCATGTCCACGCTCTGAGCAGATCGGATATTTCTTTCCTATTTATTCAGTAGAACTATCTGAGCTTAATAAACACTTAGAGGTAAATTAACGCAGTCTAGGCTTATTGATTTCAAATCCCCAAAAGGCAGAGGTTGAACAGAGGGATTTGCGTGAGAACTGGCACATTACTGCCACCGGGTACCGGTACAAGGTGGGTGGCAGGTGTCACAGGCTGCTGGAACCAAGGCCGGATGTTCCCTCAGAACTGGGTGGAATGTAGGTGAAGATTGCTATTAAAATTCTGAGTCAGCCTGGGGAGACCAGAGCCACTTTCAGTGACTACTATTCTAAGAATAATTTTAGAAAAAATATTTGTTTAGATATCAGAGTCAACGGACACCTAAAACATCTGTTTACAGATTTATATTTAGACACAGCTTCCAAAAAATTTGTAAGATACTGAGCAGCTAGAACATGAAGACACACTAGATGCTCAATACATATCATTTAAGTAAATTTGGTAAAATTTTTAGAGGAAAAATTACATTGGTTTTATTTTATTGTAACTTGTTTCCAGAGCCGGCAGAATTTCTTTAAAATGACTCTATTATAAGTCACAAGATTAGCGAACATTTTATAGCTTGCTTTCAAAATCTTTGGGGGCTTCCACTTCTGGGAAGATGGTGTAGACGTATTTTCCTGCTGAGCACCTAAGTCCCACACCTTATACAAAAATTAAGTCAAACTTAAACATAAGTCAAATTAAGTCCGACTTAAACATAAAATGTAAAACTATTAACTTTAGAAAAATAACAGTAGAAAATCTTTGGGATGTTGGATCATGCACATCATTCTTGATACCAAAAGCACAGTGAGGAAAAAAAGAAAAGTAAATTAGACTTTATCAAAAGTAAAAACTTTTGCTCCACTGGCTATTTAACCCAGAGAGGGGAAAAAACCTTTATGGAAATGTTTATAGCAGCTTTGCTCATAACAGCCAAATCCTAGAAGTAACCCAGCTGTCCTTCACCTCGTGGGTGGTTAAAGAGCTGTGAGCATCTACACCAGGAGAGCTCGTGGAGTGAACTGTTGATACAGCAACAACCCGGTGAATCTTTAGAGAATTATGCTGAGTGAAACGAGACAGTCCTCAAAGGTTACGTAACAGTGTGGGTCCTTTTATACACCATTCTCGGGATGACAGGAGTACAGGGACAGAGAACAGACCAGCGGTGGCCGGGTTAGGTTTGGGGGTGGGGCTGGGAGGGCTGGAGGTGGGTTGGGGGAGCCCTGGTGTTGATGGATGCTCTGTGTCTGGACTGTGTCGGTGTCTGCACCCTGCGGTTTTGCGAGATGCTACCTCTGGGCAAATTGGGTAAAAGGATCTCTACAAGCTCAAAATTGAAAGTTTAATTTAAAAAAAATCTTCGGGGTCATTATATGCAGCTCTGCTGTATATATATACATCATGCTTTGTGAATAAGAGTTATTAGTTACCAAATGTCTATGTGTCTTACAGATTTGGAGATTATATGTGGTTCTCATAAATGAAATCATAACTGAAAAATAATCATCAATCTTTCTGTGAACAACATGGCTAAAAATTAGATCGATCTAATCAGCAAGTTTTGAGTTCTGTTCATATATACACTTTAGAAGCCTTTTGTAATTTGTGTAACTTTGACATATAGAAAATAAATGCATTTCAAAACAAAATAGTTGAACACACTGGAGTTTAACAATTGCAAAGAAATTATAGGAATGATCCTAATAGTACTTATTTTTAAGGCTGAAATTTCCTAAGAATCATGTTTTATTTAAAATTAGTTCTTTGCCTTTGGATCTTTGTTTTTAACCCATAGATGATTTTTATCTTAATTCATCTGATGTTTGCCTTGGTAGGACACTAAGAATTGAAAAACAAAAAATGCAGTGGCTCACCAAATGTTAACCTGTGCTCTCTTTATTGTCAGGAAGTTAGATGCATTTTTATTTTAAACTAGCTCAGCCGCAGTCATCTGCTAGTTGGTTGGTTGGAGAAAAGCGTTTCTTATTTAGATCACTTTTTCCATACTGTCACATGGCCTGTTTTATGTATTCGTTCTCGTGAACCTGTGTCAGCTCAGAGGTTAAGCGTTTCAGCTGTAAAGCAAAGCAGGTACCTGGAAGGAGAGACCAGCCGAGAGGCTGGAATGGTCTTTGTGGAAGGGCCGGGTCACGGCCCCCTTTTCCCGCAAACCACCGGGCGGCTGACGGTGAGAAGAGGTGAGGGAGGAGGTGGCGTGTGAGCTGAACTTGTGAAGATTCCGAACCAGAACTGAGGCAGGGAACAGTTTAGCAAAGCCTTTAATCACTGGATTAACTATCTGGCAACATTTACGGTGTGAAATAATGTTTTAGATCCTAAAGCCACCGGCTTTTAAGCTGAGATGAAACGCCCACCTTTTGGATGCATCTGTGGGCCTCCTGTGCCCTCGGGGTGCCTGGTCCCCCCTCCCCACCCCCACGCCCCACCCCATGCCCCACACCCTACCCCCACCCCCGCCCCACACCCACCCCCCACCCCCTATCCCCACCGCACCCCACGCCCCACTCCCATGCCCCACCCCCTACCCCACCCCCACGCCCCACCCACCACCCCACGCCCCACCCCACCCCCACGTCCCACCCACCACCCCCACGCCCCACCCCCTACCCCGCCCCACCCCTACCCCACCCCCACGTCCCACCCACCACCCCCACGCCCCACCCCCTACCCCCACCCCACCCCCACGCCCCACCCCCCACCCCCCCGGGGAGCACGAAGGCTCAAGCATCTGTGGGCCTCCTGTGCCCTCGGGGTGCCTGGTCCCCCCCTCCCCACCCCCACGCCCCACCCCACGCCCCACCTCCACCCCACCCCCACCCCCACCCCCACCCCACCCCCACGTCCCACCCACCACCCCCACGCCCCACCCCCTGCCCCCCCGGGGAGCACGAAGGCTCAAGCATCTGTGGCCTGTACTGGGCAGGCAGGCAGAGGGAGTCCAGCAAAGGGACAGGTGCTGACAGCTGGGAGTCCACCAGCGTGTGCACAGGCCGGGGACGTGGGGGCCACAGGGGGGTGCGGGGTGCCCAACAGCATGGATCCCTCGTCCCAGGTACAGCCAGGGGTCTCATTTTAAAGGTCACCTTCTCCAAGTAAGAAGCTGTTTGTTTTGTACAAGGAAAGAAATCTCTCCTGGAGAAAACTTCACTTGGTGACACCCAAAACTTTATCTCTGCTAAAGAGGTTTTAGTCTGTTTCAGTTCATGTTTTTAAGCCTAAATTGGTAAATTCAGCTACAGAATAAATATTTCCTCCACTGTGGGTTGACCTTCTGGTATTTGAGAACCCCTTCCTAATCATGTGTGGTTCCCCCTTTTCATTTTCATTCCCACACGCCCCTCTGCCGCGCTTCCTTGCAGGCCCCCCAGGAGACGCATCCCTAAGCGGCCCCCCTGCTGCCCGCAGCTCCAGGGACCCAGGGACGGGGTGCGGGGGTGCCAGCCGGGGCAGGACCCGCTGGGCGCTCAGCGTGATGGACAGGCGCCTCCCTCTCCTCTGGCCACGGCTGCCTTGGAGGCAGCGGACCAGGCCCCTGGCCCTTTCTGCGGTGACCGCTGAGTGTGTCCAGCCCCACTTACAGTGTCACGGGGCTTTGAGCTGAGGGAGCGGGAGGGAGGCTGTGCCGGACACGGTGGCGTCTTTCCCCAGAGTAGCTACGAAGCCAAGTCCCACAGCACACATTCCTTTTGAGGACTAAAGCCCCCAGGTCTCCCTGTAAAGCACCAGGTGTGGAATCTCCTCGTCCTGTTGGTCACTGAGTCTTTGCAGCTGGATGTCTTCCATCTTCACCACATTTTCATCACTTGGTTTATTTTCACCTCTTCTTCTGGGATTCCTAGTAAACAGAATTGATCATTTTCCTTTCTCCTTTGCTTGCTTTATGTGTCCTTCTCTGTGATGTCTGTCTTCCATTGACCCCTTTTGGAGGGTTCCTGGGAGAGAATGCCTCCACCTGACCCAAACTGACCTCAAACTGACCCAACCTGACCTCAACCTGACCTCAACCTGACCCAACCTGACCCAACCTGACCTCAAGCTGACCTAACCTGACCCAAGCTGACCTCAACCTGACCTCAAGCTGACCCAATCTGACCTCAACCTGACCCAACCTGACCTTAACCTGACCCAACTTGATCTCAGCCTGACCCAGCCTGACCCAACCTGACCTCAGCCTGACCCAACTTGACCTCAGCCTGACCCAACTTGACCTCAGCCTGACCTCACCCTCACCCCAACCTGACCTCACCCTGACCCTAACCTGACAGACTCTACTTTCAGTCTCATCCGTTCGCCTCTGGAAACTGTCTTTCTTATTCAGCTCCTCCTGGACTTTGTGATAATGTCTTTCTTCCTCTGGAGTTTTAATTCCTTCTCTGATGTCTGTAAAGATTTTTGGTAACCCTACCATCTCAGGTTCCCCGGAGCCTGATCCCGTTATTCCCGTGTCTGCTGGTGTTTGCTCTGCTGGGATTGGGCCCTGTGTACTTTATAATTTCGGTTTGTGAATTCATCTCAGTTGAGGCTTCATCAGTGGGAAGCTATGAGGCTCGAGTGGCGAGTGGTCCCTCTAGACCAGGGGCGCTGATGGCATTGGGCTGGGTCTGCCCTTGTTCTGGGGTGTCCTGCACGTGCGCTGTAGGGTTTCATGGCACCCCTGGCTCCTTCCCACCAATGCCAGTCACACCCAGTCACGACAACCAAAAATGTCCCGGGCCTTGCCAGGTGTCCCGGGGGCAGAGTCACCCCAGTTGATTATGTGTGTCTCCAGCATGTTGCCAACCTGGGACCACCTTTCACGGGAGATAATTTCTTAGCTTTGAGTTTCAGAGACAAAAAGTTTCAACCTCAAATCCATTGTGCAGGTAGACTTTTCGACACATATTCTTGTAGAGCCAGGCAGAGAAATCTTGTAATCCTCCTATCCCATAGGCAGATTTTTTTCTAGTTTACCCTTTCACTAGGGTGTAGGGACAAACATCAGTGCTTCCTGTAGGATTAGTTCAAACCCTCCACTTCCTGTCATGATGATTTACCAGTTTACTATCTATCAGAAATGAACACGTCCAAGAGACCCCACATCCTTGGCAATAAAGTGTGTCATCAAACCTTCCCACCTTACAACGTGGTAATTTGAGATGTTTATTTTTGCTATTAGAAATGAACTGGAGGGACTTCCCTGGTGGTCCAGGGTTTAAGAATCCGTCTTCTAATGCAGGGGACGCGGGTTCGATCCCTGGTCGGGAACTAAGATCCCACATGCCGTGGAGCAACTAAGCCCACGCACCGCAACTACTGAGCCTACGCTCCTCAACCACAGAGAGAGAAAACCCGTGCGCCACAACTAGAGAGAGAGAAAACCCACATGCCACAACTAGAGAGAGAGAAAACCCGCGCGCCACAACTAGCGAGCCCGTGCACCACAACAAAGCCCTCTTGCCACAACGAAAGATCCTGCGTGCCGCAACTAACACCCGAGGCAGCCAAATAAATTAATAAATTTAAAAAAAAAAAGAAATGAACTGGAGCATCTTTTCATATATTTAAAGTCTGTGTTTTCCCTTTACTGTAAACTCTGTGACAATTTGCCCATTTTTTCTATTGAGCTGTCAGTCTTTTTCTTAAAATCCATGGCACTTGAATGCCTCTTATGCCCCACACAGCGGATAGGGACACACTTCAGGGCTCTCAGCAGTGAATGTCAGTCTCTTAAGAGAGAACCTGACTTAAAAACACTTAGTAACATATAAGTTATGTTTATATTTGTAAATGTATATTCCGGGGAAGAAAACCCTTTACAGGAAAGTTGTAGGATCTGGCTGATTACCCAGTTATTTTAATGATAAGGCATCCCTACCTACAAAGAATTCGGAGCACACATTTGATGTGGCTACAAAAGGAGCTGATTAACCTGTGCTACAGATTCGTCACGTGGCTCCACGGGGACAGGAAGACGTGGATGACCCCAGCCTAGCGCAGGCAAGGTGGGCTTTCCCGCTCCACCCTTGTCTCTGCCCCTCACGGTATTCCAGGCGGAAGCTGCCGTCAGCTCTGGTTCTGACAGTTACGGGAAAAGGACGTGAGGTCACGGGGCACTTTCCCTCGGGCACACCTCGGCCTCAGCCCAGAAACTCGTGAGCCTGCCCTGGAGGCTCCATCCTCTCCGGTGGCCTCGCGCAGCTCCAGAGAGTGGGGTGCCCCCCCTGAGGACCCCCGCCTGCCTCCTGGGCAGATGCTGAGTCCCCCTCCGAGCTGCCTGGGAAGGAGGTCGGCCGTGAGCCGCTCGCATCCTTGATGTGGAACTCCGAGCCGCTGTCCCTGGGTCCTCGATGAGAAGCAGCAGCTTGGGTGATCTCTGCAACAAGTTTCCGCCGCCTAAACAACTGACTGCGTTTGAGGAAAGTAGGATCTTCCTCCTCAGCATGACCTCCTCAGATTTCCCCAACCTCCTGCCGGGCCAGCGAGCCTGCAAAGCCCTCGGGCAGCCTCTCCTGTGCGCAGAGCCAGCCTCACGGTGTTGGAAGCGCCGGTCGTCCTCGCGCCCCCGACTCCCCCCGCTCCCCCCGCCATGAGCTCCAGCATCGCGTGTCCAGCACCAGCAGATGTTACCGACATTTGCTGCATGAAACGCCGACCCCGAGGCATCAGCAACCCAGCTGAGCCCTGAGCGCCTTCGCCCTCGAATCCTGCAGTGACTGGGCAGGCACGCTGGCTCTCTCCCCGCGACCCCTTCTATTCGGTTTTCTCCCCCTCCCAAATCTCAGGGTCAGTGGGCATCCGGGCTGCATGCTGAACACCGCTTGGGTGCCGCCCGCTTTACGCTTCGTGAGTCGCCCTGGTGGTAGGTTTGCCCGGCAGTGGTTACAGCATCAAATCCTTAACAACAGTGAAAGGTCTGGATTTTGGCAGTTGAAGCAGTGGTTCTCGGGCTTTAGTGCACTACACCTGCTCATTGACATGCACGGAACCGGATGTCAATTTTTTTTTAATTGAAACAATAATGTCCATTTTAATGTGTACAATTCAGTGTTTTTAGTATTTTAACCCTCACCACTACCTAATGCCAGAGCAGCCTCATGACCACAAAAAGAAACCCTGTAACCATTAATCGGTCACTCCCCCACCCCCCAGCCCGCAGCCCCTGGCAACCACTAACCTACCTTCTGTCTCTGCAGATTTGCCTGCTCTGGACACTTCCTTTCTGTCCGGCCTCTTCCACTTACACCATGTTTTCAACGTCCATCCGTGCTGTGTCCTGTGTCAGCACTTCATTCCTTTTTGTGGTTGATTGTGTCCCAGTATGTAGATGGAGCACATTTGCTTATCCATTGGTCAGCTGATGGGCAGTTGGGTTGTTCCCACGTTTTGGCTATTGTAAATAATGCTGCTGTGAATATTCACGTACACGTTTTTGCGTGAACCTAGGCTTTCATTTCTCTTGGAGTAACATTGCTGGATCCCATGGTAAGTCTATGTTTAACTTTTTGAGGAACTGCCCAACTTTCTCCACAGCAGCTGCACTATTTCACATTCCCACCAGCAGCGTACGGGGGTCCTGACTTCTCCACACCCTCGCTGACACTCCTTTTTCCATTTGTTTGGTCGCAACCAAGCTAATGGACGTAAAGTGGTACCAAGTCGTTTTGATTAGCATTTTCCTGATGACCGATCACACTGAGCATCTTTTCAAGTGTCTATTAGCCATTTTTGTATCTTTTTTGGAGAAGTCCTTCAAATCCTTTGCCCACGTTTTAATTGGGTTTGTCTTTTTGTTTTTGAGTTGTAGGAGCTCTTTATATATTCTGGACACTAGACCCTTATCAGATATATGATTTCTAAATTTTTTCTCATCCCATGAGCTATCATTTCATTCTCTTGATAATGTCCTTTAATGCACAAAAGAGTTTAAGTATGACAAAGTCCAGTTTATGTATTTTTCTTTTGTTGCTTATGCTTCTGTTGTATTTCAGAAACCATTGCCTACTCCAAGGCCATGAAGATTTACTCCTGTGTTCTTCTAATCAGATTCTTCCCCTCCCCAGGGTTTGTTGTAATTGCTGTTGTTTGCCTGAGTGACTTTTCTGGACGAATTAGGCAAAGTCTGTATGTTTTTGTCTTGTGTGGCCACTGATATCTCTGTCCCATTAGCTTAATGGTCAGCAAGTGACTGGACAGAGATTCTCAAATGCCTGGAACAAAAACAAAAACAAACCAGTCTTTGCAGATGGGCTCTGTGTGTCAGGGCACCCTCAACACCCAGCAGGCCTGTCCCTCGCCTCCCGCTTCACCTCCTGCTTGTGCAGAGCTGCAGGTCAGCTGGGGTCGGGGCGGGGGGAGAGTGTAGGGCCTTCCCAGGTCTTTCCTGAGCATGCACATGGCCCCAGGCACGTGAGCAGCATTCTAGATTTCGAGCAGTTTGTTGGAGCATTTCCAAAGCATCTCATTCCCCAGCCTCTTCTCCCAAGCTTTCTGCTTAGTCTATTTTTTGCCCCAACAATAATGTTCATCCATTGCCTCAGCAAACATTTTCATGTAAGTGATTTCCACAAACTGCCCGGGTGGCCACTTTAGCCCTGGGAGAGTCCCGAGTTAGGGGAGGTACAGGCAAGCCTTCTGACGGGTCTTTCGGGGGAGACACCAGAAGGGTCCAAATAGTTATGGTTCCTCCTGAGTCGGGTCCACTCCTCTCCCAGTAGCAGTCGTGGTACCAGGAACGCGGGCTGTCACCTTCAAGGCGAACGCTGAGCTGGGAAGCAGGTTAAAATGCTAAGAGCTCACTGTAGTTACCAAGATTCAGCTGTTTCTACTCAAGTGTCCCCCTGGCTGCTGCTACCCTTTGGTTAGTGTCCAGAGTTCCAAAAAAAAGTTGATTCTGATGGTTTTTACCGGTTTTCTCATTGCTTTAATGGGGGGATATTTGGGGGTCCTTACTATGCAGTTATCCAGTCACTCAGAATTTTAAGTGTAGAGCCAGGAATATACTTTTTTTTTTGCAGGTTCCCTTGATAATTTTGGTGCTGTTGGCCCTCAGTCTACACCTTGAGAACAAAACTGGAACCGTGCCCCTCCCCTCCAGATTACTGCTTAGCCGATGTCTAAGATACACTCCCTGGTAAATGGGACCTTTGGAGTTTATGTCCCCGGATTGGTATTTGCCTGTTTTCTCTGCTCTGTCACTGTTGCCACAGTGCAGAGAAGTGCCTGGTGCCAAAGTGCTGACCCCACTGTGTTAACAAGTCAAGGGGGGCCAGCCTGAGCGGGATTTGGAGGAGGAACAGAACCGCCCTCCAGCGGTGTGGAAAAGAACCCACAGGAGCCTCTGCAAAGGACAGAGCGATCAGTGTTACCTGTGGACCCTTCTTGATGTGGTTCCTGAGTCAGGGACCCTGTTTCCAAACAGATGCATAAACGTTAAGGGGTGATCCAGCACTGGGCAGAGGAAGGAATGTCAGATGCAATTGTGGGTAAACACGCCACAAAACTTGAAATGTCCACATTCAGGACAAAAATGATTTTGTCTCAGTAACATGTTTTGTGACATGTCCTTTTAACAAGTGCTGAGTAAACCAACACATTTAGGAATTTTGGTTGCTGGTCTATGCACAAGCTATGACGAGACTGAGTTTCTTGAACCCTGGTCAAAGAATAAAACAAGTAATCATTCATATAAGAAACTCACCTGGAATCTTACCTTTGCCCAAGCATTCTTAAGAAGGCATCCGACAACGAATGCCAAAGTGCACATGCCCACCAACTAGTGTGGGTGACCCATGTTCAAAATATTTTAAAGGGGATCCGGGCTAGCAATTCCCACACTACAAAGATATTTCCCTCCCTTATATGTTTGAAGCTGTGAGCTTCATTAAGCTTTGGGGCCACAGATCCCTTTGAGAATCTGAGGATCCTCTATTAGAAAAGTGTGTACACACACAAGTTTGCATCTAATTCTAGAAGGCTCATAGATCCCTGAAGAATTCCCATGGACGACAAATAAAGAACCTCTGGTTTAGAGAATCAAGGCAACCGAAGCATCGTGAGTTTCTCTACATCAGTGCCTCCCAAACCCAGCTGTGCAGCAGAATTATCTGGAAGCTTTTAGAAAGCAAAACGAACCCGTTTTTATTAGGGACATTTGTAAATGTACGTAAAAGCAGAGAGAAAATATAATGGCCCCAGTGTTCTCATCACCGGGCTCCAGCAGCAGGTGAAGTGTTTTGTCTGCACACCACTTGAGAAAGATTTGCTTAATGAAGGTCCAGACCTCATTTCACGTGAATACCTCACCGCGGGCCTCTAAGGGGCCGAAACCCCCTGTTTTTCACGAGTGCAGTACTAGTCTCATGCCTTTAAAAAGGCTTTAAAATCATAGATAGTGCTGGGATTTTCTTATTTACTCTTAGATGTCTTTTTATAGTTGGTTCCCTCTAATCCGAATCCAAACAGCGTCCACAGGCTGTTCTGGCAGTTTGGCTGACGCTTCTTAAGGATCAATACATCCCTAGCAGCCCCCTCCCCTGGCCCCCACTTGTTAACCAGCCGGAAACCCCCCAGGTCTGGCCTTGCCATCATCTCCTGAAGCAGCATCTCCAGGGCGGCCTGCCCTCCTCCCTCGTGCTGCCCCGCGTTGGCCGTGTCCCCAGTCTCCAGGCAAGAAATTAAAGCGGGTCCCTCGTAAGCGGGGCCTGCTGGAAAGCTGAGGGGCGGGCGCCTGGGACCACCTGCAGGCGTCAGGGATGCAGGAGAGAGGAACCGAGCGGCCGGGCCGACGGAGCCCTTGGTTTGGTTCGCTCCCCAAGCCCCAAGGTCGTGCGTGGGCGGGGGTGTCCCCGAGCTGCCGGCCAATCTGCGGCCTAACGCGCGCTCCCTTCCTTCGCAGGCCCAGCCTCCGGACCCTGGGGCGGCGCACGGGGCCATGGCCCTGCTCCCCGGGCCCGCGGAGCCCCCGGGCCCCGAGCCCCCGGTTGGCGGCAGCGGCGGCGGCGGCGGCGGCGGCGGCGGCGTTGGCGGGGCCCGCGCCCGGCACGTCATCATCAACGTGGGCGGCTGCAGGGTGCGCCTGGCCTGGGCCGCGCTGGCCCGCTGTCCCCTCGCGCGCCTCGAGCGCCTCCGCGCCTGCCGCGGCCACGACGAGCTGCTGCGCGTGTGCGACGACTACGACGTGAGCCGCGACGAGTTCTTCTTCGACCGCAGCCCGTGCGCCTTCCGCGCCATCGTGGCGCTGCTGCGCGCCGGGAAGCTGCGGCTGCTGCGCGGCGCGTGCGCCCTGGCCTTCCGCGACGAGCTGGCCTACTGGGGCATCGACGAGGCGCGCCTGGAGCGCTGCTGCCTGCGCCGCCTGCGCCGCCGCGAGGAGGAGGCCGCCGAGGCGCGCGCGGGCCCGGCGGAGCGCGGGGGCCCCGGCAGCCCGGCCTGCGCCCCTGGGCCCGGCGGCGGGCGGCTGGCGCGCGGCCGGCGGCGCCTGCGCGACGTGCTGGACGACCCGCGCTCGGGCCCGGCCGGCAAGCTCTTCGCCTGCGTGTCCGTGGCCTTCGTGGCCGTCACGGCGGTCGGCCTCTGCCTCAGCACCATGCCCGACATCCGCGCCGAGGAGGAGAGGGTGAGCGCGGGGCCGGGGCGGCTGGGACGGAACCGGGGTGGGGGGGAGGGACGGCGGCAGCTGGGCCGTGGGGCGCCCGCTGGGTGGTGGTCTTGGGCACCGCGACCCCGTTGGTCGCTGAAACTGCAGGCCCTCGGTCCCCCTGCACCCGCCCAGGGCAGGTTCGCCGGGAGTGAGGCCCTGGCGCGGCTGCCCCGTCAGGCCGCCCACTGCGCTGCCAGCAGAGGCTCCAAATTCCAGCCAATTTCGAGAACTCGGCAAGGCTGCCGGGCCAGCGGGCCTTCTCACGGAACCTCTCTGACGGCCGGGCCTTGAGGCTTGGGCAACTTGGAGTTAAAACGCCCGGTCTAGAGAGTGCTGTGCTCTGAGCCCAAGTCCCGTCGTCCTGGACCACAGGGGCAGGACCTCTGAGTCCTTCCAGGCGCCCAGCTCTGGCACACCCAGGGCCGGCTTTGTGGAGGTGCCGGGGCTCGTTTCTGAGCGGACGGTAGACTTCCTGCCCCCTCTGTTGTCCCGTGAGGCTGGGGCAGAAGTGTCATCCTGGGGTCAGGATGTCCCCCGATGCGCACACTACGGAATGTCTCGGAAACACTCGGGGAAGGCCCGAGTGGGTGTCGTCCGGGTCGGGCTTAGGCGAGAGGAGGTGCTGCAGTATTTGAAGGGTGTGGCTGCGTGTTGCCCTCAAAGCGTTGCCTGTGTTTTCTCACGGGGTGGCAGGGGCGTCCTGCCTTAACCTCCCCAGCTCCAGCTTCCAGGGGTGGCGGAGGCTCGGACTTGAACCCCCGGCCCCAGGCAGAGCAGGGCAGAGCTCATGTCAGCCTCTCAGTGAGAGCCCCTCCGCAGTCTGGGGTAGTGCCCGATGCTCACCCGCTGCCGTCAGCTCGTTATTCAGAGACACAGAGCTCGGTTCTGCTGGAACATCAGGTGTGAGCGGTCTTGACCAAGAGCCTGGTGATCCTGACTGCAGATTAAATTTAAATGTAAATTTTAGGAGATTGGTTTGGCTTCCTTCATTGTTTGGGTGTCTGATTCCTGAGCTGTCATTTCCAGTTGTCTTAACTAGGCCCCAGTTGGGGATTCTGCTTGTAAAGACACTCGACATGTTTGGACTTTCTCAGTAGCAGTAACTGCATACAATCCGAGGAAGGAAATCATTTACACAGGAATCAGGGAACAGAAGTTAGGGCTGCGTCAACTAATGACAGCATCACCGGAGGTCGAGCTGAGAATCCTCTAGGCGTCATCTGGTCCCCACGTCACCCACCATTCACATCCGTCACACACCTCTTCCCCATTTCCAGAAGGCACCCAGATGCTGTCTCACCACATCAGTCATCAGATTAGGAAGTAAGGATCCCAGTGTTGGTGAGCACGTGGTGGGTGTGTCCATGTGCTTGTGAGGGGCGCTTACGAAGCCCCTGGCCCGCTGCACACAGTAGGTGCCGAATAATAGTAGGTGTTGTCACTGCCACAGGAAGGAAAAAGTTTTATGTTTCATCAGCTGTGTGTGTGGTAAAAAAAAACAAAACATAAAATTCACCGTCTTAGCCGTTTTTATGTGCAGTTCAGTGGCGTTAAGTAAGTTCACAATGGTGTGCAACCATCACCACCCTCCGTCCCTAGAAATCTTTCATCTTCCCAAACTGAAACTTTGTCCCCATTAAACACTAACTCCCCGGCCCCTGGGACCCAGCCTGTACCTTCTGCCTCTGTGAATTCAGCTGCTTCAGGGACCCATTTAAGTGGAATCATACAGGCATCATCTTTCTGTGACTGTTTCACCGAGCACAGTATCCTCCGGGTTCATGCGTGATGCAGCAGGTGTCAGACCCCTTCCTGTTCAGGGGCTGAGTAACACTCCCTTGTATGTGTCGCCTCACTTTGTTCATCCATCATCCGTCGGTGGACACTTGGGTTGCTTCCTCCTTCTGCTGTTGGGAGTAACGCTGCTGTGGACACGGCACGAACGTCTGGCGAGTCCCTGCCCTCGCTTCTTTGGGGTTTATCCCGGGGGCGCGCTAGCTGGCTTCTGCGGTGAGTCTGTGTTTACTTTTGCGGGGAGCCTCCCTGCTGTCGCCTGCAGCTGCACCCTTGACGCCCTGACCGCAGAAGTTTCCAGGCACGAGGCGTCAGGGATGGAGGGCAGAGAAGGGAATAACTTGGAATCCTTCATTATTTTCTTGTTTGTTGTGGTTTTTCCAGTAGAAATTTTTATTTTATTTTATTTACTTATTTCTTGGCTGCATTGAGTCTTCGTTGCTGCGTGCAGGGTTTCTGTAGTTGTGGCGAGCGGGGGCTACTCTTTGTTTTGGTGCGCGGGCTTCTCATTGCGGTGGCTTCTTTTGTAGCGGAGCACGGGCTCTAGAGCGCAGGCTCAGTAGTTGTGGCGTACAGGCTTAGTTGCTCCGCGGCATGTGGTTTCTTCCCGGACCAGGGATTGAACCCGTGTCCCCTGCATTGGCAGGCGGATTCTTAACCAGTGTGCCACCAGGGAAGCCCTCCAGTAGAATTTAGCTTGAAAGTCACAAGGCTGAAGTATTATCTCTATGTGATCTCTGATTTTAATTGAGTGGCTACATAATTTCTTTGTGAGATGTCAGGTCTTCTCTTGAAGGCTCCAGAAAGCATCCTCTGAGAGGCACAGCACCGACAGCTCCGTGGGCCTGAGGTCCTCATCCTCCAGCAGTGACAGGCAGGGACGCTTCCCCGACGCACCCACGTTCTAGTTGGCACTCCAGTTAAACGCACCCAGTTCCCTCCTGGAAAACGATCTTGGGGGAGCAGGGAGTGTCGTGAAGAAGCAGGGGCGAGCTGGTGCGGCTCCCTTTTCATCAGCCTGTCTGGTGACATCTCTTGTCATCTCTGGCAGCATTGGCATTGGTGGTTATTTTTGTGTGTTGGTGCAGAAAAGCATCGAGGGAGAAAAAAGATTATTATCCTCCATTATTCAGGGACTCAGAGGAAAGTTGATTCGTGCTGCCGATCTGTGAAATGCCCCTTGAGTGGCCGGGCCCCCGCCTGGGCTGGAAGGAGGCCCCCACTGCGCAGAAATCCCAGCCGCCGGCTCCAGGGTGGCCGGGACGCGGCCTTTGGGCACAGGGCCCAGCTCCCTTCGCCTTCTGTCTCGGCCCCAGGACAGACTCTGCAGCCAGACGCCCAGGTCCCCTCTGGCCGGTGACGTGGCCTGAGCCCCAGGGTGGCTGGCAGAGCTGGGCAGAGTCCCCGTGCTCCCGAGTCCGCGCAGGCGCTGTGTGCTTGTGGGTGGGCGTCCTTGCGGTCCGCCCTCCCCTAGAATCCAGGCTCTCGCTGTCCAGCGCTGCCCCTGTGTCTCCTCGGTGCCCTGGAAGTCCCTGTGCCCGGTGGTGGCTCCGTCCAGAATTTGTTCTCACGCATTGTAACTGAGTGAGAGCTAGGTCTCCGCTTTCCACGGCTTATAGGAAGAAGGATGGTAACAGCATACCTGCGGGACGAATCTTGAGGGCGTTTTGCCGAATGAAACAAGCCAACTGACAGTTCAGTAGGACAAATCCTGTCTGATTCCACTCATATGAGGCACTTAGAGCCACCAGATCCATGGAGTCGCAGTGTGGACGGGCCGGGCGGGCGCAGTGATCCGCAGGGTGCAGGCTGTCCGAAGTCAAAGCAGCTGGGGCTCCGGTGCGTCCAACCGACTCAGGAGGCCCCGAGGACCCTCGGCCAGGGGGGGCCCAGGACCCCCCCGTCACGCTTAGCGAGAGCAGGGCAGCCCCGGGCCGAGCAGCCCCGGCATGGCTGCTGCAGGAAAGGCCGCAGGGCCCACAGCCACAGCGGGACTCCTTGCTGCCTCCTGCGTCCCCGTCAGGGTGCGGGGGGGCCCCGGGCAGAGCCGCCTCCCCGACTCCATGGCCACTTGGTGTCCAGATCGGCGCGCAGGTGGGGCCGGGTCCCCAGGAGCGTCTGCGGGGCAGCCCAGGGCTGGGCTCGGCCTTGGGGTGGGACCCGCGGGGCCCTCACGGCTCCTCCTCTGGCTCCTGCCATTCTGAAGGCGACACGGTGAGCACTTAGGCCTGCTCCTTGTTCACGGTGGGGCCTTGATGGCTCCGACGTGGACCGCGTGTGTCCCCTGCCGCCGTGAAATAAACCCCCACGAACTGCCTCATGAAACGGCACAACTCGCCCTCGAGGTCCCAGTGGGACCCGGGCCTCACGTCCAGGGCTGGTTCCTACGGAGGCTCCGGGGGACCCGTCCCCCTCCCTCGTCCCTCGGCCCCTCCTCTATCCTCCCAGCGTGTCACCTGGTTCGCCTCTCCCACCACCGTCCCCTCCTCGTGATGGGCTGTGAGGACCCTGTGGTGACACTGGCCCCGTAACCAGGACGCTCCCGGCTCCGGCCTCGCCGTCATCCCGCCCTCCACAGCCCCTTCTGCCATCGGAGGCGACGCAGCCGTGGGCCCGAGGACCAGGAAGTGGGCGTCTTCCAGGCAGTACGTGGCCGACCACTGTCATGAAAACACTCGAGGGCGAGACTCCTGCTGCATGTCCCCAGGTCCCCGCCCCGGTCGGGGCCACGCCGGCGCTGCCCGAGGAGCTGTCTCCCTCCTGCACTGAGGTCTCAGCCAGGAGCCCCTCCAGCGCTCAGCTCTGCCCTCGTGGACGCCTGTTCTCAACCTCCTGTGTCGTGTTCATAATCTCAGACCCAGCAGACGTAAGGATCCCACCCCTGTCTGAGGGCTTCCGAGGGTTTGAAACCCCAGGTGACATCAGACTTGTCCATGCAGAATCTCCAGGCCCGGACGCTGGTTTCGCTTTGGAGATGAAGACAGGTGTTTGCAGGGCGAGGAGCTGGCCAGCAGGAGGGAAGGAGACCGCCACCCGGAAGCCCCATGGAACGCACGCCAACCCTGAGTTATCTTAGCACAGCATTCGCTGTGTGTCGGCAGCAGCTCTTAGGAGCATTGCTGTGGCATCTTGGGTGTTTACTGGGTCAGGAGCACGAAGAAGAAGGACCAGGGGCTCCCCGCCCCACCCCCGCACTGCTGCACCGGCGTCCCCCCAGCTGAATGAGACTTCCGGGGCTATGGCTGCTCTTGCCTCCGCCTGCAGGACCCAGGGGCAGGGGTTGGGGGCGTGCACGCGGGACCCGCTCCGTCCTGTCCTGGGAGGGACCCGCTCCGTCCTGTCCTGGGAGGGACCCGCTCCGTCCTGTCCCGGGAGGGACCCGCTCCGTCCTGTCCTGGGAGGGACCCGCTCCGTCCTGTCCCGGGAGGTCCCCGCCGGAGTGGGCTCAGTCCCCAGTGTCTGGTCCATGGCGGCACCGTCCATGCAGGAAGGAAAGGCCCCCTGGCACCCAGCGGGTCTCATGACCTGGCCTCAGGGCGTCCGCTCAACAGTCCCTCCTTGTCTGCAGAGATGAAGGTTAGTAATGCCAAACCCCTGAACACCGTGGCCACAGAAAGTTACCCTGAATTCTCTGACCCCAAGAGTACATTCTGAGCCAACGCACTGCCTGGTTCCTGGGAGAAACGATCACAGCGGTCACCACCCCGAGGTGCCCCCCGTCTCATTACCGGGCTGGACCATCTCCCCTTGTCACACGAGCAGAAGTTTTAATGCCAGGTGCTCAGAGGGAGCAGGAGGGGTCTGTGCCCCCCGACCCAGTGAGGTGAGGCGGGGGGCCAGTGCTAAAGGGATGCCCTCCAGCTCCTGTGGACGGCAAGGCGGCTCCAGCTCCAGGGCTGAGCCCAGACCCCACCTGCAAGTCGCTGTGGGAGCCCCAAGCCAGAGGGGAGGCGAGCCCCCCGACCCGCTGCCTCAGGGGTCTCCAGTGGGCCTCTGGCCTCACTCCTAGGGTGCTGGGGGCTCCGTGAAGGAGACAGAGCGTTTCTCCAGCCCTCCCCTCCCCACCCCACCCCCTGTTGGGCAACACGCAGGCCCAGGGCCTGGGCACCAGGCCAACCCAGAGCCCACGATTGCTGCAGGATGGTCCATCCTCCTGAGGCTGTGTCGGACGTGGTTAGGTGACCACGGGGACAGGTCGTGCCATCGGGGCCCTCCCCGTGCTGGACGTCACCCCATGGCGCCTGCCCGGCGATCAGATGCTGAGGACAGGCCTTCGGAACCGCTGGGAGGATGGGACAGAAGCCTCTGTTTCAGCAAACAGCTCGCAGATTCCTTCATGCGGTGGCGGCCGTCGTTGCCTGGAGACAGTGCTGAGCCTGGCGGCGGCGGGACGAGCTGCGGACCGGCCCGGGGGGAACAGCGCGTCCTCACGCAGGCTTCGCTCAGAGCCAGCACTTCCTTTCCACGGAGGCTGGTGTTTGGCTTGCGAGTCGATTTTTTCCTTTAAGCTCATATGATTAAATCAAGACCCACATAATTAGTTATGGGTTTCATGACTGGGACTTCAAGTATTGAGTTCACTAAGGCACTTGCCAACAGCATCGGAAGCTGGTGACAGAGCTTCTGCTGCGTGTGGGCACAGACACACACGTCGAGTTTGCCAGCCTGGAGCTGGGGTGAGAGCTTTGCTGCTTCCGAGCTGTGTCAGTCAGGGTTCCCGGGAGAAACAAACGGAACCAGCGCAGGGGGCTGTCTCTCCTTGGTTCTCCTCTGTGGGACCCCTGGCCCACCGTGGTGTGTGGAAGCGCGGCACCGTCTGGTCACAGGCTCACAGCTGGAGGGACTTTGCCTCCGATGACTCGGCCTGGAGTCCCCCACCGCCCGCCCCCGGCCTGCCTCAGATGATGCCAGGCCTTAGACTCTGGAGGTGATGCTGAAGTGATTTAGACTTTGGGGGCTGTTGGACGGAATGCAGGGAGAAGGACACGAACTGGTGGCGGCGGGGTGCAGAATGCTACTGGCTGAATGTCATGTCCCCCAAGTTCACATGCTGAATCCTAACGCCCAGTGTGTCGGGGCCGGGAGGCCTCTGGGGGCGACGAGGTCATGAGGGTGGAGCCCTCGTGATGGGATTAGTGTCCCTGTAACAGCGACCCGCCCCTTCGCCATGTGAGGACACAGTGAGAAGGTGCGTCCATGAGCCAGGAGCAGGTCCTCAGCAGACACCGATTCTGCCTGGACCCCACGCGTCTGGCTGCAGAGCTGCGAAGGATGAACGTCTGTTGTTTGAGCCCCAGCAGCAGCACAGACAGACTGCGCCGGTGGCAAAGGAGCCCCTGAGCACGGGGACCTGGGCTTCTGTCCAGCTTCTGGCAGAGCGTCTCCTGTCCACGACGACGTAAGAATGCTGCATTTGGGCAGCTGCCACAGGGCCGGACCATGGGGCTCTCCCACCAGCATCCGCTGGGCACTGGGGCTGCACGTGACCTCCACCTCGTCCCAGGAGGCTCCGGTCCCCACCCAGCAGGGGAAGGTGGCTTCCCTGTGGAAACGCGGCCCGTGGCCCTCTGTGTCCCATCGTCACACGCATGCGAACGGGCTGGTGGTGCTGTCCTGACCTGGTGCCCACAGGGCCCAGTGAAGCTGAAAGGAAAAAGGAAGGATG
Source organism: Balaenoptera borealis (assembly GCF_965194805.1). Taxonomy (NCBI): domain Eukaryota; kingdom Metazoa; phylum Chordata; class Mammalia; order Artiodactyla; family Balaenopteridae; genus Balaenoptera; species Balaenoptera borealis. Next base: position 196,708 of record NC_138875.1, on the reverse strand, counting down.
GAAACTGGCCAGCAGCCTCTGCCGACACAGCCACCCTGGGGCTGCAGGGAGGGCCCCTGTGACCCCAGGGCCCCCAGGGACTGAGCTGGGAACAGAGGCTCCCAGGACCCCTGAAAACGGATAATAGGTTTGGCTGGTTTATTTTCTTGTTTGCAAAGATCTGATCCAGGAGCCACCAAAATCTGGTGGCAGATATTCTGCTGTGGGCAAAGCGTCATCTGAGAGCCAGACGTTCCTGGCTCAGGTCCTAACCCTGATCATCGTTCTCTTCTGTAAAATGAGGACGACGGCTCCAGGGCTGCTGCGAAGGGCGAGGCTTCAGCCCCTCCCGCTGACGCGTCCCTTCTCCGCCCCCCCACACCCCCACCACGCCACCCAGAATTGTAGTCCAAGGCCCGTCCCCACGCCCCCACCACGCCACCCAGAATTGTAGTCCAAGGCCCCTAGCAGTCATTGGCCGCTACGTTGGAGGGACCACTGCCTGTTTTCATGGGAGATCCTCTTACGAGGCTCTTAGAGGCGCTGGAAACTGAGCCAGATGTGCCAAGGGATAAACATGGAGCTCAGGGCACTTTCCTCTACTTTCCGTGTAAATTTGGCAGGAAAAATAGGGGATTTTTGTTTTGGATTTGTGCTTTAGTCTGAGGGGAAAAAAAGACTTGTGCTCAAATGCCTAGAATAGAAGCTACAAGATTTTTTTTTTTTTAAGACAATTTTTTAGAGCAGTTTAAAGTTCACAGCAAAATTGAGAGGAAGGTACAGAGATTTCCCATATGCCCCCTGCACCCCCCCAGATGCACAGCCTCTCCCAGCATCAACATCCCCAGAGTGTGGACGTTTGTTACAAATGATGAACCTACGCCGACATGTCATAATCACTTAAAGCCCACAGTTTACATCAGCGTCATTCTGGGTAGTGTACGTTCTGTGGGTTTGGACAAATGTAAAATGACATGAATCCACCATAATAGCAACACACAGAATCATTCCACTGCCCTAAAATCCCTCTGTGTACCCCCCCCCCCGTATTCATCCCTCCCTCCCCTTCCCCAGGCTCTGGCACCACTGATCTTTTTACTTTCTCCATAGTTTTGCCTTTTCCAGAATGTCCTATAGTTGAAATCCTCTTCAGGTTGGCCTCTTTGACTTAGTAATATGCATTTAAGGTTTCTCCATATTTTTTTCATGGCTTGATAGCTCATTTCTTTTTGGCCTTGAATAATATTCCGTTGTCTGAATGCACCATAGTTTATTTATTCATCACTGAAGGACTGAAGGACATCTTTTGGTTGCTTCCATTTGGCAATTACGAAGAAAGCTGCTATACGCATCTCTGTGCAGGTTTTTGTGTGAACATAAGTTTTCCTTTGGATAAATACCAAGGAGTGTGATTGCTGGATTGTCTGGTAAAACTATGTTTAGTTTTTTAAGAAAGCACCAAAACGTCTTCCGAAGTGGCTGCACCAGTTTTGCGTTCCCGCCAGCAATGAGGAGAGTTCCTGTTGCGCCACATCCTCACCAGCCTTTCGTGTTGTCAGTGCTCTGGGCTTTGGCCATGCCAATAGGTGTGGAGTGGTGTCTCGTTGTTGTTTTACCTTGCATCTCCCTGATGACATATGATGTGGAGCATCTTTTCACGTGCTTATTTGCCATCTGTATGTTTTATTTTTTTTGAATTTTATTTTATTTATTTTTTTATACAGCAGGTTCTTATTAGTTATCTATTTTATACATATTAGTGTATACATGTCAATCCCAATCTCCCAGTTCATCCCACCGCCACCCCCTGCCCCCGCCACTTTCCCCCCTTGGTGTCCATACGTTTGTTCTCTACATCTGTGTCTCTATTTCTGCCCTGTAACCTGGTTCATCTGTACTGTTTTTCTAGGTTCCACATATATGCGTTAATATACGATATTTGTTTTTCTGACCTACTTCACTCTGTATGACAGTCTCTAGATCCATCCACGTCTCTACAAATGACACAATTTCGCTCCTTTTTATGGCTGAGTAATATTCCATTATATATATGTACCACATCTTCTTTATCCATTCATCTGTCGATGGGCATTTAGGTTGCTTCCATGTCCTGACTATTGTAAATAGTGCTGCAGTGAACATTGGGGTGCATGTGTCTTTTTGAATTATGGTTTTCTCTGGGTATATGCCCAGTAGTGGGATTGCTGGGTCCTATGGTATTTCTAGTTTTAGTTTTTTAAGGAAACTCCATACTGTTCTCCATAGTGGCTGTATCAATTTACATTCCCACCAACAGTGCAAGAGGGTTCCCCTTTCTCCACACCCTCTCCAGCATTTGTTGTTTGTAGATTTTCTGATGATGCCCATTCTAACTGGTGTGAGGTGATACCTCATTGTAGTTTTGATTTGCATTTCTCTAATAATTAGTGATGTTGAGCAGCTTTTCATGTGCTTCTTGGCCATCTGTATGTCTTCTCTGGAGAAATATCTATTTAGGTCTTCTGCCCATTTTCTGATTGGGTTGTTTGTTTTTTTAAGATTGAGCTGCATGAGCTGTTTATATATTTTGGAGATTAATCCTTTGTCTGTTGATTCATTTGCAAATATTTTCTCCCATTCTGAGAGTTGTCTTTTCGTCTTGTTTGTAGTTTCCTTTCCTTTGCAAAAGCTTTTAAGTTTCATTAGGTCCCATTTGTTTATTTTTGTTTTTATTTCCATTACTCTAGGAGGTGGATCAAAAAAGATCTTGCTGTGATTTATGTCGAAGAGTGTTCTTCCTATGTTTTCCTCTAAGAGTTTTATAGTGTCCAGCCTTACATTTAGGTCTCGAATCCATTTTGAGTTTATTTTTGTGTATGGTGTTAGGGAGTGTTCTAGTTTCATTCTTTTCCATGTAGCTGTCCAGTTTTCCCAGCACCACCTATTGAAGAGACTGTCTTTTCTCCATTATATATCCTTGCCTCCTTTGTCATAGATTAGTTGACCATAGGTGTGTGGGTTTATCTCTGGGCTTTCTATCCTGTTCCATTGATCTATATTTCTGTTTTTGTGCCAGCACCATATTGTCTGGATTACTGTAGCTTTGTAGTATAGTCTGAAGTCAGGGTGTCTGATTCCTCCAGCTCTGTTTTTTTCCCTCAAAATTGCTTTGGCTATTTGGGGTCTTCTGTGTCTCCATACAAACTTTAAGATTTTTTTGTTCTAGTTCTGTAAAAAATGCCACTGGTAATTTGATAGGGATTACATTGAATCTGTAGATTGCTTTGGGTGGTATAGTCATTTTCACAATATTGATTCTTCCAATCCAAGAACATGGTATATATCTCTCCATCTGTTTGTGTCATCTTTGATTTCTGTCATCAGTGTCTTATAGTTTTCTGCATACAGGTCTTTTACCTCCTTAGGTAGGTTTATTCCTAGGTATTTTATTCTTTTTGTTGCAATGGTGAATTGGGGTTGTTTCCTTAATTCTCTTTCTGATCTTCCGTTGTTAGTATATAGGAATGCAAGAGATTTCTGTGCATTAATTTTGTATCCTGCAACTTTACCAAATTCATTGATTAGCTCTAGTAGTTTTCTGGTGGCATCTTTAGGATTCTCTGTATAGTATCATTTCATCTGCAAACAGTGACAGTTTTACTTCTTCTTTTCCAATTTGTATTCCTTTTATTTCTTTTTCTTCTCTGATTGCCGTGGCTAGGATTTCCAAACTATGTTGAATAATAGTGGTGAGAGTGGACATCCTTGTCTCGTTCCTGATCTTAGAGGAAATGCTTTCAGTTTTTCACCATTGAGAATGATGTTTGCTGTGGGTTTGTCATATATGGCCTTTATTATGTTGAGGTAGGTTCCCTCTCTGCCCACTTTCTGGAGAGTTTTTATCATAAATGGGTGTTGAACTTTGTCAAAAGCTTTTTCTGCATCTATTGAGATGATCATATGGTTTTTCTTCTTCAGTTTGTTAATATGGTGTATCACATTGATTGATTTGCATATATTGAAGAATCCTTGCATCCCTGGGATAAATCCCACTTGATCGTGGTGTATGATCCTTTTAATGTGTTGTTGGATTCTGTTTGCTAGTACTTTGTTGAGGATTTTTGCATCTATATTCATCAGTGATGTTGGTCTGTAATTTTCTTTTTTTGTAGTATCTTTGTCTGGTTTTGGTATCAGGGTGATGGTGGCCTCATAGAATGAGTTTGAAAGTGTTCCTTCCTCTGTCTGCAGTTTTTTGGAAGAGTTTGAGAAGGATGGGTGTTAGCTGTTCTCTAAATGTTTGATAGAATTCACCTGTGAAGCCATCTGGTCCTGGACTTTTGTTTGTTGGAAGATTTTTAATCACAGTTTCAATTTCATTACTTGTGATTGCTCAGTTCATATTTTCTATTTCTTCCTGGTTCAGTCTTGGAAGGTTATACCTTTCTAAGAATTTGTCCGTTTCTTCCAGGTTGTCCATTTTATTGGCACAAAGTTGCTTGTAGTAGTCTCTTAGGATGCTTTGTATTTCTGCAGTGTCTGTTGTAACTTCTCCTTTTTCATTTCTAATTTTCTTGATTTGAGTCCTCTCCCTCTTTTTCTTGATGAGTCTGGCTAAAGGTTTATCAATTTTGTTTATCTTCTCAAAGAACCAGTTTTTAGTTTTATTTGTCTTTGCTATTGTTTTCTTTGTTTCTATTTCACTTATTTCTGCTCTGATCTTTATGATTCCTGTCCTTCTACTAATTTTGGGTTTTGTTTGTTCTACTTTTTCTAGTTCCTTTAGGTGTAAGGTTAGATTGTTTATTTGAGATTTTTCTTGTTTCTTGAGGTAGGATTGGATTGCTATAAACTTCCCTCTTAGAACTGCTTTTGCTGCATCCCATAGGTTTCGGATTGTTGTGTTTTCATTGTAATTTGTCTCTAGGTATTTTTTGATTTCCTCTTTGATCTTCAGTGATCTCTTGGTTATTTAGTAACATATTGTTTAGCATCCATGTGTTTGTGTTTTTTACATTTTTTCCCCTGTAATTGATTTCTAATCTCATAGCATTGTGGTTGGAAAAGATGCTTGATATGATTTCAGTTTTCTTAAATTTACTGAGGCTTGATTTGTGACCCAAGATGTGATCTATCCTGAAGAATGTTCCATGTGCACTTGAGAAGAAAGTGTAATCTGCTGTTTTTGGATGGAATGTCCTATAAATATCAATTAAATCTATCTGATCTATTGTGTCATTTAAAGCTTGTGTTTCTTTATTAATTTTGTCTGGATGATCTGTCCATTGGTGTAAGGGAGGTGTTAAAGTCCCCCACTATTATTGTGTTATTGTCAATTTCCTCTTTTATAGCTGTTAGCAGTTGCCTTATGTATTGAGGTGCTCCTGTGTTGGGTGCATATATATTTATAATTGTTATATCTTCTTCTTGGATTGATCCCTTGATCATTATGTAGTGTCCTTCCTTGTCTCTTGTAACAGTCTTTATTTTAAAGTCTGTTTTATAGGCTATGAGTATTGCTACTCCAGCTTTCTTTTGATTTCCATTTGCATGGAATATCTTTTTTCCATCCCCTCACTTTCAGTCTGTATGTCTCCCTAGGTCTAAAGTGGGTCTCTTGCAGACAGCATATGTATGGATCTTGTTTTTGTATCCATTCAGCAAGCCTGTGTCTTTTGGTTGGAGCATTTAATCCATTCACATGTAAGGTAATTATTGATATGTATGTTCCTATTACCATTTTCTTAATTGTTACAGGTTTGTTTTTGTGGTCCTTTTCTTGTGTTTCCCACTTAGAGAAGTTCCTTTAGCATTTGCTGTAGAGCTGGTTTGGTGGTGCTGAATTCTCTTAGCTTTTGCTTGTCTGTAAAGCTTTTGTTTTCTCCATCGAATCTGAATGAGATCCTTGCCGGGTAGAGTAATCTTGGTTGTAGGTTCTTCCCTTTCATCACTTTAAGTATACCATGCCACTCCCTTCTGGCTTATAGTTTCTGCTGAGAAATCAGCTGTTAACCTTATGGGAGTTCCCTTGTATGTTATTTGTCGTTTTTCCCTTGCTGCTTTCAATAATTTTTCTTTTCCTTCAATTTTTGCCAATTTGATTACTGTGTGTCTCGGTGTGTTTCTCATTGGGTTTATCCTGTATGGGACTCTCTGTGCTTCCTGGACTTGGGTGGCTATTTCCTTTCCCATGTTAGGGAAGTTTTCAAATATAATCTCTTCAAATATTTTCTCTGGTCCTTTCTCTCTCTCTTCTCCTTCTGGGACCCCTGTAATGCGAATGTTGTTGTGTTTAATGTTGTCCCAGAGGTCTCCTAAGCTGTCTTCATTTTTTTTCATTCTTTTTTCTTTATTCTGTTCCGTTACAGTGAATTCCACCATTCTGTCTTCCAGGTCACTTATCCGTTCTTCTGCCTCAGTTTTTCTGCTATTGATTCCTTCTAGTGTATTTTTCATTTCAGTTATTGTTTTGTTCATCTTTGTTTGTTTGTTCTTTAATTCTTCTAGGTCTTTGTTCTTTAATTCTTCTAGGTCTCTGTTAAACATTTTTTGTATCTTCTTGATCTTTTCCTCCATTCTTTTTCCGAGGTCCTGGATCATCTTCACTATCATTGTTCTGAATTCTTTTTCTGGAAGGTTGCCTATCTCCACTTCGTTTAGTTGTTTTTCTGGGGTTTTATCTTGTTCCTTCATCTGGTACAAAGTCTTCTGCCTTTTCATTTTGTCTGTCTTTCTGTGAATGTGGTTTTTGTTCCACAGGCTGCAGGATTGTGGTTCTTGCTTTTGCTGTCTGCCCTCTGGTGGATGAGACTATCTAAGAGGCTTGTGCAAGCTTCCTGATGGGAGGGACTGGTGGTGGGTAGAGCTGGGTGTTGCTCTGGTGGGCAGAGCTCAGTAAAACTTTAATCCATTTGTCTGCTGATGGGTAAGGCTGGGTTCCCTCTCTGTTGGTTGTTTGGCCTGAGGCAACCCAGCACTGGAGCATTCCCAGCTCTTTGGTGGGGCTAATGGTGGAGTCCAGGAGGGCTCATGCCAAGGAGTACTTCCCAGAACTTCTGCTGCCGGTGTCCTTGTCCCCATGGTGAGCCACAGCCACCCCCCGCCTCTGCAGGAGACCCTCCAACACCAGCAGGTAGGTCTGGCTCAGTCTCCTGTGGGATCACTGCTCCTTCCCTCTGGGTCCTGATGTGCACACTGCTTTGTGTGTGCCCTCCAAGAGTGGAGTCTCTGTTTCCCCCAGTCCTGTCGAAGTCCTGAAATCAAATCCCGCTAGCCTTCAAAGTCTGATTCTCTAGGAATTCCTCCTCCCATTGCCAGACCCCCAGGTTGGGAAGCCTGACGTGGGGCTCAGAACCTTCACTCCAGTGGGTGGGCTTCTGTGGTATAAGTGTTCACCAGTCTTTGAGTCACCCTCCCGGTGGTTATGGGATTTGATTTTATTGTGATTGCGTCCCTCCTACCATCTCATTACAGTTTCTCCTTTGTCTTTGGATGTGGTTTATCTTTTTTGGTGAGTTCCAGTGTCTTCCTGTCGATGATTGTTTAGCAGTTAGTTGTGATTCCGGTGCTCTCGCAAGAGGGAGTGAGCGCACGTCCTTCTACTCCGCCATCTTGAACCAATGCCCTGTATGTTTTCTTTTCTCCCATATTTACTGTGAGAACCTCATCGAGCTCCTGGTGGTAAATCTCACAGTATTGAGGGCCTCCCCTGACAGGGTCCCCTGGAGCTTATAACTCTCAGACTTGTTCACACTGAGGCTCCAGCAATTGAAAAATCACAGTTCAGGTGTTCCTACCTGGCACTCGTTCCCATGGCAGCTTCAAGTCTCTGCCCCAGGAAGCTGGACTCCCTGCGTTCACCCGTCTGTCTCTCCAATCTTGGGGGCAGTGACTTGCCCTGTGACCTCACCTCTCTTACGGACCCAAGAAGAGTTGTTGACTTTTCAGTCTGTTCAGCTTTTTAGTTGTTGTTTGGAGGGAGCGGCGACTGCCAAGCTCTTGACGTGCAGAACTGGAAGCCGGTCCCAAGATTCTCTTTGTCATAATCTAGCCAAGGCCTTTGGTTCACCTTCTCTGTCGCCGGAAGAGGCACAACTGGGTGTTGGTTAAGTTCTCAGACTTAAACGCAGACCAGGGCTCCCACCCCAGCTCTTGTAACCCACTGCTGAAGACCTGACAACACTTCCATCTCCTTTCAGAGCCAAAGTTTCCTCGTCTGTGAAATGCAGATACTTCAGAGCTGCTGAGGTTAAATTGAGTAATGCTTGGAAACTGCTGTGGACGGTGCTTTGCACACAGAATTAAGTGACAGCTCTTTACCCTTTTGCAAACAAGATGCTAAAGCACGTGCGGGATGCGGGGTGGGTGGTGGCGAGGAGGCCACGTCCAGGCACTGACTCTCCTTCTCCAGACACTGCTTTGTGTAAACGGCACAGTGGGAGTTGTTGGTCCACAGTGGGAGCAGAGGGGAAGCCAGTCCGAAGGGGCAGCTGGGGAATCAGACGACCGGCCCCTGCCTGGCTGTCAGCCGGCGCCTCATTGCACTCGGGATGTGACCCGGGCCCGTGGCGGGGGCCTCCGTCTCCCCAGCCGGTGTGGAGACCGCAGGGCAGGGCGACCGGGAAGCCGCTGTGCCAGGAAACAGCCCTCTGGTCGCTTCCCCCGCCTCCCTCCTGGTGCCACCGGGGGTCCCCATGCTATCCCCGCACCCCAGGTCTGCAGGGACCCCCTCCGGCCTCCAGGGGAGAGACTGGCCACTGCCCTCGGCTTCAAGCGAGGAGGCCTGAGTCCTGGTCTCCTGACACAGCCACCTCGATCGGGCCCTCGGACAGACCCTCGCTCCAGGACGGAGCGGGGAGAGAAGCGGACAGGGAAGCAAGCGGTGGAGCCCAGCGGGCCTCCCTGCGCCCGTCCCCTCCCAGCCCGTCCCCACTGAGGCCCCCCCCCGGGCCCAAGCGGGGAGGACGGGCGTCACCTTGTGTTGCAGTCAGTGCCAGAAGACCCCGTGCCCCGCTCCTCCACGGCAGCCGGTGTCGGGGCAGCTGTGAGAACACTGAACATGCCTGGAAATGAGTGGGGATCAAGGGTCTCTCCCAGTGTACGCGAGGCCATGTCCTCAGCACTTCCCTCACGGGGTTGAGGTATTTTGCTTTGTAAGTTGCACGTTTAAGGCAGCAAAATTCATCCAGCACCAGCCAGTTTGCGGGAACAGACCTGAGCATTCAGGTGATTTTAGGCTCACTGAAGCCTGAAATATTAAGTGTAACGTGAAGGAATGTTTTTAATGAGAAGACGTCAACTATTGTAATTCAGCAAACCGGCTGTTCCCAGATGAGGGGTTTGTGCTGTTGATTTTACCCCAGATTCTATTTATCAACGCCCGTGAGATCTTTGGTGAGGGTCAGGGTTACTCCAGTGGGTCGGCTTTCTTTGTGGGATCCCCACGTTGGCAGCTCCCAGGGAAGCGGGCTGCGCGCCGAGGAGCAGGGTCTCAGCGAAGACTGGGGGGATTGGGAGAGCTCCTGTTTTCTGATGTGACCTGGCAATGAGCATCTTGAGAAATAAACCCTGCGCTCCAGTGAGAACGGTCATGTGGGCTCAGCACCGTCGGGACAGTGGGAGCACAGGGGACAGGTCTTTGACTTCAAGTATGGTAATGTATAAAAAGGGTAACACATCATGACTAAGTGGAATTTTTTAGGAAAGCAAGCCTGGTTCAACTTTTGAAAATCAGTCAATGTAATTCATAATATTAACACAGCAAAGAAGAAGAGCCATCTGGTCGTCTCAATAGATGTCGAGAAAGCGTTTGACAAAATTCAATATCCATTCACGATTAAAACAAAAACATTCAATTCTAGAAATAGAGGGAATTTCTTTAACCTGGTGGAGAACACCTATTTAAAAAAACCTACAGCTGATGACATACGTCATGAGAGAAAGATAAATGACAGTGCTTTCTCCCTGCCATTGGGAATAAAGCCTATTTATTCAGCATCGTTCTAGAAGTCCTACCCTGTGCAATGAAGCAAGAAAAAGAAAGACAAGTATATGATGGGAAAGGAAGCAATAAAACTATGAACACAAATTCCAGGAAATCCACAAAAAAGATTGTAGAATGAATGAGTGAGTGCAGTTACACGGGGTCAGCACCCCCCTAGGTATTTATCCAAGAGAAATGAAAGTGTCTCCACGAAAGCCCCCAGCCGCTTGCACCAGCCCCAGACTGGAAGGCACCGCCATGCACACCCACGGGTGAAGGGCTAAGTGGCACATCCATGCAACAAGCCGTCAGCAATAGAGCGCAAAGCAGCACGAGTCTCAGGATACGACGTGGGAAGAGCAGACTCGGAAGTCTACACGCGGTGTGAGTCCGTTTATGAGGCGTTCTGGAAAAGGCAGAGGGATCCGTGGTTGCCAGGTCGGGGTGGGGCCGGCCTGGCTGTAAGGAGGCGGCGCGGGGACCTCGGGGATGGTAGCGGTGGCTCCGCGGCTCCACCCGCGGCCTCACTGGAGCGCATATCCTTCCACGTAAGCCTGTGGGCACGTGTCTGACGGTCCCTGAGAACCCACTCCCCAGACGGGCTTTCCAGGTCGAAGGGTACGCAACCTGTGAAGGCTTTGCAGATGTATCTGTGAGACGTTCGTACCGATTTATACTCTGCCCAGTGTCTGGGCCCCTCTCGATCCTTGGCCTGGGGCAGTGGCCCCGTGACCCTGGCCTGGTGGGGAAGCGGGTGAATTGCGGGCTCCTGAGGGGACAGCTCAGCAGTTTCTGATGCACGTGAAAATGTCCTTGTCTACCAGCCAGAGGCCGCCGCAGCCCTGGAGGAACGCGAGCAGTTTCGTTTGGTTGGTTTTTCGGTGACGGTGGGTGATAGTGTTCACGTAAGGTTTGCGTCCGGCACGGAATCTGATGTGCGGCTTCGAGATTTCTGGACGTGCGGGGACATGGACAGCGTGGCCACACGCCCTGCGTCCACGTCTGCGGTCAGCTCAGACTCGCCGCCGCGGTGACAGAGCTGCTGCCTTGGGGGCAGCTGGCCTTCGGTTCTCGAGCCACAAGGAATTGAAGGATGCCCAGTGACTATTCCAGAAGGACAACGAACTGAAGGAGAGGGGAGGGGCCCAGTGCCCAGGGCAGCGCCTGCCAGAGCATCACGCACAGACTCTCAGGCTGGTGCCGAGCTCCCGTCCCGGGGGAGGGGGCGCGGCGGCCTGCGGCCTTTCCCCGGGAAGGGAAGTCTCCTGTGGGACCAGGCAGGACCCAGGGCCCTGGGGGAGGTGGCGGTGCCTCACGGGAGCCCTGGCGGAGCCCATGAGGGGCGCCAGTGCAGGCTGTGCGGGGGGAGCTGCAGCCTGGGGAGAAGGCCCTGCCTCCAGTGCTGGGGGCCCTGCCCACCCCCATCCAGCTGCCACCTCAGCCCCACCGCCGTGCTTCTGGCCTCCTGCCCTAGAGGACGACCAGGCCACCGCAGGGCTCCGCAGCCACCGAGGCCGTCCCGGGCCACCCCCACCTCCCTGTCCCTTCTCCCCCCTCCTCAGGAACCCCCCTTGCCTGTGGGGGACCCTGCCTCCCACCCCCAGCCCGGCTCTTGCATCCATAGTGAGAACCCACTGCACCTGGTCCCCGTGAGTGGCGGGCCTGTGATGGTCGCGCGTGGCCCAGCCTGCGGAGCCCAGGGGTTCCTTACGGCAGGTGCGCCCTCAGCTCCCCGCACCCACGGGTGGCCGGAGGTGGAGGGGCCGAGAGGGGGTCAGGGCTCCGGTGTGGTAGCGACCCAGCCAGAGAAAGGGGCTCTGGGCCCTGGGGTTCCCTTTGCTGCTCCTGCGTTTCCCCTGTGGAGCCGGAAGGTGCTGGTGATTCTGAAGGGGGAGCCCTTTCCCTGGGCTCTGGGGGTCGTTGGTCCATTAGAGTGCCTCTGGCATATTCCAGGCCGTCTTCCTGGGGTCAGAGGTGGCCCTGCAGTTCTCATGGGAACACCCCCGGGGGACGCGAAGGGTGGTGTGGAGGTGAGACGGTCCCACCCACTGAGACCAGACACGGAGGTCCCCACTGCCCGCGACCGTCCCGGGGTGTAGGGTCCGCCTTCTCTCCCTCCAGAAACGACCACTCCGGAGTCTCCGTGTCCTCCCCAAGCCCCCGAGACCCGAGCCCTCCCCTCCCGCCCCGACAGCGGCGGGGGTGGCAGCCGTTAGCAGACGCCCCGTCCGGCCCCGACGGTCAGCCCCCGGGGGAGCAGACGACCGGGGCCCCCAGCCTCGAGCCGGGCAGGCAGGGTGTGAAAGGTCGGCTCGGCTCGGGCAGGGGCGGCACCGCCCCGAGGCCGGCGCACAGCACCCCGTGCGGGGCAGCTGTGGCCTAATCACCGGCGTCAGTGAAAGTGCAGGCAGTGGGGCCGTCACAAGTGGGTGAACCCGCGGAACATAGATTTACCGCTGACCCAGTTTTGGCCAAATAGGCCAGATGTGTCAAATTATGATAAATCAGCGTCATTTTCTGGACTAAAAGTTCCAGAAATAGCTCCCTCCAGTGAACCTCCTGGCTGGTCCTTCAGGGGGTGAGGGGAGGCGCCCACAGTACGCCTCTTCCCGGACCCACCTGATGGATCTGGCTCCAGGCCGGTGCACTGGGGTCGCTCCTCCAGCACGGGCCGGGGGGCCGGGGCCTTTGTCCCTCCCCCCACCAGCACACGTGGCCGCAGCCCGCCTGAAGGGGAGCCAGTGGCTGCACTTGGCCCAGGGATGATGGGGGACCCAGAGCCCAAGGTCGGCCCGGACGAGGGGGCGTCGTTGGGGGTGCTCCTGGGGCGGTGGGTCATGGGACCCCCAAGCACCCCTTGGGCTGAGGTCATCAGAGTCCTGAGCAGGTGAGGCAGGTACGACCCGGGGCTCCACCCTCCCCTCCCCCTCACCTACCAGTGGGTCCCCTTCCCCCGCCCAGGGTTTCCAACCCTGTCAGTCCCCGCGGCCCCAGCTGCGTCTTCCTGCCTAAATTCAGTTTTCCTGGAGCTGCTGTGTCCTAAGGCCCCAGGCCCAGTGGGAGGCCCGTGCCAGGTGGTCAGAGGCCCGGGGCATCAGCGCCGCCTGGGGGGTGCTGCAACCTCTCAGAGCCTGACAAGGGAGTGCCCCAGGGTCACCATCGGGGCTTGGAGCGCCCACCCCCCACTGCTCGGGAGTGGACTCCGCTTTTCCACCTGTGCGCCCCACGAGCGGGTCCGAGACTGAGATGGGGTGGGAGCCCTTCGTCCAGCTGGAGCCGGCATCACCTCTGTTTGAGGATGGACCTGCCCAGTGACATCCAGGGGTGTATCCTAAAGCTGTGACCTTCCCTGGGGCCCACCCTTGTGTCCGGGGCCACGCGGGGAAGTAAGCACATGGCCGGTTTTTCCAGGCGCACGACCGGGAGGGTGACTGATGTAGAGGCCAAGGCGCTGCGCTCAGACAGCTCATTAATGAGAACGCCAGGCTCCACTCGATACACATAAATCGCCCTGGGCGCTGGGAGGCTGGCTCAGAAAGTGCAAATCGGAGAGGTTTGCGGGAGTCGGGGTGCCCCAGGTCCCCTGCAGACCGTTGACACATTGGTGTCCGGCTTGTGGAGCAGCCCTGTGGGGTCCTGCTCACCTGTGCGCCCTCAGGGCACCGAGGCCAGTGCTGCAAATGTCTTCTGAACCACGACCTGCTTCCTGTTGGGAGCACCAGGCGGGTCCTCACCTCCGGTCCGCGTGGCGATGGAAGGTCACCACTTCTTGCTGGGCGGGGACTCAGAGGGACGTGAGCCAGGTGGGGACGGTGCAAGGCCCCGGGTCCCCTCACGCCCGGTGTGAGCCGGGCCGAGACTGAGAGCGGAGAGCGTGAGGGGCGTCCGCTGAGTCTGGTGTATTCTCCTGACCTTTCCTCCTGTTCCTCAGCAGTGATAGAGGTAACCTGGGGAGGGGGTTTGGGCTGGCTGGGGGCTCGGGGGCAGAGGTGCGACGTGGCCAGACGGGGGCAGCTGGGGAGGTCTGCACGCTCTCTGGCTTCTGCTCTGGACGCCCCTGCACACGGAGCCCCAACACCGGGGTCCCCACTCACTGTCCCCACCCAGCCAGCCACACACTCTGGGATTAATTAATAAGTCTTTTTTAAAAAATAGCTTTGCTGATATATAATCCACACACTATGCAATTTGCCCAGTTTGAGTGTACAATTCAGCAGGTTTTCATATGTTCGCAGGTTGTGCCGCCATCACCACCGTCTGATTTTAGAGCATTTCTGTCTCTCAAAAGAGAGCCAGTGCCTTCAGCACTCACTGCCCGGCCCCATCTCTCCCCCCACCAGCCCCAAGCAACCACGGATCGACTTTGTATTTATAGATGTCCTTGTTCTGGATCCGTGAGAACAGAACCATCCAGCACGTGTCTTGTGTAACTGGATCCTTTCACTCTGAACTATCTTCAGGGTTCGTCTGTGTCGTAACAGGAATGAGCGCTTCATTCCTTTCCATGGCCCGATAATGTCCCATTGTATGGAGCTACCAAGTTTTGTTGATCCATTAGTCATCGGATGGACACTTGGGTTGTTTCCACTTTCTGTGAGTCATGCAGCCACGAACATCCGTGTAGTTTCTGTGTGCACATGCATGTTGACTTCTCTGGGCTCACGCCGAGGAGTGGAATTGCAGGTTCACGTGAGGAACTGTATGAGGAACAGCCGAAGTGACTGGACAGTTGCATGTTCCCATCAGCAGTGCACGAGGCCCTGATTTCTCCAGCACTTGTTGTCTGCTCTTTCATTCTGGCCGCGCTGGTGGGTGTGAAGTGGGACCTTCGAGTGGGTTTGATCTGCACTTCCCTGATGATTAACGGTGTTGAGCCCCGTTTCATGCGCTTCTTGGCCACTTGTGTGTCTTCTGCAGAGAAAGGTCTATTCAGATCCCTTGCGCATTTTTTTAATTGGGTTGTTTGTCTTTTTTTATGGTTGAGTTGTAGGAATTCTTTCTATATTCTAGATACAAGTCCCTATCGTATATGATTTGTAAATATATTCTCCCATTCTGTGGATTGTCTTTAAAGACCTCATCTCCAAAAAGTCACCTTCTGAGGTACTAACAGTCAGGGCTTGAACAGAAGGATTTTGAAGAGGAGTAGTTCAGGCCATAACAGTGTCCTTGAAGCGATTATGTTTTAAATTTGATTAAGTTTAATTCATCTATTTTATCTTGTTTGCTCCTGCTTTTGGTATCACATCTAAGAAGACTCTGGGATCACTGGTTTTCAGCCTGAAGACCTTCCTTTAGAGTTTTTGTAAGGCAGCTCTCAGTTTTTGTTTATCTGGGCAAGTCTTTATGTCACCCTCATTTTGTAATGACAGCGTTGCTGGATGTAGGATTCTCGGGCAGGCGGGTGTTTTCTGAGCACTTTGAACACGTTGCCCACTGCTTTCTGCTGAGATGTAGGCGTAATCTCACCGGAGTGAGCTCTCAGGTGACCTATCGCTGTCTGCTGCTTCCAAGGTTTCCTCCTTGCCTTTGGCGGTCAGCATTTTTCCTGTGATGTCTTTTCCCTGCTGGAGCTCAGTGAGCTTCCTGGGCGTGTAGGTCCTTGTTTTTCAATAGATTTGGAAGTTTTCAGCCACGGTTTCTCAAACACTCTTCTCCTTCTCTCCTCTCCCCTTCCTGCTGGTACCTGGATTCCTTGGTGCCAGCACGATCCTTGCGTCCCTCTGTTCTCAGCCTGCGTAATCGGCACCAATCGATCTTCAAGTTCACCAATCCTTTCCTGTGACAGTTCACATCCACTGCTGAGCTCATATAGTGAATTTTTTGTTATTGTACTTTTCAACTTCAAAATTTCCGCTTGGTTCTTTTTAAATTTTTCTTTATTGATACTCTCCATCTGATGCAAAGGATTGTCGTCATACCTTCCACTACTTCTTTAATCAAGTTCTCCTTAGTTCTGTGAATGTACTTACAATGGCAGTTTTGAAACTTTTTGTTAAATCTGACATTTGGTCACTCTCATAGGCAGTTGTTGCCCGATTCCTTTTCTGATGTATGGGTCATACTTCACTGTTTCTTTGCCTGCCCTATGATTTTTTATTGAAAACTAGACATTTTAGATAATACAATTTAGGAACACTGGATATTGCCTTCCCCTGCCCCCCAGTTCAGGGCACGTTACTGTTATTTGCTTGTTTAGTGATTGGTTGGATTATTTTAGTGAAGTCTATTCTTGCCCTGCCCCCTGCCACACACACGCACACACACACACACACACACACACACACACACACACACGCACACGTGTTCAGCCCTTGCCGCTGCTCCTCTAAGAGGCCCAGTCACCCTGGTTTTGGTAGCACTTGGGTCTCTTTCCCTGACCGAACTTTGAAACTCCTCTAATTGCTGGCTGATTGCTCTGTTGTTTTCAACTGCCCTTGGGCATAAATTCCTCTAGAAACCAGTCCAGCCACATTGTGGCTCTTAGGATGGAACAGTTTCTGAGGTCGGTGCTGATATTTGTTCTGACCCCAGGAGGGCTCCTCCAGTTCTGTACCCCAGTTCTCCCCTGCAAACTGGCCACCCCACAGCCTAGGCTGTGTCTTCATTAGATCCACAAATGTCCTCTTGTTTCCCTTCACTGCAACCTCTACCACTCTTGAGAGCACCCTTGGGTTTGAACGTCACCATTTTCTGTTGCAAATGAAGTCAGTTCCCCTGGGAAGTGATCAGGGGCATCTCTCTTACAGTCTGCGTCTCCCCTACACAACACCTCTGTGCCAGGGCTCTGGGCCTGGGGGTGGGGCAGTGGCAGGCTCCTTCCTTGGTCGCCCCCATTCTCTGAGCTGAGTGCCCTGCAGAGAGACGGGGAGCCAGCGGGCGGGCCTCTCTGTCGTCTCTCCTGGCGTGGAACCACCCTCACAAGCTGGGGCGAGGGCTCTGGGGGTCCCGGCGTTCTCAGGGCACAGCCTCCATTCCACTGCAGGAGTGGGGGCTGCGTGGGAGCAGGTGCCCCTCTTCCCAGCCGCACTCCCCGGGGACTCAGCCCACGGGCACAGGGAGCCCCGCGTTGGTGGCTGCAGCCTCGGGAGCGCAGCCCCCTCCTCGCTGAGCTGGGACGCTGCGGGAGTCTTGGTTCAAATACCAAAGACTCTCCTTTTTAAACCAGTTTCCACAGATTTTCTTGAATACGTTTTTCATTTTCTGTTGTCCTTAGGAGTGTTTCCAGAGGCTTTAAAATGGTTGTTTTTTAACGATTTTCTCTGGTTTTGCTGGGGAGCTGGCCAGCTGAGCTCTGCTTGCTCTCCTGTGGGAAGCCAACCTCCTAGTAAATTTTTGTGGTTTTTATTTTTACAGGACTTGGGCTTTTGTGGTTTACAGCCCTTGCCCTTGCGGTGGCACACGTGCACGGGTGGGCGTCAGGAGGAAGGGCAGCCCGGGAGGGACAGGCCTCCCTGCCCCCAGCACGTGTCCCCTTCTCCCCCCAGGGCGAGTGCTCCCCCAGGTGCCGCAGCCTCTTTGTGCTGGAGACGGTGTGCGTGGCCTGGTTCTCCTTCGAGTTCCTGCTGCGCTCGCTGCAGGCTGAGAGCAAGTGTGCCTTCCTGCGGACACCGCTCACCATCGTCGACATCCTGGCCATCCTGCCCTTCTACGTGTCGCTGCTCGTGGGCCTGGCGGCGCGGCCGGGCGCGGGCGGCAGCAAGCTGCTGGAGCGCGCGGGGCTGGTGCTGCGGCTGCTGCGCGCGCTGCGCGTGCTCTACGTGATGCGCCTGGCGCGCCACTCGCTGGGGCTGCGCTCGCTCGGCCTGACCGTGCGCCGCTGCGCGCGCGAGTTCGGGCTGCTGCTGCTCTTCCTCTGCGTGGCCATGGCCCTGTTCGCGCCGCTCGTGCACCTGGCCGAGCGCGAGCTGGGCGCGCGCCGCGACTTCTCCAGCGTGCCGGCCAGCTACTGGTGGGCCGTCATCTCCATGACCACCGTGGGCTACGGCGACATGGTGCCGCGCAGCCTCCCCGGCCAGGTGGTGGCGCTCAGCAGCATCCTCGGCGGCATCCTGCTCATGGCCTTGCCCGTCACCGCCATCTTCCACACCTTCTCGCGCTGCTACTCAGAGCTCAAGGAGCAGCAGCAGCGCGCCGCCGGCCCCGAGCCCGCCCTGCGCGAGGACAGCGCGCGCTCCGCCTCCGCCACGGAGGACGACGGCTCGCAGGGCCCCGACGGCGCCGGCCCGGCCGGGGACTCCGTGGCCGGGCCGTGGGCATCCGCGGGGCCGCCCTGACCCGGCGGGGCCGCGGCACCGGCGAAGAGGCTGCTCCCCCGGAGCGCCAGGACCAGAACCGCGTTCTCGCCTCCCGCCGCGCACGGAGGGACAGGGACGACTCTGGGGGCGCGGCTCCCTTTGCCGTGCATGTTGCTCGACCCGCACAGCCCGGAACTTGGCCCGGGGCTGACCCCGGCCTGAATCGGGGGTCAAAGCCATCCTGTGCTTTGAGTACAGAGCTGACCTCCGAGGAACATCACCAGCCCGCTCTCCGCTTTCCTTGTGTCTCTGGAGTTTTGCGTCCATGATGGCCAGCTAAAAATAAATGCAACGATCCCGGAAGCTCCAAGCCTGTAGCAGATGCCAGAAGGGCACACTCGTCCCCAGGCCTCACCTTGACCTTCCCCTGCTCGTCCCTGGAGAGGGCGCAGCCCCTTCCTGATCCTGCCATGTCACCCACGGTGGGCCGTGCCCCACCAGAGGGGTCTCCCCATCACATCTGCAGAAGCCCACGTCCCTGCCAAGCGATAGGGACAGAGGTGTGACACTGATGCGCGCAGCACCCCGGTTCCTTCAGGGGCGGGCCCCAGCCCCGACCTCTGACCTCCCTTCCCTGGCACGAGCTCCGTGGGGATCTTCCGGGATCCCTCCTCACCTGTTCGCCCCTGAAAACGCCCGGCAAAGCTGAAGGCCTGCACGTCAGCCGGCCCCACTCCTGCCCTCGGGCGCCTCGGCCCCCCGCCCCCGCCCGGGGTGACTGCGCTGCTTCTCTGGAGGCGAGAGGACTCTCCGCTGACACGTCGCTCCTCAGCCAGCACGGCTGGTCGTCCGGGAAGAAACCGCTTCCTCCTGCGGGGCGGGGAGCCTCGCCGATTTTCCCTCCAAGGGTTCGGTCAGCGGTGGAGTGACCCAAGGCAGCTGTCCCCTGTCCTCCCCCCCTCCCCGCCCGCTGCAGTGGCTCTGAGGGCACCCAGGCGCCCTGCAAGACCAGAGGCCACCTCGGGTCACGGGATGGGGTGCCCGTCGGCCGTCCTGCTGGGAACCGCGGGGGTGTGGGGAGGGGCGGAGCGCCCGCCGCTGGCTTGGCCGTGCCGTCTCCCCACCGCCACCCCGACCCCCCCACACGGTCCCGCCGGCTGCGCTCTGGCAGGCTCCGCTGGCTGTGGCCTCGGTTGCCCATCTGGGTTGGGGGCCGGGAAGTGGCCAGGTCCCCGCCAGCCTGCTCCCTCATACACGCCAGGGAAACCCGGACTGGAGACACCCCTGTGGGACAGCTCTGTGCATTTCCTGCAAGACGTGGTGTTGCCGTCGCTGCTTCCTTGGCCACCTGCTGAGAACGCTGGAAAGCACTGCGGGAGGGAGGGCAGGAGACTGAGCTTGCGAGTGCAGCTGTCTCAACCCCCCCCAAGTGCTGGGCAGAGAGCGATGGTCAGTTCCCGCCGACTCACGACGCGCTGACGCGGGGGCACTGGGTTTGGGTTGCCCTGGCCACCAAACCAGTGGGGCAGGCTGAGTGGGCCAGGCACACTCCTCTGCACCTCAGTTTCCCCACCGGTAAAACCAGCGTGATCCCCAAGCACCCGCTGGCTCCACAGCCCCAGGATGCAGGATCCTGGTCCCCGCCAGAGCTCTCCGGTTGACCCCCAACGTCTGTGAAGCGTTTAAGGGGGTGACTTGTGTCTGTGACACTCCAGGAATCAGCCAACACTCCCCTTCCCCTCAGGGCTGCTTTCTGCACAGCTGTGCGTCCTCCCTTGGGCCCGAGGGGCCCTCCCCCACCCCCAGCTGACCCGCGTGTGCCACTCAGACTGAACGGGGCAGCTCCGGGGCTGAACGTGCTCCACTGTCAATGTTGAGGGTTGGAAACTCCCATGTTTGCTTCCAAAATAGCCCCAATTCCTGTACCCCTTATCTTCGGGGAAAATGCATCCCCCCCGCGCGTGCGCGCGCGCGCACACACACACACACACACACACACACACAGTTTCTTCTTGGCCAGCTGGATACCAGGGCTGGGGTGGCGAGGGCAGCTCGAGAGCTGTGGGCAGGGTGCCGGCACCGTTTGCAGCTCTTTATCTGCTCTAAGCTTTCAGAAGCTCACCTGAATGAGATGGACTTTCTCACGCACCCCAGGAGCTGGGGCAGCAGCACCATTTTGTTCCCATTTCCAAAATGCTATCCTTGTTGAGAGG
The DNA here is from genome assembly GCF_965194805.1 of Balaenoptera borealis. NCBI lineage: Eukaryota > Metazoa > Chordata > Mammalia > Artiodactyla > Balaenopteridae > Balaenoptera > Balaenoptera borealis. The sequence goes on along the minus strand of NC_138875.1, from coordinate 176,318 downwards.
AAGAGCTATAAAAAAATAGGACATTTAGGGTTTTGGGGAAAAAGTGACCTTCATGTATTTTTTTCACTAGCAGCCCCACTTCTCGTGGGGCTGTTAGAAACGTCTGCCCTTTCCCCGGTGGATGGCTGTGCCCAGAGCTCGGGGTTCCGAGCTCTCCTGGCCGGGGCAGCAGCTGGGCTTGTGACTCTGCTGTGTCTGAAGCGCAGCTCTGGGGCTCGCTCCTCGGGAGGACACAGGGGCCGCGTCAGTGCCGTTTCTTGGCTCGTTAGTGAAGTCCCCAAAAGGCACCCTCATATGTCTTTTTGGTTTTTTACTATTTGAACTTACGGCCTTAATTTTTAAATTAAAAGTTATTTTCAATTAACACATTATCAGAAGGAAAACAAAAATCCACCCCCAGAGCAGGACCCCTGTCCTGCGTGATTCAGTACACGGGCTCCAGGGTCCACACCGAGGCTCCCTGCTGCCGGGGGCGGCCACGTCGGATGTCACCACCTTTGATCAGCTCACTCAGACTCTCCGAGGCCAGCGCTACAGGCTGGGGTGACTGACTCATCGAAAACTTTAAAATATATCGCTTCCATGTATTTTGACTTTGTTGATTTTTTTGGTCTTGCCCTCAGCATAAATACTCTCCGTGAAAAAAAAAAAAATGCTCGGTACAAACGGATCCAACCCTACTTGCTACACAGAATTACCGGTTTTCCTTGAAACACTTTTTTTGGCCTTTAAAGGAGACACTCCCCAACCTTCTGAGACATCCCGTCGTTAAGGGAACTGTGCGACTGGCGGAGACCCGGGCGCCACCACCTCGCCCCGCCTGGCCCTGCTGGCGCAGGGCGGTCACTGTCCCCGGGGGCCTGAGGGAGCAGCCCCGGTCTCACAGGGGCCGGAACTGTCCCCCGAGGAGGAGACGCTGGCCCAGCCCTTCCCTGGGGTCCCCTGAGGTGAATGAGGACGAGACCGGTCCTTTACTCTGCCCTGGACCCCCCACTCCGACTCCACTCACAAGGCCACACTGGATCCGCGAGCAGTTTATTGAATTAAAGCCACCCTGACAGAATCACCAGTGCTCCCACACATGGCATGTAAGTCACCCCTGCAACCGGTAATGTTTTAATTTGGAGGCAATGACTGCTACAGACATCTCCTTTCATTTTTTAAAAATAAACGTTTTCAAAGCATCTTGCAGGCCAGAGAACTAAGCAGGATCCTCAAACAAACATTCAGGAGTTTTTGAGGAAAACTCAGGAGGAGGAAACGGCTCCGCACGCCTTCCACTGGCCACGGCAGATGCTGCAGCTTTGGCACCAGCCCCAGGACCGTGGACACTACAGAGCCACCCCTCTGCCTGGGGGAAGGGAAAGCGCCTGCGGGAGCCGTGTGGAAGCATCTAAATGCTCGCCCTGCGGGGCCTGGAGTTGGAGCAGGGCCGCTGGGCACGGCTGAGATGCTTGTGTAAACCGAAGGGGGACCAATGCCAGACCAGCAGCCCCACCACCACCAGGCACAGCGGATGCGGAGGGCTGCACGGGAGGGGGGGGGGGCGGCAGAGATGCCCTGCACAGCATGGGGACACCTGCCTTGCTGTCCCCTGCCCTGACCCGCAGGCATCTCCAAGCCTGGAAGACAGACACCTAAGGCCGTATCTGCAAGCACACGATTCCCAGAGGAAAGGGATGCCGGTGCGGTAGCCCTCTGTGGGGACGGCCAGGGGGTCTGCCCGGCCCCAGACCCGGGCCCTCGGCCTTCCCAGGCGGCCCTGGGGGCTGCTGCACCTGCCGTGCCCCAGCACCCACGGAGAACCCAGGCCCCGCTCCCAGCACCCCGGGGCTCACACGCCCGGCTGGAGACGCTGGGTCCACAGCAGCCCGCCCAGGAGGGGCCGGCAGAGCCGCAAGGCCGCTGGGGGCCCTGGAAAGGTACCTACCTAGGGTTTCGCAACCAGAGCCCTGTGATGCTTCGGTACCTCATCCCCACGTGTCCCGGGCCCGACACTGCCGTGAGTCACCCACAGCCAGTCTGAGGCTGCGGGCTCCGTGGGCTGGGACCCGGGCTCTCCTGGTGCCGTTTCTCACTGCTGCCCCCCGTCTCACCCATCTTGGGGCTCCCCAGCCCAGCTGCAGGCCCCCTCGGCCCCATCAGCCACGTCGAGGCCACGGGGGCTGAGATGTGGAGGTTTCCTGAGGTCCTTGGTCCTGCAGGGCCCAGGGTGGCCTCCTCCTGGTATATGAACATGACCCAGGCTCCAGCCAGCAGTATTTTGAGCCAAAGTGGGAGAGGAGACCTGCTTTTCCGTCACCTTGAGAACAGCAGGTGCCCAGCCTGGGGGGAAAACCTGCTCACACGAGTCCTGGGTAACAGAGCACAACGTCGGCACCCAGGCCCCCATCACCCCCCGAGAGCCACAGAAGCTGAGCAAGACCCCAATGGCTGGGACCCTGTCTCGGGGCCGCAGCACCCACCTGCCCCACTCGGGGAGGACAGGTGGCCGGGCCGGAGCCCACGGCCCGTGGTCCCGCATCCTCATCCTCCCGGCTGCCTCAGAGGGCCTTGGCGCTGGCGGGATGCGCCGCGTGGGGGGCTGGCTTCAGGGGGTGGCGGGTGAACACGTAGGCCTGCCCCAGGATGGCCAGGTCCACCACCACCTGCAGCAGCCCGCACACGGAGAACTGCAGGGGCGCGCCGTTCAGCAGGAAGTAGGCCGTCTTGAAGGTGTCGCCGCTCGTCCACATGAGGACCATCTTGATGCTGTGGAGAGAGAAACGGTGGTCAGGGCTCACAGACCATGGTTCAGGGGTCACAACCCTGGGGTCAGGGCTCACAGACCATGGTTCAGGGGTCACAACCCTGGGGTCGGGGGATATAATCCAGGGGTCAGGGGCCAAAATCTAGGGGTCATAACCCAGTGGTCAAGGGTCATAATCCAGGGGCCAGGGGACATAGCCCAGGGGTCAGGGGGACATGCCAGGCCTCGGCCCACCCTCCCGTCCCTCCAGTCCTGGCCACGAAGCCACCGCGTGCACGGCTGCAGGGACAGGAAGGCCCTTCGGCAGGAGCAGCCTCAGCTCTCCGGAGCAGGGGAGGGGCCGGCACAGGGGCCGAGCCCACACGGCCTCACAAACGTCCCCTCCTTCCTGGCTGCAGGCACATCAGGTGTGTGTCCCTCGGGAGACATGCTGTGGCCTCAGACGGGAGAGGGAAGACCGCCACCTCCTCACGCCGCGTCCCACAGGCTGACCCTGCAGCACGAGAACTGGCCTGGGAGGGGCGGCCCTCTGCCCCACACACCTGCACCCAGGGGTGCTGAGAAGGAAACCAGAGGCTGCCGGGCAAAGCAGGGTGATGCGGGCTTCTCCCGGGAATCCCCTCCCGGCCAGGCCCCTCACTCAAAAGACAGCCTGAGGGCGATTCCATTCCTGGTCATTGGTGCCACTCCCAAAGTCTCAGATCGGTCCGTGTGGCACAGAGCGGCCCCGTGTCATCTATCGCTCACGTCTGCACACACCTCTCCACACACAGCATCTAATGCCTGGCTTGCCAGGTAACGAGCATCAGCACCATCGTGTTTTCCTGCATAAAGTGTTTAAATCAGACCCACTTCCACAGCAGGCGCACACTACATGGCTCACTAAGCCAGACCACGGTTTGAGGGGGGGCTGCCTGTCACAGGGAGGAGGTGAGGACCCTCAGGGACAGGATGACACCAGGCTGGGAGCCGTCTGTGCCACAGGCAGGGCAGGCACTTTGCGCCCCTGAGGTGGCCCTGGTTCACCCCAGAGCTGGGAGGCCTCCGACCCCAGGTCAACTCTTATCAGTAAAACCAGGCGAGGAGCCCGTGGCCCAGTGCAGGGATGTCCACGTCCCCTGCTCTGCCCACCGGAGGGTCAGCCCGACCGCGCAGAACCGGGACAGGAAGGGGACAGCTCCCCTGACCTGCGCCCACGGCGGCTGGAGGCTTCCATGGTCCTCAATCAGGAGAATGACTCAGGGCTCGGGGAGGCCCAGAAGGCTGGTTCCCGTCGACCCCGCAGCCGGCCCACCCGTCTCAACAGCCCAGTGCATCTCACTTGGCCTGTCATGTTGACTCACATGGCGTTTAAAGACTTTTGTTTTTAATTAGCTGATAACTAACTGCATTTAAAAATCCAGGTTATTATATATCATCAGTCCGTTTTCTCTGGCTTTCAACATTTATTTGACTTTGGTTTTTAGCAGTTTGTGGTGTAATGCATGTTTGGGACTTGCTGAATATCTTAAATCTGTACGTTGATCTTGCATCAAATTTGGGAAGTTTTCAGCCATTATTTCTTCAACATTCTTTTCTGCGCCACTCTTTCCCCTCTCCTGTGGTCTCAGGTGACACAAATGTTAGATTTCATGGTGCTGTCCCTGAGTCTATTCTCTTTTTTTCCCCCGATTTTTTTTCTGTTGTTCAGAATGGATGACTTATATTGATCTTCAAGTTCATTAATTCGTCCTCTGTCATCACCATTCTACTACTGAACTACTGAAGTATAGTTTTTATTTAGCTACTGTATTTTTCAATTTAAATTTTTCTAGTTGGCTTTTGTTAGAGCTTTTATTTCTCTCCTGAGATGGTCTGTCTTTGCGTTCATTTCAAGAGTGTCTGCTATTGCTCCTTAGAGCTCAGTTATACTAGTGACTTTAAAATCGGATAATTCCAGTATATGTGTCACCTTAGCTGACTGTCTTTCGATTCTTTGTTGTCTGTTGATTGTCTTTTCTTTTGAGAGTTGTTGACATTTTCCTACTCTTCATGGTGAGTAATTTTGGTTTATATCCTAGACGTTTTTAACATTATGTAAGGAGACTCTGTCTTGCTTCAATCCTGTGGAGAATGTCGTTTTTTATGTTCTACCAGGGAACTGACACGGTTAAGTTCAAGCTGCAAGTTCTGGCTGGTTTTCAGGGGCTACGGCTCAATTTCAGTTCAGTTTTCAAAACCACTGCGGCGCTATTCGTATCTGCACTGTGTGGGCGGCCCTCGGTGGCCAGGCTGGGACTTGGGTGGTGGTCTGCCCCACAGGTCCTGGAGGAGAGCCCTTCCTGCTCCTCAGACCAGGCAGAGCGGCTTCTCTCGGAGCTTTCTACCCAGCACACCGTTCCGGACTTGGGGCTGTGCTCGAGTCCCAGGCTGGCAGATGTGAAAAAACAAAACACCTCGTGTCATTCATACTTCCTCCCCGCAATCCGTCTGCTCCAGCACCCAGGCTGCTCCGTCCGTCCCGTCCAGATTTGTAGCTGCACCCAAGGGGAAAGACGGGCCCTTCACGGAAAAGATCTGAGATTAGTAGCATTCCATCACTGGCCACCCTGTGCCCCGTCCCGAGTTCTGCTGGCCTTCGCTGACTGGTCCCTGTGGGCACCTGACCTAGTAGACCCTGGACAACGGCTGAGGAGCAGCAGGGAGAATGCCTCGTTGCTGTCATCTCTTCTACGTGGCATCTGTCACCGCAAAGTTGTGCCTCTCTCTCCGTCTGAATTCTGTCCTGCTCTGGTGCACCAACTCGGAATTTTAGAGTGAAGTAGCAGTGTGACAAATGGTCTGTAGGTGACTCTGCATCACGGCCCAGGGACACAGGGGACTGGACAGGGGCCGCCCACGGCGGCGCGGGTCAACCTGCACACGTGGAACCCCGGGGGGATTGCAGAGGCCGGGCGGGAGGGAGATGCACACGACACGGTGGAGAAACGCACCAGAGCGACAGCTGTGGCGGGAGCGGTGTGCGCCGGGGACTGGGCACCAGGAGGCTGCGGGCACCTGGGCAGACCGGAGCCAAGATCCACCCATCCGAGCTACAGACATGCCCGGCCTGCCAGCGAGGCTGCCCACAGCTTTCCACAGCTCGGAGCACTTCCATTTCAAAGGAAAACCCACACCCACAGAGCAAGCATTTCAAGGAGAAGCTCCGACAAGCAACCGCTATTTCTGCAAAAGGCCGTAAAGACAGGAAGAGAACCAACGAGTCATAAATGAGTCTAGTTCTATTTTACAGAATTGGGAGCTGAGGCACAGTCTCCCCCAGAGATACCCGAACTTAACAGGAGACCCAAAGACCCTCCCTCCAAAAACAAACAACACGGGGTGGCCTGTGCGGCCCCTGTTATGGAGGAGAGGCTGAGACACAGAGAAGTCGGGTGGCTCGCCCAAGGGCACACAGCGAGTGCCTCGCACTGTGGGAAGGGCTGGGGAGGGGGCGGCAGGAGGCACAGCTGGAGCCTGTCCCGGGCTGGTGTCCCTCTGGGCCCTGAAGGCACAGGTGCACCTTCACCCCGGCAAGTGGAGACGTGAGGTCATCGCAAAGAGCTGGGCCCTGCCTGACGCACACGAACATTTTTAGCTGCCCAGGCGCCTCCCCGGCCCCGGCCCCGCAGTCGGCTCTTGCCCCGGGGGCAGGAATCCGACAGGCCCCACCACCAGCCCCACGTGTCGAGGGCTCGGGGCAAATATTAATCAAGCTGCTCCCAGCCCGTCTGAGCAGAAGACCAGTGCCAGCCTGAGCGATGTGAGCCCTCGTGCAGGGCGCTCTGGACATAAAAGCTCGTGCCTCGCACTCTCTGGTCACCCCAGACCCTGCGGTGCCCTGTGGACGTGTGCCGAGCCCAGGCCCATTCTCCCCACACGGGTGTTAGGTCTTCCTTTACCCTCAACAGCTATCGGGCGGGGCGAGCCCCAAGGCTTGGCTACCACCGGCCAGCAGGCCAGGGACGTCCTCGTGGACACCACATCCGGAACTCGCCTGCTGCGCACGGCTGGGTCTCCAGGAAGACCCCTCCTCGAGCAAGGGCTCAGCCGGCCCAGGGCTCCGATGATGCCGGGGGCGCAGGGCTCAGAGAACCTTGCAGAAGCTGGTCTGGGTGGGAGGGGAGACTGTCCCCAGGCTGCATTCCTCCAGCTCAGGGGGCGCCTGGAAGCTGGATTCCTTTCTCTAGGTCCCTCCTCACACTGGTCCCCAGCTGCTGCCTCAAGTGCCTGGCCCTCCCCGCCCTCCTGCTATTTTAATCCGGGCTCCCGTTACCTCATTCTTGGCTCCAGCATTTTTCCTCCCAAAGTGAGCAGGCAGATGACTATTCCTAAAATACCTCTCACCTCATCCTCGCCCCACCCGGCCGTCCAGAAAGCCTCCGCCCAGCCAGGGGCCGCGAGGTGAGAGCCTCACCCCTGCGCCTACCCCGGCCCCGCCAGCAGCCCACACACCTCCCCGGCCCCGCCAGCAGCCCACACACCTCCCCGGCCCCGCCAGCAGCCCACACACTTCCCCGGCCCCGCCAGCAGCCCACACACCTCCCCGGCCCCGCCAGCAGCCCACACACCTCCCCGGCCCCACCAGCAGCCCACACACCTCCCCGGCCCGGGCCACACCTACCCTCCTGTCCGCCTATCCAGAGCTCCCCGAAATTCAAACCCTACCCGGAAAACATCCCACAGGAGTAGGTCTTTGTGACCGTGGGTCACAAGAAACAATGGTTTCTTGGGTGTGACATCCAAAGCATAGCAATTTTTTTAAAAGATACATTGGACTTCATCAAAGTCAAATCTTTTGTGCTGCAGTGTGAAAAGACAGCATACAATGGGAGAAGATATTTGCAAATCACATATCTGGTAAGAATAGTTAAAGATCTCTACAACTCAATAATAAAAGACAAATAACCAAATTTTTAAATGGGGAATGAATCTGGATAGACCTTTCTCTAAAGAAGACGCACAAATGGCCAATAATCACAGGAAAAGGTGTTTGATGTCATTAGTCACCAGAGAAACAAATCAAAAGCCACAGGAGATCCCACTTCACACCCACGAGGATGGCTACAATCAAGAGGTCAGATGGTAACGAGCGTTGGTGAGGGTGTGGAAAAGCCAGAACCCCCGAACACCCCTGGTGGGAACGGAAAATGGTGCAGCCACCAACTTAGCAATTCCACTGCTAGGTGTATTCCAAGACAAAGGAAAACGTATGTCCACACAGAAACTGGTACACAAATGTTCACAGAAGCGCTGTTCACAACAGCCAGAAAGACGGCGAACCCAAATGTCTACCAGCTGAAAAAGAAATAAACAAAACTCCATCTGTCCGTACACTGAAATACTATTCAACCTTAGGAAAGATGGACGCTGACAGATCGTACGTGGACGGACTTTGGGAACCTTATGCAGAGTGAAAGCAGCAAAGGACCTCGTATCGTCTGATTCCATTTACATGACGTGCCCAGAGCAGACAGAGCCGCAGAGACAGAAAGCAGACCAGTGGTTGCCCAGGCCTGGCAGCGAGGGTGGGGGAAATGGGGAGTACTAATGGGTATGAGACTGCTTTCTGGGTGACGAAAATGTCCTAAAATTAGATTGTGGTGATGGCTGCACAACTCTGTGAAAGTCCTAAAATCCACTGAATTGTGTACTTTAAATGGCGATGGTGTGATAGGTTACATCTCAATGAAGTTTTTTTTTTTTTTAAAGTTCCAGGGCTTTTGCTGAATTCTAATTCCAGCCCTCCTCGTCCATCGACTGGACCCTGGGTGTGGCGTGTGCGCACACGCGCAGGGGTGTGTGGCGTGTGCGCACATGCACAGCGGTGTGTGGCGTGTGCGTGTGCCCCGTGGCGGAGAAGCACGTGCGGGAGCCCACACGTGCGCCGTTACCACGTGCACCACGCATGGCATTCTCCATTCACACCACTGTGGGCTTATTACGTGTCAAGGACGACAGAGGAAGATGAGTAGGGGGCTGGGAAGTGACATACGTGCGGCCCCCGGGGGAGACGCCGCCCTGATTCCCGAGCAGCCAAGGCTCCAGGCGCCCCGCTCCAGGTTCAAGGGCAACGCCGGAGCCGGAGCAGGTGGACACTTCCCGGACGCTGCCTGTCAAGGCAGGAAGTGTCCCCGCTGGGACAAGGCAGCGGGCGGGGCGGCCCCAGCGGCTGCGGCGCCTCGGCATCCCCACCACACCACGGCGGCCACACACACACATGCACCTGCACACACACACGCACGCGCGCACACGCGACCTCCTCTCGCGGCCCCTGCTCGTCCCCGGGCTTCCCGCCTGCCCCTCCCCCTCCTCGATCGTAACCGGTTCCACGGCTGGTTTTCCCCACGCTGGCTTCCTCTTCCCGTCCCAGCCGCCCCCAGGCTCTCCAGTAATTACTTGTTGGGGAACATCTTCCGATCCAGCAAAACGCGGAGGAAGGAGGAGGAACTTCACTCACAGTCGGCCTCTTAGGGCCGCTGCACTAATTAGTAACATGAGTCAAAAGCTGCAGCACTTTCTATTACTGGTTCAGAAGCAACAGTCACTTAACATTTTGTAAAGGGAAATCATCAAGTATCTCTTGCATTTCCTCCAAGAAATGTACGTGTGTGAAAATGTGTGTGCATGTGTGTGTGAGCATATGTGCACGTGGTCTGTGTGTGCATGTTTGAGAATCTGCGTTTGGGAGTGTGGGAGTGTGTGCGTGTGAGCGTGTGCACACGTGTGTGTGTGAGTTGTGTGTGTGTGCACACACCTGTGTGCGTGGGCTCACACCCTCTGAACGCGTCCATGGGTAGGCCCTTCCAAGCAGGTCCGCAGGAGACGAAGTTGGTCCTCGAATAGGACCTCACAGCCCCTTCCCTTCTTACACCTCCTGACGGTCTTCTGTCTGAAGCAAGCTGAGGCTGAGTGTCCCGCAGCAGATCTGTGGTGGCCTTGACCACAGGGCTTTGCGAACCCCAAGTCCCAGTGGGTCCAGGGCGTCTCCATCATAGAGAAGGTCGGGGGATGAAGCAGCCCTCCCGGCGGGCTCCCTGAGGATGCTGGGTCAGGCCACGCAGAGCGGCTGCCGGGAAGTGGGGACGAGGGCCAGAGGCAGCCCTGACAACAAGTCCTGCGTCCAGGCCTGGGTTCAGGAGAGCGAGGGAGGCCTCTGGTCCTCTGCTTGGGACGGGACGGGCCAACCTCAGGAGGCTCCTGTGTCCATGCCGAGGGGGGCTGACCACGCAGCCGGCTGGGGGGTCCCGTGCCAGGGCAAGTTCTGGGCTGAACCCAGGCTGAACCGACCCCGCTAAGTGCCCACAGGGAGCCCCAGCCTCTGTCTTCCAGGCTGGGACGTGGAAGGCGGGAGGGGAGCTTCCCTCACGGCCCCACCCTCCTCGCTCCGCCCAGGAGCCCGAGACCCGCCCCACAGGAATCAGGCTACAACGTGACGGGCTGGACGCTCGTGGGGGGGGGGGGCACCACACTCGCCACGGCTCAGGCTCCAGCAGGCGTCCAGACTCCCTGAACACACGGGTGGCATCGTGCTGGCCCTGGGGACGAGGGAAGGGTCAGGCGCAGGTCAGACCAGCCCGGCCTGCACAGGGACACCTAGGAGTCTCATTTTCAGGATCGTGGAGTCGGATTTATTGACCTTTGACAGCCAAGCTGTTCTGGGTGCTGGGGACACTTCACTGAGCAAGGAAAGAAGGCCCCCGCCCTGGGGCCAAAGTGACAACCGAGACAGACGGACCTTGGCAGGGATGGAGCAGAGACGGGGGTGGGGTTGAGGGAAGACCCAGCAGAGGGACACGCGGAGGCCCAGGTGCCCGTGAGCTGGGCTGGGAGAAGCCGACGCCGGCGTTGCACTGTTTACACACCTGCTTCAGGTTTAATCCATCACTGCGTGAAAATTCCTTTACCTTAGAGTTTCGCTTACACAGGCTTCTTGGAAGAAGCACAGATTTTACAGGAAACAAAACTGTAACCAGGCTCCAGCCCTGCACTCGCTCTCTCTCCCAGCACTCGGTCTGTGCCCACCGCTAAGAAAAAGGGTGTTGGCCCTTTAAATACACACAGAGCAGGGTCACCTCTTTGTTAACTCCAGCTGAGCAGAGAACCTGTGACCCTCCCATCGCCTCCGGTCACCTGCAGGGCCCGCCCCCCCCACAGCAGGTGCAGAGGCCCAGCTGGCCCCCAGCGGCCCGGCCCTGCGGACCCACCCACGGAGCCCTGCCTGCGCATCCTGCGGCTCAGTGGACACGACAGCAACACTGAACAGGCCCCTAACCTAATTACACCTCCACCCAGAGCCCGTCTCCGAGCCGGCAGGGGCCACGATTAGGTTAGTCTTCTTAACAAGGATAAGTGGGCTCCTGAGAGGACCCCGCGCTCCAAGCTGATTGAATTAGCGGCCCGTGTCCGTGACACAGACTGGCCCCCTCCGCTGGCTCCGGGCCCTGCTCAGGCCCTGCCGGTTGGCATGGAGCGGGTCTTCGTCCCCGCGCGGCCGGGCCTTCTCGCCAGACCTGCTCGCGGCACTGACCACAGTCTCCTTCCCTTCCCTTCCGCCTTTGCCTTCTGTCTCCTTTACCCAGTGCCGCCGGGCAGGCAGGTGGTCTGTGGGGGCAGAGGCCCTGGGGGAGAGGGGCTGCGGTCACCAAAGGCTGACGACCACATGCATCCTTTACGCCCTGAAGTCAGACTCTCAGGAGCGTGTGCTCCACCCGGCCTCACAGTTCCCCGGGCTTCCTCTTCTCACGTCAAACGCCCCAGGTGCCAGGGCCTTCTGCACAACCTGTCACTCCCGAGGGCACCCCGAGGCCTAAGTGGGGCGGCCACGCCCACGGCTGCGCTTCTGCAGAGCAGCACAGGCCTCCATGGTCCGGCCTGGCGTCTTTCCAACACCGCCTCTGCTGGATGAGCCATTGCAGCCCCACCAGGGACACAATTCCCACTGGGGCCTTCTGCACCTTTCGCTGTTGTGCACAAATTCTCCAAGAATTAGCCCGATCAGCTAGGTACCCACACTGGTAAATCTTCCACATTCATACCTGCTTCCCCAAGTGTTCTCCTATTTCCCAAAAGTGATTTAGAGAATCGACTATTTTAGTCCTTCATGAGTTCATTCAATAAATATTTACTGAACTGAACTGCTGTAATTTTCCAAGCACGTTGTCAGATGCTGGGGAAAGAAATAAACGGGATACAGTCCTTGCCTTCAAGGCCGTCAGTCAAGTAGATGAGCTGGGCAAATTAAAACAGCACATCACTGTCAGATGGTAAGGATGTTTCTGGAGAAACATGGAGACAGTGGTCAAATAAAAGGAGGTTTAGAAGGTCAGCCTAAAAGGCAGCTGCAGTCATGTGTCCCGTACCCAAGATAAGAGTATCGCACACAAAAACAAAAGGTTAGTTAAAATCAGGTGTGACACAAACTTCAGCTTCTTGGAAGACAGAATCGTCTCCCTGCTCCTCCCCTATACACCCTGGACATTACACAGAAACACCAGACTCTCAAAGGTGGGGAGAAGGCCACAGAAACCCCAGACTTGGAGCTGGAGAAGCAGGAAATGCCAAAAGGCCCCAAGAAGAGGCTGCTCTCTGTGCAAAAGACCAGGAAGGGCGCAGCCTGGCAAAATAGGCAACTTTTAGCCAATAACTGCTCTACTCTAGACAAACATAACAGAAAAAAAGGCAGCCCCACCACCACCCGTCATAGCAGAAGAGGGTGGAAATCCTAGACTTTTACTCCTGCCAGGCGTCCCAATCCCACCGCCAGGGTAGTGTCAAGAAAGCCAGCTAAAACCAAAGGTCTAAGTAAGACCCAGAGTCTTACAAATAAAATGGAAATGTCCAGGTTTAAACTGGAAATCATCTGTCATATCAAGAACCAGGAAGATCTCAAACAGAATTAAAAAAAGACAGTGTTTAGATGCCAAAACTGTGAGAAAAAGCAAAGATTTTCAAACAGCCACTTTAAAACTGCTTCAGTGAGCAATTATGAATATGCTTGAAACAAATGAAAAGAGAGTCTCAGCAAAGAAACAAAAAGCTTCACAAAAGAAACATATGTAAAGAAGAACCAAATGTAAGTTTTACTGTATTGAAAAATACAATAACCAAAAGGAATAACCAAAGTGAATGGGCTCTCAGAGCACAGTGGCTGGAACACTGGAAAGAACCAGTGAATCATAACAAAAAAAGAAATGATCTTAACAGAAGAATCATAGCAAATGACCTAACATTCCACATCATCAGAGTCCTAGAGAAGAGGGGTAAAGGGCAGGACTGAAAAAGTACTCAAAGACATAACAGCTGAAAACTTCCCCAAATTAGCAGGAAATACAACCCTAGGGATTCAAGAAGCTGAGTGAATCCCAACCAGGACAGATCCACACCAAGACACACGTCACAGTCAAACTTCTGAAAACTAAAGACAAAAAAAAAAAATCTCAAAAGCAGCTAGAGCAAAATAACACCTTACTTATAGGGGAAAACAAAAATCACAGTGGGTTTCTCATCAGAAGCCACAGAGGCCAGAAGGAAGTGGCACATTTTTCAAGGGCTAAAAGAAATGAACTATCAACCTAGAATTCTGTATCAGCAAAAATATCCTTCAGAGATGAAAGGGATATCAAGACATTCTCAGGTGAAGGAAAAGTAAAAAAATCTGCCACCACCTGAAATACCCTTAAAGGCTAGTTACAGGAGTTTCTCAAAACAGGAAAAAAAACAAAAACAAAAACAAAAACAAGAAAAGAAGGAATCTTGGAATAGCAGGAAGGAAGAAAGAATATCATAAGCAAAAATAAGGGTAAACACAATAGACATTCCTATTCCTCTTCAGTTTTGTGCATTATGTTGATTGAAGCAAAAATTATAATATTATCTGATGTGGTTCTAAATATGAATAGAGGAAATATTTAAGAAAATTGTAAGTGGAGGGAAACATTATGTATATAAAATATACCACATTAAAAATATCATAAAGGGAGGTAAAGTTTCTACACTTCACTAAAAAAATCTATACAAAGAGATACCCACTCAAAAACACTATAGATAAATACTCATTAAACAGTAACTCCCCATTCTCCCCTCTTCCTAGCCCCTGGCAACCACCATTCTACTTTCTGTCTATGAATTCGATGACCCTAAGTCCCTCATATAAGTGGAACCATACAGTATTTTTCCTGTTGTGACTGGCTTATCTCACTGAGCATCATGTCCTCAAGAGTCCATGAAGTAGCCTGTGTCAGAATTTCCTTCCTGTTAAGACTGAATAATATTCCATTGTATGGATAGACCACATTGTGCTTATCTATTCATCCACTGATGGACACTTGGGTTGCTTCCATGTTTTATCTGTTATGAGTAATGCTGTTATGTTATGAACATGGGTGTACAATCTCTCTTCAAGACCCTGCTTTCAATTCTCTTGGTTATATGCCCAGAAGTAGAATTGCTGGGTCACATTGTAATTCTATTTTTAATATTTTGAGGAAATGGCATACTGCTTTCCACAACAGCTGTACCATTTTGCATTCCCACCAACAGAACACAAGAATTCCAATTTTTGCACATCCTTACCAACACTTGCTATTCTCTGTTTTTCTGACAGTCACCATCCAAACGGGTGAGAGGTGGCCATCTCACCGTAGTTTTCATTGTACAGGTCTTCCACCTCCTTGGTTAAGTTAATTCCTAAGCATTTTATGCTTTTTGATGTTCTCATAAATGGAACTGTGCCTGAGGGAGGCAGGGAGTGCCTGCGACCTGCTCTTGGTGGTGCTAAGGGGGAGGAAGCTGCCGCGTCGTTTCCTACGTTAAAGGGCTTGAAGCTTCTGCCTTCTGGAGACATCTGTGGACCCCGCCTCCCGTCCGTGGCCCGCAGTGAGCTGCTTCACGGAGGGTCTCGGCTTCCCCTCACCTGTTGCACAGGAACACACCTGCTTGCACATCAAGAGGTCAGAAGACCAGCGTCCTAACCCAGAACTGCTCTTGAGCTGGCAGCTTCCCAGCAGAACTGAAAGTGAAGCAGCAGATTTGCGCCCGGGTCCCCGCCGCGCCCCTACCTCATGCCCTCCGTGGACCGGTGGCGGTGGTTGCGGCAGAGCTGAGGCACGCCCAGCATGGCCTCGGTCAGCACGGCCAGGAAGCCCAGGCTCTCCACGAAGAGGGCCGAGTCGAGGGACAGGTAGGTGACACAGCCTGCCACGCCGCTGAAGGCCAGGACACACTGCACGTAGTCCCCGAAGCGGCTCCAGCGCCAGAAGTGCCGGGGCTCGAGGTCTAGGGCAAAAGGGAGAGAGACGTAAACCAGGTGGGGAGGCCAAGGTCAGTGTGGGGAGGCCGGGACCGAGTGGGGAGGCCAAGGTCAGTGAGAGGAGGACGGGACCGAGTGGGGAGGTCAAGGTCAGTGTGGGGAGGACGGAACCGAGTGAGGAGGCCAAGGTCAGTGAGAGGAGGACGGGACCGAGTGGGGAGGTCAAGGTCAGTGTGGGGAGGACGGGACCGAGTGAGCAGGCCAAGGCCAGTGTGGGGAGGACGGGACCAAGTGGGGAGGCCAAGGTCAGTGTGGGGAGGACGGGACCGAGTGAGGAGGCCAAGGTCAGTGTGGGGAGGACGGGACCAAGTGAGCAGGTCAAGGTCAGTGTGGGGAGGACGGGACCGAGTGGGGAGGCCAAGGTCAGTGTGGGGAGGACGGGACCGAGTGAGCAGGTCAAGGTCAGTGTGGGGAGGCCGGGACCAAGTGGGGAGGCCAAGGTCAGTGTGGGGAGGACGGGACCAAGTGGGGAGGCCAAGGTCAGTGAGAGGAGGACGGGACCGAGTGAGGAGGTCAAGGCCAGTGAGAGGAGGATGGGACTGAGTGAGGAGGCCAAGGTCAGTGTGGGGAGGACATAAACTGTGGGCTCCATCTGCCTCCATTATGGCATTTCTGAAGGAGCCTTGATATAGGTATTAGCTCCACATAAAAGACATTAAAATCCTTAAATTCTTCCTAAAATAGTCTGATAGTTAGTGTACTGCGGGCTAGTACCAGAGCCTCTGGAACCTCTCTCCATTCCTTCCCTCTACAACTTTGGATTAATTTTGTTTCTCCATTTCCTCAGATGTAATAGAGGAACAACAGTCCCTACCTCCTAGGGTTGTTTCATTGGTTAAATGAGTAAATCTTATGAATCTCAAAAGTACCCAGCCCATAATAAAGGCCCAGTGAAAGTGTATGATATCACCACACACTTAGCTGATACGATGTTATTGTTTGCTGCATAGACGTGTCCTACCGAAACCAAATTCACAAGCACTCAAACAAATGAGCAGTTCACATGAGGTTCCTGGGCACTGGCAGAGACATGCGGGGGTCCTGGGCACAGAGGTGGTGGCCGGGAAGGTCAGGGAATGGGGATAAACATGGAGGGAGTCAGGGAGGGCGCGATGTGCCGAGCCTGACCCGGTCCTTAGACTGGTCGGGTCCAGAGCCCGGCACCCCTTCGGGGAAAGGCCCAGCAAGGGCTGCCGGCATGGGCGAGGCCACCAGGAGTCGGCCGTCCAGGGGGCCAGGAGGTGCCATGGGGCAGGGTCCAGGCTGTACCACACGCCCTGTCCCCCACATCCAGGTCCCCCGCTACCTCACCCCATGTGAGGACACTGTGGGCATCGGAGCTGGGAAGGGGGAGGGCCGGCAGGGGTGCCAGAGGCGGAATGGACATGGCCTGCGGCTCTGAGGTCCCCTCCCCGAGGACCTCAGGGTCCTGAGTCTGGCTGCTCCCTGAGAAGCCCCAGCTGCAGTGTGTGGGCCTGAGTGGGGGGGGGGGGCAGGACACGGAGCAGGGGGCCCACGCACAGGCCTCGCAGACAGAGGGCCCGAGAGGGTGTGGCAGGGGAGGACTCGCAGGCCTGCCGAGTTAGGTCCTGTCTCTGTGCCCAAGGAGCGGGGAGAACACGGTCAGGGCTGAGAGCTCGGGCAGGACAGGGACGGCTGAGGACACCAGGTGAGTGTGTGGGGACTTCAGAAAGCTGGGCCTGTGGTCAATCGATCGGAAGCCTTTCTATTTTAGGTTCTCAGGGAGCAAGTCAGTTGGCAAATGGCTACCAGAAAATCCTTGTCAAAAAGTTTCTGAGAAGAGACTGAGGTTGGGCCCCTACCTTCATGTACAAAAATCAACTCAAAATGGACCAAAGACTAAACATACTAGATAAAACTAGAAAACTCTTAGAAGAAAATACAGGGAGAAAGCGTCATGACACTGAATTTGTTAGTGATTTCTTAGATATACCAAAAGCACAGGCAACAAATGAAAAAATAGATAAATTGGACTACGTCAAAATTTTAAACTTGTGTGCTTCTAGGGAAAAAGCTCCTTCATATGGCGTCTTGGCAACGAATTTTTGGATATGATTCCAAAAGCACAAGCAACAAAAGCAAAAATAAACAAGTGGAATTACATCAAACTAAAAAGCTTCCGCAACTCAGAGATATAAAGAACAAACTAGTAGTTATGGGGGGCGGGGGGGTCCAATACAGGGGTGGGAGGGTGCAAGGTACAAACTACTGGGTGTAAGATCAGCTACAAGGATGTACTGTACAACACAGGGAATATAGCCAATACTTTGTAAATGGAGTGCAACCTTTAAAGATCGAATGAAAAAAGAAACAAAGAAAAAGCTTCTGCAGAGCAGAAGAAACATTCAGCAGCATAAAAAGGCAACCTATCCAATGGGAGGAAATATTTACTATCTTCTAAGGGGTTAATATCCAAAATATATACAGAACCAGACCACTCAACATCAAAAAACAAACAACCCAATTAAAAATGGACAGAATGGGACTTCCCTGGTGGCGCAGTCATTGGGAATCCGCCTGCCAGTGCAGGGGACACGGGTTTGAGCCCTGGTCCGGGAAGATCCCACATGCCGCGGAGCAACGAAGCCCGTGCGCCACAACTACCGAGCCTGCACTCTAGAGCCCGCGAGCCACAACTACTGAGCCCGAGAGCCACAACTACTGAGCCCGCGCGCCTAGAGCCCGTGCTCGGCAACAAGAGAAGCCACCACAATGAGAAGACTGCGCACTGCAACGAAGAGTAGCCCCCGCTCCCCACAACTAGAGAAAGCCCGCGTGCAGCAACAGAGACCCCACACAGCCAAAAATAAATAAATGAATGAATAAATTTATTAAAAAATAAAAAAATAAAAACGAAAGTGGGCAGAGGAGTTGAATAAACGTTTTTCCAAAGAAGACATACAAGTGGCCGACAGGTACATGAAAAGATGTCCAACATCACTAATCATCAGGGAAATGCAAATCAAAACCATAATGAGATGTCACCTCACACCTGTCAGAATGGTCATCATCAAAAAGACAAGAAATCACAAGTGTTGGCGAGGAGGTGGGAAGAGGGAGCCCGTGCGCTGCTGGTGGGGATGTAAATTGGTGCAGCCGCTGCGGAAAACAGGACGGCAGTTTCTCAACAAAGTAAACGCAGAATTACTGTATGATCCAGCAATTCCGCTTCCGGGCACACACCCAAAAGAACTGAAAACAGGTACTCGAACAGGTATTTGTACACCCAGCCTTGAGGCTACAGGACGTCAGTGCGAGCTTGGACAGAAGAATGGTGCCCAGAGAGGAGCCGCGCCAGAGTCACGGCATCTCTGCCCGCCCCCCACCCCCAGGGAGGGTCAGGCCTGGGGCTTCACCTTGGCTCCAGGGAGGCCGCAGGGGGCCCGCGTGGCCACCTCCGACTTCTCGCTAGTTCTCTCAGGCCATCCCGGGCCCCTGGTCTGCTGGTCCACATCCCGCTGCGTCACAGGCAGGTTTGCAAAGCCGTTGTAGCCAAAAAACCATCCACACAAATGCCAGAAACAGGGCACAGAGAAGGTCGAGGTCACCCCACGGGCACTCGGTGGGGCCAGCATCCTGCCAAGCCCCCCGCTCCGCTGACGCTGAGGACAGGGCCCCTCCCTGCGTTCACCATGACGGACTCACAGGAGGGACATGAGGACCAAAAGTGGGGTCAAGACGAGGGGGGACGGCGTCCGTGGGAGCGCGGAGGGGCCGGGAGCCCAGCTGCCGCCTCCAGAGAGCTCGGTTACATGGCTGCCATTTGCCAAAGCACATAACTGTATTAAGTCTGCGGAGCGATCTGCCTTTACACACGAAAACACAAAGTTGCATTTTATGTAATTAAGCTCATCTGTGGCAGATAACACAGCCTCTTGGATACATTTTTAAAGAATTCCTTTTGAAAGCAAGGACTACGTACAGGCACATGAGCCCTTGCCCGCTTTCCGCCCCCAGCACGACGGCCGGATCGGCCTCCTCCCATCAGCCTGGCACCAGCCAGGGGGCCCTGGGCGGGCGAGCCAGGCCGGGCTGGGAGGCAACGCGGGCCGGCAGGACGCACAGCGCGCGCCAGCTCCCGGGACTCGACGCTCAGGAAACTGCCCCCTCCGGAGGATTAGGTGCCAACAATTCACTTCGAGAACCCAGGAGACACGGCCCTTTTCACTGCGACTCACTGTGATGACCTGTGGAAATGCGCGTAATTCCTGCCCTTCAGGTTTATACAACTTCAATCACGTGGGTCAGAGTCCAGCAGCAGCGCTCAGGCATCACAGCCGCCAAGTTCTCATCCGACAGCCCCTCACCCGAGCGTCCGCTGCTGTGGTGGCGACGAGGGTCTGGGCTTCCCACCACAACCACTGCAGTCGCGGGACGTGTCCCTTCAGTAAACCCGGCCTGAGACCAGCGTCCGCCTTCTGCAGCCGAAGTGCTGTGCCTGCGCGAGGACCACACTCGGAACCAGCCGGCAGCCCGGGCGAGTGGGCGAGAGAAGCAGGCGGGTGCAGAGGCGTGCCGGGGGGGAGGGGAGGGGACGTGAGGGCGGTCCAGCAGCGCCACCGGGCCCCGCGTCCGAGTGCGGGGGGCTTCGAAACAAAAAGTCGTGCAGCTTGCTCACAGCTCTATGCTCGGGAACAGGTGGGACCAAATAAGCACGTTCTGCATGAGTAACTCAAGGTGTCTCCTGAAAAGGCCCGAATAACTGTAACAGGCATCCTCATCAATAAGCACGAATTCCGAACAAGGTGTAAAGCTGCCCAGTTCAACGCTCATTTGGCAAACAGCACTTTGCCACCTCAGAGAACAAGATCCAAGAGGTCGGCGCCTCCAAGGCCACCGCTGCACAGTGACCGCCGCACGCCCTCCGGGGGGTGAGGACAAAGCTCCCTGAGAACGGGAAAGGGGAGGAGGAAGTGTGACTCGGAGGAGGTGGGATAGGAGCTGGTCATCGGGGGAGAGAGGACCTGTCATGATCGATGCCCACTTCCCAGAAGTCTGTCTCTGCCTGTGTCACAGGCAGGGGAATCGTCTCTTCCAGGAGCTGGGTTGACCACTGTTTCTGAAGTTCCAGGAAAACGTGCCAGCACCAGGGAGCACCTGGCCCTTTACAAGATGATACAGCAGTGAATTGCCAGAGGAAGCAAAAAGAACCCTCACGTGCATTTTCACAATACTTATCACATATCTGAGACGAAAGAGGAAGGCAAAGTGTGACGAGATCAAGAAGACGAGAGCTGGGCTTCCCTGGTGGCGCAGTGGTTGAGAATCTGCCTGCCAATGCAGGGGACACGGGTTCGAGCCCTGGTCCGGGAAGATCCCACATGCCACGGAGCAACTAAGCCCGTGCGCCACAGCTACTGAGCCTGTGCTCTAGAGCCCGCGAGCCACAACTACTGGGCCCACGTGCCACAACTACTGAAGCCCGTGTGCCTAGAGCCCATGCGCTGCAAAAGAGAAGCCACCGCAGTGAGAAGCCTGTGCACCGCAACGAAGAGTAGCCCCCGCTCGCCGCAACTAGAGAAAGCCCACGCGCAGCAACGAAGACCCAACGTGGCCAAAAATAAATAAAATTAATTAATTAATTAAAAAAAAAAAAAAGACGAGAGCCCCACAGATGACCAGCTGTGTTTCCACAGCAACAGCGTGACTCGATGCCCGTGGGCTTCAGATGCAGTCACTGTTCCTCTCTGTGGCCCAGCAACTGAACTGGAACGTCCAACCCCATCCAAGCCTGTCAACTCACTCAGCCTACAATGTTCACTGAAAATCAAGGCCCAGGGCCTTCCTAAAACATAGGCACCGCTAAGCTGGCACACCCTAAGCCACCTCAATTCATGCACTTACCACAAACGGAGCCATCTAAGGAGGGCCCCCCAGAGCAGCAGGGGGACAGCTGGTGCCCCCAGCGGGGAGGGCATGGGGATTCCCTGGGACACCCACAGTGGCCGCTCGCACCAGAGCAAAGGAGCGGAGGGGACAGCCCGCCACAGTCCCCACCACCCTGAGAAGAAAGATTAATCATCCTTCCACTCTGGCAAATTCCAGGCTGTAGGACAGCAACAAAAACCCGTACTAGCTGGGCATTTACACCGAAGCGGCTAGGGGTGCTTAGAAGAATACAAAGGCCGGAAAAGTGAAAACTGAGCTGCCACTTCTCTTTCCAGCCAAGATGGGGCAAAGGGGCCACATTTACTCTCCCAAACAACCAAAACACGGTCAAAATATGTGGAGTTTTGGACCAAAAATGGGCAAAATATATCCTTGTAAGACCCTGGACATTGGGCAGTGAAGGACAGCAATCTCTGAGATGGGAAACAGGTGCGGTAAGCCCCAAACTGTCCCAGTTGTACCCTGAGAGTTCCCAGGACATGGGACAGGAAGTGGGACCCTCACAGCAGAGCCGGCAGACACCCTGAGTGAAGGCGCTGGTCTGGGAACGAGCAGGTGGAGTGTGCAGGTCTCGGGGCTGGAGGGAAGGCCGCATGGGGGCCGAGGGCCTGCAGAATGGCCCTGAAGGACTCGGCGGGGCCCCCACCAGCGAGGGAACCAAGAGGGTTCACATTAGCAGCCCTCACCCCAGCCAGCCTGGGAAACCTCAAAACACACGGGCGTTAGGCAGAGCACAGGGGCAACTTGCCCCAGCAGTAGGGAACAGTTAGCCCAGACTGGGCACTGCTTTGGTTCCACTGAACTAATCTTAAAAGCAGGATCTAAGAAGATCAAGCTGGGCCGTCCCTGGTGGTCCAGAGGTAAAGAACCTGCCTTACAGCGCAGGGGACGCACGTTCGATCCCTGGTCAGGGAACTAAGATCTTACACACCGAGGGGCAACTAAGCCCACGCGCCACAACTACTGAGCTCACCCGCCTCAACTAGAGCCCGTGAGCCGCAAACTACAGAGCCCACGCACTCTGGAACCCGTGCACCACAACTACAGAGCCCACAGGCCCTGGAGCCTGCGTGCCACAACTAGAGAAGAGAAAACCCACACGCCACAACTAAAGAGAAGCCCGTGCACCACAACGAAAGATCCCGCCTGCCTCAAAGAAGATCCTGCGTGCTGCAACTAAGACCAGATGCAGCCAAAAATAAACAAGATAAATAAATAAATAAATAAATAAATAAATAAATAAATCTTAAAAAAAAAAGATCAAACTGTTTCCAAGTTACTTAACTGCACCCTAGAACAAAGCTCAAGAAAATTTATAGGCCCACAAAAATATCCATCACTCAGCAAAGTAAAATTCACAATGTCTGACATCCAATCAAAAATGACCACTGGGGGCTTCCCTGGTGGCGCAGTGGTTAAGAATCCGCCTGCCAATGCAGGGGACACGGGTTCGAGCCCTGGTCCGGGAAGATCCCACATGCCGCAGAGCAACTAAGCCCGTGCACCACAACTACTGAGCCTGTGCTCTAGAGCCTGCGAGCCACAACTACTGAGCTCGCGTGCCACAACTACTGAAGCCCACACGCCTAGAGCCCGTGCTCTGCTACAAGAGAAGCCACCGCAATGAGAAGCCCACGCATCACAACGAAGAGTAGCCCCCGCTCGCTGCAACTAGAGAAAGCCCGTGTGCAGCAATGAAGACCCAATGCAGCCAAAAATAAAATAAATTAAATAAATCAATTAAAAAAAAAGACCATTGGACACAGTAAATAAGTGGGTGAACATATATGATTTTTTTCTTACCATTTAAATCTTATTAATAGATAAGTGACTATTTAAACAAAATAAGAACAATGTAGCATGGGGCTTTAGCACATGTAAAGTCAACCGTATGACAATTACACTAAGGTAGGCAGGGGATAAACAAAAGTATGCTTTTCCCTAAGATCAAGAACAAAGTATGCTCACTCTTACCACTTCTAATCAACACTGTGCTGCAGTTTCTATCCAGAGCAACCAGGCAAAAAAAAAAAAGAAATAAATAAATAAAAGGCATCCAGGTGGGAAAGGAAGAAGTAAAACTATCCCTATTTGCAGATGACATGACCTTATTTATTAAGTATCTAAGGAACCCACTAAAATCCATTAGAATGAATAAATGAGTTCAGCAAGGTTGCAGGCTATCAGATCAATATACAAAAGTAAATTGCATTTCTACATACTAGCAATGAACAATCAGAAACTGAGATTTAATAAACAATACCATACATGATACCATAAAAAAATATGAAATACTTAGGGATAAATCTGACAGTGTGCAAGATGGGCACACTGAAAACTACAAAACATTGCTGAGGGAAATGAAAGCAGACATAAGTGGAGAGCTACACGGTGTTTCCATGCTGGCGGTCTCAACACTGCTGTGCCGGGAGTCTCCAAGACCATCCCCAGGTCCGATGATCTATCAGGAGGACTCGCCCAGCACGTCTCCAGAGCCACAGCTATGATTATTATACCACAGGATATAAAGCAAAATCCACAAAGGGAAGGGTAGATGGCGTGGAGTCTGGAGGACTACAGGTGTGAGCTCCCAGGAGCCTCTCCCAGGACCCTCCCTCGGATGAGCTTGATTCCTCCAGCAACGGACGATGACCAGGGAAGCTCATTAAGGACTCGGTGCCCAGAGTTTTTACTGGGGGCTGGTCACATAGACACCCTCTGCCTAGCACACACCAAAATCCCAGACTTCCAGAAGGAAAGCAGGTGTCCAGACCGCTGAAGCATAGAAAGCTCCTCTCATCAGTTCTGAGAATAATGGGAAGTATGCTAAACTCCAAGTTCCCAGACATCAGCCAGGGGCCAACTTGGCAAGCGGGCTTTTCTAAGGACAGCAGTCCCAGGCCTGCTGTGTTAACACTTTCTGCACAATCATAAAGACGTCAATTCTCCCCAAATTAATCTATAGATTCAAGATAATCCCAATCAAAATCCTACCATGCTTTTTGTAGAAAATGACAAATTGATTGTAAAATTCATATAGAAATGCAAAGCACGTAGAACAGAGAACAAAGTTGGAGGACTAACACTGCCTGATTCCGAGACTTAGTACCAAAAAGCTACAGCGATTAGGACAGTGTGGTGCTGGCCCAGGAATCGAGAAATACATCAGTGCGACAGAGCAGAGTTCAGAAATGGACCCCCCACACACAGACAACTGATTTCTGACAAAGATGCAGAGGTGATTTAGTGGGAAATAAAGACGGTCTTTGGACATCCATATGCAAAAACAATGAAGTTGGAGCCATACCTCACACCGTGAACAAAAATTAACTGACAGATAATTAGATCACAGATCTAAATGTAAAACCTAAAACTGCAAAACCACCAGGAAAAAAAAATAGGGAGAAACCTTTGTGCCCTTGAGTTTGACAAAGATGCCTTAAACCTGACACTAAAAGCACAACCGATAAAAGAACAAACTGATAAACTGGGCTTCATAAAAATTTAAAACTTCTGCTTGTCAAAAGAAACCACTAAAAGAATGAAAAGACAAACCACAGACTGGGAGAAAATACTGCAAACCATGTATCTGATAAAAGGACCTGTATCCAAAACATTAAAAACTCAAAATTCAATAAGAACAATTTTTAAATTGACAGAAGATTTGGATACTTCACCAATGAAGATATAAGGATGACAAACAAGCACGTGAAAAGATGCTCAACATCATTAGTGAAATGCAAATTAAGACAACAATGAAATGCCACCACATACCTATCTGAATGGCTAAAAATTTTTTTAAAAAAAGGTCCATACAAAGTATTGATGAGGATGCAAAGCAACTGGAATTCACACACTGCTGGTGGGAATGCAAAATGGTACAGAACTCTGGAAGACAGTGCAACAGTTTCTTAAAAAATTAAACATACACTTACCATAGGATCCAGCCCGTCCACTCCTAGGTATACACCCAAGAGAAAAGAAAGCATATGTTCATATAGAGACCTGTATGCAAGGGTTCATTCACAGCAGTTTTATTTGTAACAGTCAAAAACGGGAAACGACCCAAATGTCCATCAACCAGTTAGTAAACACACAAATTGTAGTGCAGCCATATAACTCAGCAATAAAAAGGAATGAACTATTGATACACTCTACAACCTGGACAAATTTTAAAACAATTATGCTGAGTGGAAGAAACCAGACAAAATAGTACATACTGTATAGCTCCAGTTCTGTCAAATTCTAGTAAACGCAAACCAATGTCTAGTGAGAGAAAGCAGATTAGGGCCTGGGGGTGGAGGAGGGGTCACAAAGAGGAAAATCTGGGGGGTGACGGTCACGTTCACTGTCCTAACTTGGGTGAAGGCTGTATAATGCCCAACCTGACCAAAACTGCACACCAAGTGCACTCATCATGTGCTGATCAGACCTCAGTAAAGCTGCAAAAAGAAAACGGAGCTGCTTAAACGGGGCAGGAGTTCAGAGGGGCCCAAGGGGCGAGCCACGCGGCAGGGGGACAGGCCCTCCGTCCCAGGAAGCCCACCCCCACGGCTTAGTGTCCGGAGCTGCACGTGGGGTCGATGAGAACTGGTGCAGTTTCACCTGCCGTTCTGCTTGCACGAGGGAGGGGGTCTGCTTCCCAGTGCAGAGGTTCAGACCGAGGCCCCTCCCAGGTCCCGGACCGACCGTCACTGTCACTCGTGCTCCCTCGGATGCGAGGAGGGGTCCGCGCATCCTCACACGAGGGAACCGCCAGTGTCCGGACCCCACCCGGGCTGCAGCCCCGGCGCAGAGGGCCTCACCGACCCTCTGAGGGGCTCCTCCCACCACGACCCAGCCCTCGGCCACCTCCCACACAGGCTTCGTCCAGGTCACGCAGCCACGAGAGAACACGCAGCCACGAGAGAACACGCAGCCACGAGAGAACAGAGCTGGAGCCCGTCCACTCCTCTGCCTTCTGGACTCGCCAGAAGTTAAGGAAACCCTCAGGGGACGTGCTCTCAGCACATCCTCAGGGCGATGGTCGGGAACCAGGCAACCCCGGAGGGCAGCGCCCAGAAGGCTCCTGAGGACCTGACTCCTCCAACCACTGGCCGTGACGCAGGGGCCAGGAGAGGAAGCATGGGGGCTGCCGTGGGGAAGACACACGCGTCCTGGGTCACCCCCCGAGACGGCAGGGCCAAGGAAAGCTCTGAGAGACGCTAAATCAGAGAAATCTACAAAACAAGCATCACTTACAACTCCCGGGAGAGGCCAACAAGCACACGAAAAGATGCTCAACGTCACTAATCGTAAGGGGAACGCAAGTCAAAACCACAATGAGATATCAGGTCACAGTTACTACGGTGGCAAAAATAAACAAGACAATAAAAAGTTATGGTGAGAATGTGGAGAAATTGGAAACTTCATACAGAGCTGTTGGGGATGTAGGATGGTGCAGCCACTTTGAGAAGCAGTCTGGCAGTTCCTCAAATGATTCCACATGGAGTTACCACATACCCAGCAACTCTACTCCTACGTAAATGCCCAAAAGAACTGAAAACATATGTCTACATGAAGACTTCCTATGAATATTCACAGCAGGGCTATTCACAACAGCCAAAAGGTAGAAACAACCCAAATGTCCATCGATGGACGAACGGATGAACAAAATGTGGTCCAGCCATACAATGGAATATTACTCAGCCTTAAAAGGGAATGAAGTACTGACACATGCTACAAACTGGATGAATCTTGAAAATATTATGCTCAGTGAAAGAATCCAGACACAAAGGCACATATTGTATTATTCCCTGATGTGAAGTGTCCAAAACAGGCAAAACAGGTTAGTGGTTGGCAGGGCTTGGCGTAAGGAAATTGGGAGGTGTGGGGTCTCTTTCTGGGGTGATAGAAATATTCTGTAATTAGATAGTGGTGATGATTGCACAACATTGTGAATGTACTAAAAACCACTGAATTGTATACTTTCAAATGGTTAAAATGGATTACTTTGTGTGACTTTTATCTCAACTTTAAAAATTTTCAGGTTAAGTTTTATGGTATGTAAATTATATCTTAAAAATAAATTTTAATGTGTAATAAAGTTTTTCATATATTTGATTTGCTTTTCATAGAGAGATACAGACGTAAATACCCACTTTAGTAAATATATTTTCTAATGCTGAAATTAAAAATAGTTCTTTTAAACTTCAAGTTTTATGTGCTGTCATTTGAATCCTGGACAACTTAAAATACATTTAGCGACCCATCTACCCATCAACTGTAACTGACGTGTTGCGGTGAATTAAATCAAGCAGTAGGGAGAAAAAAGTAGGAATTATATAAGGAAAAATGTCAGCTGAAAATACCACTGGGTAGATATAGAAAGCATGAAATGAAATTTCCAGAGTTTAGCCAGAAAAAAGTAGAGGAACACAGAGCTGCTTAATAAAAAGTAGATTCCTGATCTGTAATCAGATGTGACCAAACATCTTTTCTACTTCTTTAGGGATTCCTATGTCAGAAGATTTTCTCATTAATAATTTAAAAAATAAGCTAAGAAAGAAGAGAGGTCTGGATTCCCTTTCAGAAAAACTGGTGCTAGCCCAGGCGCAGGGGAGGGCGGGCACCCCGACTCCTCAAAGGGAGCCACACCTTCCTCCCCTGGGGCCCCCGGCCTGTCAGGTGCAGGTGCAGGCGTGAGCAGACGGTGCTCAGAGAACAGGAACACGGGCAGAACACCGCCAGGAGGATGCCCGAGGAACTGGAGGTGCTAACATAAATTGCACCCCGTCACCATTTCCGCAGCGAGCCCCAAACTCAGGCAGGATATGCTTTCTCCCGGGATGTGGTTTCCAGACAGTGGCCCCAAAAAGGCAAGACTTGAAAGCAAGGCATGTAGAGCTGAAGGGAGGCACCCCGGACTGGGGGCCGAGCCGCGTGTCGCCGCGGATGCATCAAGCTCACCTGCTCCCTAACTGCCTCTAGAGACACCTGATGGTGACGAGCACACCCCTGAAGCTTCCCAATTATTGAAATGCTACTCGGAAGGTCTGAGGCTCCCCTGGATCCACAAATCCATCCCTTCCTTGTTCAGTCCGATCACTTCTGGGTTAAGACGTGATTTACCATTTGGAGAATCTGCACCAGGAGACTGTGTCCTAGTGGCAAGAAAGACTCGGTTTCTTATCGGATTGTATTTTTATGCTCCAAACGAATATGGAAGACATCTGGCCTAAGAGGGTGCAGACCGGCCCCCGGTGGGAAGAGCAGAGACCCCGGGGAGGCTTCCGCATGCGGCTCCAGACACAGAAGCCGCTGCGCCGCGGAGCCGACTGGGTCGCCGCACTCAGCCCGGGGCTTTCCTCAGCGCGAGAAAAGCGGGCACAGCGCGCAGGCGCCCCAGGCACCGCTGCACGCAACCTGCAGCCTGTCCGGGCAGCCCCTCCCGGGCCTCCGCTCCGGCCGGCACGCGGGCCCCTCCCCGGGCAGGAGCGCGGCTCCTCACCGGGTACCTGCGGGGGACACGCACCAGCCGGCCGGCCCAGGAGCCCCCCGCGCCCCCAGCGCCTGTCTAGAGCGCGCTCCCTCCAAGTGGGGCTCCGCTGTGTGTAAACTGCGCCTCCACGGAGCTGATTTTTAAAATTACACAAACCCCTCACCTATCTCAATGCAACAACTCGGTCCTCTCAAATCGTGAGGTCACATTTCAAAGAGGAAGGAGGCTTCTGGGGACGTGTGAGCACTGCCCTCTGACCCCGGACGCCTGGGCCTGGCCGGCAGCAGGGCCGATGCCGAGGCCGGTTTGCTGCCACCGGACTCGGCTGTCAGGTCCGCTCCTCGCGTCGCCGTCCAAGGCCATGGAGAACCGGCACAGCCGGCACCACCGCCTCCCGGGCCGCCAGCGGGGCCCGGACCCGTCCCGCCCACAGCCCGGGGCCCGCCCCTCCCCTTAAAGCCGAGACCCTATTAACCACCGGCAGTTACGGCTGCGCAGCAACTGACGCTCAATCCTGGCCTGGCGGCCCGCGCGCGCCCCCGTGCGACCCGCTCCCGGGAACACGCGAGTGGCCGGCCGGAGGGGCCCGTGCGCCCGGCCCCGTGGGGACAGCGCGCGAGCCCCGGGGCGGGAACACCAACACCAAGGGGGCTCCCCACGCGCCCCACTCCCGGGGGCAAGGCCACCCGTTCTCAGGAGACCCTCACGTGCCAACCTTCCATCTCTTCAAAGCCCTGGTTCAAACTGAAAACCGGCGCTCAACCCCACTGCTGTCTCATTCACCTGTTTATATGACTCTGAAGTGCCCGCTGGGTCCTGGGACACAGCCCTGACCTCTGAGCCCACGTCCAGGGCTCACCCTCCAGCAAAGAAAGAGGGTGTGCCAGCCCCCATGGGAGCACAGGGCCATCTGAGAAAGCCCAGGGCACGGCCCGGCTGGGCTCCAGGTAGGGGCTGACCTGGAGGGAAGCCCACCCAGGTGCAGACCCTTCCCAGCCCCCAGCTTCACTTAATCCAAATGACCAGGGACGACACAGGACTCAGCGAGGGTAGCCAGCGATCTGGTGCACGAGTATAAATGCCCTCTCAGCCTACAGAGCCTGGTTCACGTTTTGAACCCACCTTTAATCCCGTACGCCCCCAACACCACCCTCGCCCAAGGCAGGCAGGCCACGGCCCAGAGACTCAGAGACCCAGCAGAAAGCCCCACTGACCCCCTAGCTGGGGAGGACTGACCACTAAGAGGGGACACACCCCTCATTCAAAAGTGCTACCTGGGAGGTGAGCTCAACACGTCCCAAGGCGGCCCCGGGCAGTTGAGCCTCACCGTGGGTGCTGGTTGGTTGGCCTTCCTGGCTCCTGGATGCAGGAGGCTTTTCGTCGTGTCCTGTCACACCTCCAGGCCCCACTGCTAGCTTCTGCCCAGACAATGAGAGAGGCCAGAAGCTGACGGCCTGTGTTCCCTGCTCTGCCATTCTACCCAGCGAGCTGGTCACTGGTTGACCGAACCAGCTCTGTGCTGAACCATGGCACCCACATGGCTGTACCCAGCTGAACAAGCACCAGAAAGGCCCTGACCCAGGCAGACTGGGATAAGTAGTTTTCCCCAAATCAAAATAGCAGCTTCACTTTAAAAGTGAAGTTTTAAGGCTACTTCTCAAAACTTAAGGGAGGACATGGCCTTCCGGTAAGGTGAAACTTCCAGAGCGCCCACTTGACAGTAAACCCACAGACAGTGCTCAAGTTCCCTGAGTTCACCCATAAGTAAATAAAAACAGAAAAGCTAGTGCCCTCCTGGCCCGAAACATCCTCTGTAATTCGGCCAGCAGGGCTTCAGTCGGGTGAAAAGCAGCCAAGGGGATGGGCACGTCCAGGACAGGGGTGTGAGGTTCTCCGCAGACCCTTTCCCCAGCAAAGCAACCCTCACTGTTGTGCATTATAAGAAAGGAGCATTTAAAGTCTCTGGAACGGAGAGGCATCTATTTGGGAAAAGAGCCTGGACATGGCCTGCTTCCTGCCCCGACCCCGAGTGTGATGACGGCATCACCCCAGGCGGGGGCAGCCCAGACGGGCCCCTCCCCGCAGCCCCCACGAGCAGCAGGCACACACCCCTCCTGCCTCAGTGCGCTCATGGGGTGGAGGCCCCACGCCGGGAGGGGAAGCCGGTAACACCAGGGGCTACAACCCCCAGTGCCTGCTCTTAGAGCAGTGCAGTCACCCCAACAAGGGCCACCGCTGCCCGGCCTCCAGCTCCAGAGCAAGTGTTCAGAGGGTCTGCCCTGGAAGCGGGGGGTGAGAACAGAGAGCTCCACAGCTCTCCCCAGAGGGGTACCTTGCTTGGAACAGAGCTTGGTCAGGTTCAAGCCTAAGGGCACAGACAAAAACAATAGGTAACCTGCTGGAGGGGCAACTGAGGGGAAGCTGGCGGTTTATCAGAGAGAGACAGCAAGAGCAGCCCTCCTGGACACAGCAACTGTCAAAAGGCTGGCCTCAGGCCACCTCTGCCTGACTTTAACTGGATCAGGCCTTAGAGCGCTGCATGGCCTAGGCCGTTATCAAAACCAACAGAGCAATCAGCTGTTAATCAGTGGTGGCAGACCCCGGAGAAGCTTAACAGGGGGGCCAAGGAGAGTCAAAGACAGCTGGTCCACAGCCAGCCTGGCGGGGGAGGGGGGAGAGAGATTCTAAGAGGGCACCCATCAAGCCAAGTCACTAAACACACAGACACGCAAACAAGCCCCCCGACCAGGATGGGGTCAGTATCCAGAGTTGCTACAATATTTTACCTAAAATAGCCAGTTTTCAACAAAATATGTATGGCAAGTGGCCCATACACAGAAGAAGAAGAAAGAAAAGAAAAAGAAGGAAACATTGATTTGAAGGGACAGAACCTTTGGACTTAGCAGAAAAGACTTCAAAGCAGCCATTACAAATATGTCCAAAGAACTAAAGGAAACCATACATAAAGAATTAAAGGAAGTATACTGACAATGTCTCATCAAATAGAGAATATCAATAAAGAGGTAGAAATTATCAAAAAGAGCCAAATGAAAATTCTGGAGTTGCAAAGTCCAGTAACTGAGGTAAAAAAAAAAAAAGCACAATAGGGGCTCAACAATAGAGCTGAGCTGGCAGAAGATTCAGCAAACTTGGAGACACATCAATAAAGATTATGCATCTGAAGAACAATGAGAAAATAGAATTCAGAAAATTGAACAGAGCCTCAGAGACACATGGACCAATAGTCATTGCACTAACATGTGTGTGACGGGTGCACTGAAGAGAGGAGAAAGGAGAGGAAAACAGCCTAAGAAATAATGACCGAAAACTTCCCAGATTTGATGAAAATATCAGTCTACACACCCAAGAAGCTTAACAAGTTCCCAAAAGAATAAGTACAAAGAGAACTACACCCTCACTGAATACCACAGTCTAAATGTTGAATGCCAAAGAAAAAAACAGACTCTTGAAATCAGCAAGAGAGGGAATTCCCTGGCGGTCCAGTGGGTAGGACTCCATTCTTTCACTGCCAAGGGCCTGGGTTCGATCCCTGGTCAGGGAACTAAGATCCCACAAGCTGAGTGGCACAACCAAAAAAAAAAAAAGAAGAAAGAAATCAGGGACTTCCCTGGTGGTGCAGTGGTTAAGCATTGCCTGCCAATGCAAGGGACAATCCCTGGTCTGGGAAGGTCCCGCATGCCACAGAGCAACTAAGCCTGTGCGCCACAACTACTGAGCCCATGCTCTAGAACCCTCGAGCCAGAACTACTGAGCCCGTGTGCCACAACTACTGAAGCCCACGTGCCTAGAGCCCGTGCTCTGCATCAAGAGAAGACACCACAACGAGAAGCCCACGTACCGTAACTAAGAGTAGCCCCTGCTCACCACAACTAGAGAAAGCCCGTGTGCACAAACGAAGACCCAACACAGCCAAAAATTAAAAAAATAAATTAACTTAAAAAAAAAAAAGAAAGATATCAGCACAAGATAATGAGTAACATATTCGAAATGCAGCAAAGAAACTGTCAACCAAGATTCTTACATCCAGCAAAATTTTATTTTTTTATCCTGGCTGCACAGCTTGTGGGATCTTAGTTCCCCAACCAGGGACTGAACCCGGGCCCTGGGCCCTCAACAATGAGATCGTGGAGTCCTAACCACTGGACCACCAGGGAATTCCTGCAAAATTTTTTTTTAAAACAAGGGCAAAATAGAGACATTTCCAGATAAAAAAGAACTGGGAGAATTTCTTGTTAGCAGACCCATCTTACAGGGAATACAAAAAATAAGTTCTTCATGATGAAAGAAAGAGACATCAGGCAATAATTATAATCCACTTAAGAAAAACAAAAAGTATAGGTAAAGGTAATTATGTAGGTAATTATAAAAGACAGTATACGTGCGTAGTTCTTCTCCTTTCCTCTCTTAACTGATTAAATAATTAAGTTAGTATAAGTCTGAAGTAGATTCTGGTAAGATGCATATCATAAGCCTTAGAGCAACCACCAAGAAAATAACATAATATAATATAATGTGATATAATGTAGTATACACACACACACACACATACATATGTATGTGTGTCTATATATATATTTAAGGTTCATTAAAGGAATTAAAATATTACACTAGAAAATGTTCACTTAATACAAAAGAAAGCAGTAAAGAAGGAACAGTTGGGGGTTAGGGTAGACATGAGGATAGAAAACAGAAACTGAAATGGCAGGTGTAAATCCAAACATATCACAATAACATTAAATGTGAATGAATTAAACAATCCAATCAAAGGGCAGAATTGCCAGAATGAGGTTT
The DNA here is from genome assembly GCF_965194805.1 of Balaenoptera borealis. Classification (NCBI taxonomy): domain Eukaryota; kingdom Metazoa; phylum Chordata; class Mammalia; order Artiodactyla; family Balaenopteridae; genus Balaenoptera; species Balaenoptera borealis. The sequence continues at coordinate 143,039 of NC_138875.1, read as the reverse complement.
TTTAAATGATCCACTATATGCTGTCTACAGGAGACATACTTTAGATTCAAAGATACAAAGAAGTCAAAAGTAAAGTGGAAAAAGACATACCATACAAACAGCAATCACAGGAGATCTTCAGTAGCTACACTACTATCAGAAAAAAATTGACTTTAAAACAAAAAAATTACTAGAAATAAAGGAAAATTTTATAATGATAAAAGGGCCAATCTATCAGTATGATAAAACTATAAACATATGCACCTAACAACAGTGCCCCAAAATATAAAAAGCAAAAACTGACAGAAGTGAAAAGAGAAACAAATAATCTAAAGGTAGTTGGAGATTTCAATACACACTTTTAGTAATGGACATAACAACTAGACAGAGGAAAAAGGGAAGAGGAGACCTGACCACACTACAAACCTAACAGACACCCCTCCACCTCCACCTGACAACAGCAGAATATACATCGTCCTGAAGTGCACGTGGAACGTTCTCTAGGAGAGACCATCGGCCAGGCCATCAAACAAGCCTCAATTTAAAATGACTGGAATAGGGACTTCCCCGGTGGTGCAGTGGTTAAGAATCCGCCTGCCAATGCAGGAGACATGGGTTTGATCCCCGGTCCAGGAAGATCCCACATGCTGCGGAGCAACTAAGCTTGTGCGCCACAACTACTGAGTCCACGCTCTAGAGCCCGCAAGCCACAACTACTGAGCCCGCGTGCCACACGAAGAGTAGCCCCCGCTCGCTGCAACTAGAGGAAGCCCGCAAGCAGCAACAAACACCCAATGCAGCCAAAAATAAATAAATAAATACATTTATTTTTTTAAAATATAAAATAAAATAAAATGACTGGAATAATACAAAGTATGTTCTCCAACTACAATGGAATTAAATTAAAAATCAATAACAGAAGGAAATTTGGGGGATTCACGAATATGTGGAAATTAAACAACAAATTCAAAAATAACAAATGAGTCGAAGAAGAAATCCTGAAGGAAATTTTAAAATATTTTAAGACCAATGCAAACAAAAACACAACATACCAAAACTTATAGGATGCAGCTAATGCATTCCTTACAAGGCAATTATGGCTGTAAATGCTATATTTAAAAAGAAGATCAACTATATGTCAATTTAAAAAAAGAAGAAATATCTCAAATCAATAAATTAATTCTATCTTAAACTAAAAAAAAAAAAAAACGCAAATTAAACCCAAAATAAGCAGAAGGAAAGAAATAATAAATACTAAAGTGGAAATAAATAGGGACTAGAAAAACAATAGAAAAAAAAAAATAGAGAAAAATCAACAAAACCAAAAGTTGGCTCTTTGAAAAAAAAAAACCAATTAAATGGACAAACCTTGAGCTGGAAGGACCAAAACAAGAAGGAGAGGGAAAGGGAGGAGAGTCAAATTACTAAAGTCAAGAATTAAAGAAAGGGGCTTCCCTGGTGGCGCAGTGGTTGAGAATCTGCCTGCTAATGCAGGGGACACGGGTTCGAGCCCTGGTCTGGGAAGATCCCACATGCCACGGAGCAGCTGGGCCCGTGAGCCACAACTACTGAGCCTGCGCGTCTGGAGCCTGTGCCCCGCGACGGGAGGGGCCGCGATAGTGAAAGGCCCGCGCACCGCGATGAAGAGCGGTCCCCGCACCGCGGTGAAGAGTGGCCCCCACTTGCCTCAACTAGAGAAAGCCCTCGCATGAACCGAAGACCCAACACAGCCAAAAATAAAATAAATAAATAAATAAATAAAGTAGCTATAAAAAAGAAAAGTGCTTTAAAAAAAAAAAAAAAAAAAAAGATTGCAAAAAAAAAAAAAAAAAAAAAAAGAATTAAAGAAAGATCATTACCACCAACTATACAGAAATCAAAAAGATTATAAGGGAATACCAAGAACAATTATATGCCAACAAATTAAATAACAGATTAAATGGACAAATTCCAAGAAAGAATTTCTATTGAAACTAACTCAAGAAGAAATAGAAAATCAGAATAGATCTATAACAAGTAAAAGACTGAATTAGTACTTTTAAAACTTCCCACAAAACGCCCAGGCCCAGAGAGTTTCACTGGATAATCGTACCAAACATTTAAAAGAATTGATGAACTTGCAACAAGCAGTAAATAAGCCCCATAGATCTAATGCACAGTATAGTGAATATAGATAACAACATTGTATTATAATCAGCAAACTTGCTAAGAGACTAAAAGTAATTATTCCAACTACTAAAAAAAAAAAAGATAATTATGTAACATGATAGAGGTCCTCATTATCACTACATGGCTATCATATCACAGTATATAAATGTATCAAATTAACATGTACACATTTAACTTACATAATGTTATATGTCAAATATATTTCAATTAAAACATTTTAATTAATAAAGAACTGATAGCAGTCCTTCACAAAGTCTTTAAAAAAAAAAAAATAGAAGAGGAAGGAACACTTCCCATTCCCAACTTACTTTATAAGGCCAGTTCTATCCTGATACTAAAACCAGTCATCACAAGAAGAAGAAGAAGAAAAAAAAAAGACCAATATTTCTTATGAATATGGACACAAAAATCCTCAACCTAATACTAGCAAACAGAATCTAGCAACTTATAAAAAGGATTATATATCATGATCAGATGAGATTTATCCCGAGAATGCAAGGTTGGTTCAGCATACAAAAATCCATCAGTGTAATACACTGTAATAGTAGAATAAAGAACAAAACCACATGATCATCTCAACAGACACAAAAAGCATTTGACAAACTTAAATATCCTTTCATGATGAAAAAACTCAACAAACTCAGAATAGAAGGGCACTTGCTTAACCTAATAAAGGGCATCTCTGTAAAATCCATAGCTAACATCATACTTAATGGTCAAGGACTAAATGCCCTCTCATTACGATCAGGAACAAGACAAGCACATCTGCTCTCCCACTTCTGGCCAGGGTAATGAGGCAAGAAAGAGAAATGAAAAGCATCCAGATTGGAGAAGAAGGAGTAAGACTGTCTCTATCTGCGGATGACGTAATCTTGCATGTAGAAAATCCTCCAAAATCCACTAAAAAGCTATTAGAATAAATGAGTTCTGCAGTTGCAGGACACAAGATCAATATGTGAAAATCAATTTTATTTCTACAAAGTAACAATGAGCGAACCAAAGTGAAATCAAGAAAACAATTCCATTTACCATAGAATCAAAAAGAATAAAATACTCTGGAATAAATTTAACAAAAGAATTCCAAAACCTGTGTCCTGATCATTTCTCTTTCTTTCCACCTCTCCGTGCCCCTCCCTCCCTCTCCCCCTCCCCCCCCTACACACAGAAAATGGGCAGGTTTCTAGGAGCTACTTCATGCTCGAAAACAGCAGGTGTGGTTGGTTAGCTGGCTGGAGGCTTGGCCACACTGGGTGGGTGATGTGCATGCAAGGTGAGGACGTGGCACAGATGGGAGCAGAGACAGAGAGGGACCGAGATGCAGAGAAGGAAGCTCATGCAGCATGGTACCTACCCAGATGTGACCGCCTGGGGGGGCTCATGCAGCATGGTACCTACCCAGATGTGACCGCCTGGGGGGGCTCATGCAGCGTGGTACCTACCCAGATATGACCGCCTGGGGGGGGCTCTGGCTTCATCTTTATTATCTGCAGCTACATTTAAAGACAGAGAGAGAGAAAACAGGAAGGAAGAAGAGACAAAAACAGACTGGTTTTAACACTGGTAAGTCCTTGTTGTATTTCTTTAAAAAAAAACAAAACAAAACAATGGAACAGGAAAACAGCAAGCTTTTGGTTTCTGTGCATTAGGAAATCCACTTTCTGAACCATTTTTCTCCAAACCTACCCTCCTCCAAATAAGTGCTTGGGACAGAGGGAAAAAAATGAAAAGTCACCTCATTTTCACTTCATTTCTAAGGTCAGAGGTGCTGACAGAGATACAGCAGATCCTACTTCTACTTTCCCCTGGGAACTCATCTGTACGCAAGCCCTGGTTGCAAGATAGTTGTCTCAGGGTGCAAACTCTCCGGAAGGTTGCTCGCTTGAGCTGTTTTCAGAGGACACTCAACAGAACACCCGCCGTAAACGGAGAGCTAGCTCAGCACGTGAACTTGACCGCCCTCGGACATCACACCCAGTCAGGGAGCAGGTCTGGCAGCTGTCTCCGCTGTGGCCCAGGAAGGAGTACCTGACCCAGTGTGCGACAATTCGATTGCCAGGTACCTTGCCCCCCCGAGCACGCCACCCCACCTCCCTAGTCGGGGCCACCCCAGGACAATGACCGACTGACCTACCGACCAGAGGCCCTGAAGACAGAGCACCTCCAGCTGGGTTCCACCTGCAGGTGGGGTCTGGGATCGACGGTGGTTAAAGAGAAGAGTCACCGAGGTCAGAAAGCAGAGGCAGGATCAAAGGTCGTGGGTCACCTGCCCCAGGCCGTGTACACTCTACCCCAAAATGGAAATTGTGCAAGTAATGAGCTAAAAGCAAATACCAGACTTGCTGCCTAGACCCGGGGGGAGCTGGGGGGTCGGGGCAGGGGCAGCGGTTTATAAACCAACACAAACCGCAGTCTCCTCTCCTCACCCCACCTCTCTCCCCAACACCCCCTCCTGGACCTTCTGGGTTCTGACTCCCCAGAGTTGGTCAGATCCTCTCAGCTTTTGGCTTCTATTTCTTTGATTCAGACCAATTTCACCATTCGTGGGCACCTCCTCTATAGATCAAAATCCCAAAAGAGGGAAGGAGGGGAGGGGAGGGAGGCTGCAGGAGAGAGCGCTCGACTCAGTTACTTGTGCGTTTCAGACACGGCTTCCCTTCTCTTCTCCAGGCTTGATTACATGCAGGACCACCGGGCATGGCTGGGAGACGCACAGGAGTGCGTGGGTGCAGAGCTGGGGGTCGCAAGCAGAGGGCTGGGTAAGTTGGCTCAGGGTGGGAAGGTCACGCCCCTGTGCACTGCACCAAGCTACCTAAGGTTCCTTGGCTGGAAAGCAACATGATCAGATCTACGTTTTAGGAAAGACACCTTTGCATAGGACAGATGGAGGAAAGTGGGCTCTGAAGCTGAGAGACGCTAGAAGTCTTTTCAACAATCATGTGCTTCCACAGAGCTGTACTGAGGACACACTCCAGGCCAGGCACGAAGGTTCCAAAACAACTGCACTGGGACGTCCCTGGTGGTCCAGTGGTAAAGAATCCACCTTAAAGTGCAGGGGACAGGGGTTCAATCCCTGGTCAGGGAACTAAGATCCCACATGCCACAGGGCAACTAAGCCCACGTGCCACAACTGGAGAGCCTGCGTGCCGCAACTAAGACCCGACGCAGCCAAAAATAAATAAATAATAACTGAATCTTTAAAAAAACACACACACACAACCACGCTGTCCTCAGAACCCCCCCTCCCCCACCAGGAGGCGGGTCTTTGCCCCCTTGACTATGGGTGGGCCTGAGACTGCAGGTCTTCAGAAGTGATGCTGTGTGAGTTCCAAGACTAGATCTTTAAAAAGATACGGCGTCCACCCGGCTCTCCCCTTGAAACCCAGCGCCACTTTGTGAGGAAGCCCAGGCCACATGAGGAGGGCACGCAGGGATGTTCCAGCAGAGCCTGGCTGAGGTCCAGCCAATGGCCAGCACCAACCCAGACACACGAGAGAGGAGTGAAAGAGAGAGAGACACAGAGAGAGACAGAGACAGAGCGAGAGACAGAGCAAGAGACAGAGCTAGACAGAGAAAGAGGGGGTAAGGGGGAGAGACAGTGAGAGGGAGAGACACAGAGAGAGAGAGAGAGAGAAAGGGGGGATGGGAGAGAGTGAATGAGACAGTGAGAAAGGAGCTCAAGCAAACAGCCCAACTGTGGAGTCCGAAGCAATAATGTCCTTTCACGTCATCAACTTTTGGGGTCACTCGTCGAGCAGCCCCCAAGACAGGAACCAGAGATGACAAGGCGGAAGTTCCAGCAGAGCTGAGATGGGGGAGTCAGCCTCTGGTGGCCAGCAGGAGGCTGAGGGGGGACAAGAGGCAGGCCCTCAACTGCCCCAGGGGCTTTAGTCCTGTCACACTCTGAGACTCACTGCTGGGGGCACCTCGGAGAGACCACGTGGGGGCAACGGTACCTGCGTGTGGTGGAGGGGACAGCGGCTACAGGGGGACGCAGGGGGACCGGGGACCGGGAGGAGTATCACCACGGCGGTCCAGGCAACACGGGAACACGAGACCCTGTGTCAGCTCCGGGGCAGCGGGCTGAACTGAAGCAGGATTGTAACCTGATGTCCGAGGACACCGCGGAGCCCTTGAAAATGCAGGATGGTCTGTGGATAAACGTCTTCCTGGGGAGGGGGTGTCCTCAGCTTTCATTCTCAGGATGGTATGTGACCCTCCCCACCCAACGTGTTTTTACAGCTTTCTGAGCTATAAGCACACACCACAGAAAAGTCACTCTCCCAGCGGTGTGCAGGGTACGCACAGGCGTGTAGCGCAGCCAGCACCGCTACGGTATTTTAGAACTTGCATCCCCGCGCAGGGAAACCCGTCCCCTTCAGCAGTCACTCCTCCCCATCCACCTCCCCAGCCAATGCCACCCCAGTGCTGAGATGTGCGGCAAACCTCAGGTGAATTCACGCCTGCGGCCGGTGGGTGACACACCCATTGGGAGGCACTATTCTTAGTGACAGTACAACACGGGAATCTGGCGGGAGGGACGTGTGGCCCTGAGGACCCCCGAGGAAACGACCTCTCAGCAGCCTCGCTGTCGGCCGGCCTCGTGACGGAACCTGGCCGGGAGCCGTGAGGGAGGCGCCTGGCGGAGACGCAACGCTCTGTTGTTCTTGGGTCCCTGAGCTGCAGCGGGAAGATCAGAGCCGACCGGGGCCCCGCGAAGGGCCGGCCTGGGAGCGGGCGCTCTGTCTCCCGGGAGACCTCCAGACCGGGCTCCTTGGACACCTGGCCGACGGCAGGGCTGGGGCGGGAAACTGGACAGCGAGCTCAGAGAATCCTGTCGCACCGACGTCCGGGGCCCACAGGACCAGAGGTCAAAGATCAAGAGCCGACGGCAGAGGCTCCCCCTGGCCAGAGGTGGTAAAGGGGCTTCCACCACACGGAACACAGGGTCACGTACAAACAAACGTGCTCATTGCTGCAAGATGCTGGGAACCAATTTTGAAAAGTGGCAAATACAGAGGAATAAGCAAGCCCTCACCTGCCTTCCTTTACAAATCAAACCGTCGGAAGACCAAGTAGCGTTTGTGGGGAAGTTTCTCTAGAGAAGCTGAGACGGCAGAGTCTCGGGGCTGGCGGCCCGGGACTGATTGTCAACTGGGCCCCGGGCCCCCATGGCCGCCACCACCCAGAGGGGCCAGCTGACAGCCATACCTCCTAGAGGAAGGACGCAACAGTCCTGCAAAGACAGAGGGCCAGACCTGGGTCCAATTCTCTTTTAAAACGTTCTCTACAGGGCGTCCCAGACAGACCTGGTCCAGCAGCCTGATTCCGTCCAGATCCCGTGGGCCTGACTCGCTCCGCACTGCTGCTGTCCCGCTGACCCTGTGCCGGGTGTGTGGCGCTCAGCTCACAGCAAACGACCCGTTTCAACAACAGGTAAGTTCCAAGGAGAAAGGGGAGTTAGGGAGAACCTACAGATTAAAAAGACAAATCAACAGCAAAAAGACACCAGCCAATCACAGTGTGTGCTGGATCCTGATTTAAGGAAACAAACTGGCCAAAAAGTCAGGAAATGGACAAGACAGCTGGAAACACACACAGATGGTGGTTTTAGGATAAGGAACCATTGATTTCTTATGGGTGATGATTTCTTTAGAGATACGTTACAGACTATCTATAAAGAGGCTACATCTGGGATTTGCTTCAGAAACTACAGGAAAAAGATGTGAATGGGGTCTGGAGGTGGTCATGGTCCCACACGGAGCTCCGTTATGCTACTCTCCCTACTTCTACGTAATAAATTTCAATACTTCTATTGAAATTCTCTACAATAAAAAGCAAAAAAGGAAAAACACAGCACCTTCGAGCCGGACACCACACCTCACTCCTAGTTCACAGTTAAACAGCAGGCGCATATTAGTGTCTCCAGCCAATTTCTCCCTGAAACACGTGGTCTCGGTGGATGCCATTTCACCTGGGACAACCCGAGGAGGGGGACCCGCACCCCTGGCCCTGCCCCCATTACACACAAGGGCATGGAAAGGCTGCCAGTGGAATGAGAGGTTTTAAAACGTTTGATCCTAATTTTGAAAATGATCCCAATCTTGTGATAGGAGACTGACTAACAAAGAAAAAAGAAAAAACTGGAAAAATATACCAAAATGTTCAAAGCAGTCACCTCTGGGTGGTGGGACGGAAGGCTTTTTACTCTTACTGTATATCCTGTCTTCCCTGAAGTGTCTACAATGCACACATGCTGCCCTTCAGATAACAAATTAGATACTTAATTTTCTAAGTAACCTGCTTTTTCTCCTCACCACCATCTACGTTTCTTTAACCTTAACTTTCAAGTTGAATTAGTGACCTTCAAAACTGCAAACCTCTATAAAAGATAGCTGGAAAACATTTAAGGTTTTTTTTAGGCTGCCGGCCATCCTACGAGAACCCTGAAACAAAGCTCCCCCGACTCTCCTGGAGAGTTACTGTAATGTGCATGGTCAGTTCCCCAAGAAGTCTGTGTCCCGAGGCCTCGGCTGACGCGTCGGGAAGCGGAGGCTGGCCACCTGCCACGCAGGGTGGGGGGAGAGACGGGGGCCGCGGCACAGCGGCCCACGGGCTCCCAGACCTTCCAGGCCTGAACCGCTTGGCTTTTTCACAGCCCACCCGCCTACTTCTGGCAAATGAGAGGAAATAAACCCACACATTCATTAAAAGCTTCCCATAGCAGGGTACTGAGACCTGTGTGCCTCATAAACAGTAGACACGGAAACATGTAAATCCGATCTGGATTCAAGTGTTGAATGCTCAGACTCTCAGCCATGTGGGTGGAGGTTAGGAGACGACTCTCCCTGAGGCCGCAGGGGGCCCAGCGGGGGAGGGCCGGGGTCAGGAGGGGGCCCAGAGGTCAGGAGGCACAGCCCTCCCTCCACCAGAGCCGACGGCATGCACCAGCAGACCACCCATCGCCGTGAGCTGCCATCAAATGCTCAACATTAAACTGTAAGTTTGCTGCATGACCCAGAGGCCCCAACACCTACCGTATCTGGCACCCTCCGCCTTCACGACCCACACAGAGTTTCAACCAAGGTCACAAGCCTGGTCTCCCGCTGCAGAGCCCGAGGCGCAGGACCACTAAGCCACCAGGGCACCGGGTGTCCTCTGCAGGCCTTCCCCCCGCCCTGGGTGAAGACGCACACCACTGACCACCCCACAGGGCCCACTCTGCAGTCGGCTGTGAGATCCTGCACCCATTAAAGGGGAGGCTCGAAAGGGCACAGACCACAGAGGGCAGGGGCAGAAGCCGCTTGGGCAGAAAGCCCTCGACTCAGAGAAAATTAAGAGCCAGCTCCTCAACTTATAGGGGGTCCAGGACACAGAAGCCCTGCTTTCTAGGCGAGAGCAGCAGTACAGCTGACACCACCTCTGGCGTGACTTCCTGAATCACAGCTGGGAGGACGGCGTTCATGGGAGAGCAAAAGCAAAAACACACCGGAAACAGACAGTGGCGGGCGGCCCTCTTTATCGTCTCCGCGACCCTAACTGATCCAGGCTACTCGTCGGAGCTGAGGCTGACCCATTTCTACAAAGACTGAAGTTAGCACACACTCACTCTCACTCTAAAAACAGAAGCTACACAAGAGGATAGGGGTCACTCAAAGGGAGAGAAAATAGCCATCAAGAAAAAAATAGCGGGGCAAGACCTCAAGTCTGCAGGAGTCCCAGAACTAAACAAACTCCAGAGAAAACGCTTCTCTAAGCAATAGCTGAGATTGAACACACCCACATTCTCAGACAAAATCGAAGGGGAGAGTGGTCCTAGACTTAGTCATTAGAAAAACCAGAAGTATGGCATCAACCCTCCTGCACAGAGAAGCCCACCAGCCCGCGCCGTCAAACACAGAACATCAGCTCGAAAGAAACATTTTCAAAGGAGAAGGCAAAACCAGGAGCAGCGTCTCTATCTTCTGAGCCACCAAAAAGCTGTAGGGGTTGAGCATGGGATTCGCCTGCCCGAGCTTGTGGACCCCGCGTGCCCACCCGCGGCCCACAGAGCATGACGTCGGGGGAATGTTTAACAAGGTATGTGAGAAAGATCCCGGTTGACTCAGCCGCAGGGAATGGGAAAAACAGAGAGGCTGCGTTTGGTGCACAAGCCACAGACAAGGTCAGAGATAAAACCGCCTCTGCAGGAAACATCAGTCCCTGGCCTGATCAAGCCAGGAACAGACCAGCAGTGCCGCCCTCCTGCCCCAGCTGAGGGGCCCGCGTGACGACGGCCACGGCGAGGGACGCGGTGAGAACAGGTCGTAACTCGCCCGAGTTCCCGTTTCACATGATACAGTGTCGACGCAGTCACTTACCTGACTGCGAACACCGGTGCTGTGACAGACACGCGCGCCACCTGGCGAAGCCAGCGCTGCTGGGACAGCACTGGGGAGGCCCCTGCCCCCCCCGCCCCCGAGAGCTCCAGCCGAGTCCCGCTCGCCGAGCTACTGGGCTCCATCCCCAAAGCTGCGGGTCACCAACCTGCAAAGACCCGGCGGTGCACGGTCAGCTCGCTGGCCACGCGGACCTCGGTGCAGAGCTTCAGCATCAGCAACATGGCCAGGATCATGACGACGCTCTGCCAGAGCAGCGGCGCCTCGAAGCGCCTCCCGAACCTGCGAGGGGAGACGCCGCGGCATCAGGGGGGCGCCGGCCGGGCGCCCGCGGCCACAGCCCGAGCGGCCCCGGGTGCCGCCGCCCCCCTGCACGGCCAGCCCGGGCCTCCACCGCCCCCCAGAGCCGAGTCACGGGCAGGCTGCACCCCTCCCCGGGAACCGCTGCGACCCTCCCAGGGCCGAGGGCCGGTGGGAGTGGGTCTCCTGCACCCGCCCCCCACCCCATGTCCGGCCAGGTGACCGTCGCCCTCCTGCAGAGGCCCAGCGGCCGCCAGGTGAGAAGCCCAGGTTCTGGAACACCTGCCTCCCCAGGGCTCGTTCCAGAGTCTAGAGACCGACGGCAGCCCTGCCCCCTGGCCGTGGGGAGTGGGGTCTCCAGGCCAGCACGGCCCCCAGTGTGAGCAGAGCAGTGGGGGGCCGGGCCACCGAGCCCTCACCGGAGAAGAGGAGACGGCAGGCAGGGCACGGTCCCGCTGCCAACCTCAGGCCCTGATGCCCGACCCAGGCCTGGCTGACTGGCACGGAGGCCTCCATGTCCACTCTCTTCTCCGAGCCCCAGCCCGCCCAGCCCGCCCAGCCACAGGCCCCAAGGCCTTCCTGCTGACTTCTTTCCAGTGTGTTGAGCATTTTAGCAACTCGGCCAAAACTTCCTGGAGGCCAGAGCCACAATCCAGAGACTGGCACCCGCTGGGCCCATCAGAAGACCCCAGACCCCAGGGGCTGACCACAGCACTGCCCTCCACACACCAGCTGGGGCCTCAAACGTGGCCACCAGCACCACAGGACTAGGCTGCAGAACTGTCACCTCTGAGGCGAGGCCTGGGCACAGCACCCTTCAAAGCCCAGGCCCCCATTCTAGCCTGGCTGCTCTGGGGCAGAGATCCCGCCGGCACCTGCTGCGGCGCGGCCTGACGGGGCCTCCCAAACCTGAGTTAGTGGCCGACAGGTCACAGTGGGGAGGTCTGGGATGGCAGTCTGACCTCCAGCTTCTCCTGGAAACCAGGAGACACGGAGACACGGCCCGGCCCACCTCCCCTGGCCTCGCTCTCACACCCGCCCCTACAAGGAGAGGGCCACTGACAGCAGGCTGATGGGGCCACACACACGCTCTGCCACAGGCTGGCTCTGGGGACCACGCTGCCCCCCGGCCTTCTTGCTGTGCCCCACCACCTCCGGGCTTCATCTCTTCTGTAAAGTGCAGACATAACCCTACAGCTGCTTGAGGACGTTTCTAGCAGTTCTAGGAACTAGTCCCCACTGGTTACCTGACTGACCCCGGGGGGCTGACTAATCAACAGATAATCCAGAGGAGAAGACAGAGAAGGCTCTGCGTCGGGCTGGGGAGACTGGAGCGGGTGGGCATCACAAAAAGTCGGTCAGTCTAGGGACCAAGCTCATTTCCAGTTAGATGTAAGGCTGAAGACGTGGGATTTGGGCCTGTATGTAATAAACGCCACTTCCATTTTTTTAACTGTTCAACAGAAACAATGAGTGACTAGGAAAACTGGGGCGAGGGGGGGAATGAAGGTTTGTGCTTCCACTTATACCACACACCAGAAATCAAATCTAGGTAAATTCAGTATTTACAGTAGAGAATGAGACATTTACAGTGAAGTAAGGGAGGCAGAGTGAACATTAAACTGCTTTTAGGGTGAAGACAGGCTAAACAAGACACAAAATTTCAAAAAGCACAACTTTCCACAGAAGATATACAAGAGACAAAACAAATATGAAACAAAGTTCAACATCATTAGTAATTTTTAAAAGCCAATTAAAATAGAAAGACACTATTTTTTACTTATCAAGTTAGTTAAACTTCTGCCTTTAATGCTAATAGTCTGCGCTGGCAGAGGTGTCACGGGGCACCTCTTCCTCCCGTGCCCCGAGAGTGCGGTTGGCAAAGCCTGGTCTGCGCAGAGGATAGGACGGCCCAGCAGACGAGCGTGTGGCCTGCTGCCTGCTGCAGCCAGTGGAAGCGCGGTCCCCCGGCGCAGGCACACATCTCGCTCCCAGGGAGACGCACGCGGCAGAGAACGTGCACCGCCTCACCGAGCTTGAGCAGAAGCTCCCACAAGGAACACCTTCTACGCGTCTTCAAAGTAGCAGAGAAAAGCCCGATTGGAAGAGAAGCTGTGTACCTACTTCCCTGACTGGCTTCTCGAGTAGCAGATTGTCACTAGCCCTCTGGTGCAGTGTCACCACATCTCCGATACAATTTTACTACATCTGCAATACAATGTCACAATGTCTGGTACAGTGTCACCATATCTCTCATCAGATAGGGATGGGGCTGGAGAACTAGCTCTGTGAATGCCTCAGGCCCTGGGTCAGAAGGCCCTGCAGCACCGTCCTTGCACCCTGGCCCCCTCCCGCCCCTTCTCATTTACAGAATCGCTCTGCCCTCCGGCTTCCGACACCACAAAGGCCAAATCCTGCATGTCAGCATTTTGTATGATCTGCTCAATGCTGGTTCTGCAAAAGGATGGGAAGAATCGCGAGAAATAAAGGCATGAGAGTTCCGTGAGTTACAGAAACGCCGGGTTTCTCTAGCGTGGTCAGCCTTCCCCCACCCCGCCCCCGACCCCCAGGACTGCAGAGCGGCTCACATGCCTCACACCACACATTCCCCCGGGCGGCTTCCCAGGCAGACTGGAGTCCTTCCGAAGACCGCATTCCCAGCCAGCCTTGGGAAATGTACTCTTCACTTTCTCTAGTCCATCACTGCTCTCGTACCACCCGGCGCCGACCACAGCTCCCAGCCCGTGCGCTCTCCCTCCCCACCACCCATCACCCAGACACACGTGTCTGGCACGTTCCATACAGCACTTCTGCTGAAGCGTTAACCCTGCAGCATCTGCCCAGTGTCTGGCTCCTGGGAAACCCCCAAAGACCTATTAAATCAAACGGGCGCTAGGGGACCCAGGAGTAGGGGCTTTGGAGGCTCCAGAGAAAGGAAGGAAAGGGAGCAGGGGCATCGCCCTCAGAGCAGTGGGGCCTTTGGGACCACGTGGGCAGAGACGCGTGTATTTGTGACAAGTCGTAGATGGAGCCCGGCCTGTCTGCTGGGCTTCACCACATGAACTACAAAGTACTGCCAGGTGTGAGATACAGGGAAAGCACAACCCCAGGTCAGCGGGATCCTGGAGGAGAGACCTCTGCCAGCCCTCCCTTCCTCCCATAGGGTCCCACAGTCTTCAGGAATCCTGGCTGAAGGCAGCCCTGTGTGTTCCCACGGCCGCCACTGAACCCACAGAGGGGCCCAGGACAGCTCAGGCAGCTGACGCTGTGGGAAAGGGGCAATCAGATGTGCAGAAATAGACGTGCCAGTGGACAAAGTTCAGAATTCCACCAAAGACTCTTTCTTTCTCAAAGGCTCAGGCCCTACAATGGAGAGAGAACTCCCAGTCCCAGCGCATCAAATAGCTTGCTTGTTAAACCCAGAAACACTGACGAGATGGCATTCAAGAAACTGGTTTAATTTCTGATTTCTCCAAAACAGACAGTTAGAGGTAGATTAGATATCCTATTTTCTTTTTGCAGTTCTGAATGATAAGCATGTCTGGGGGGAAGACCTCTCAAAGGAACTATTTCCCGTATGAAATGCACCCTCAGCCAATCCTCCTCCAGTCCTTCGAAAAAACTTGCCACTGCCAAAAGGAAACGCTGCTTCCCGACCTAACGCCCGGGTCTGGGCTGGGAGCTCCGGGGGCCACACCCAGGGTGCTCACGGTTGACAGCAGTGTCACACACGATTACAGCTTGGGACCTGCTTCTGTGCAACCTTAGACCTAGTGAGGGGCAGCTGAGAGAGGGAAGGGGACAGTCTTGCTGCAGCCGGCGAGTGCCATCCTCAGCCACAGGGAAAGGAGGAGTCTTCAAATGCAGTTTTTCAACTTGGGCTAAACAAGTTAAAAGATAAGCGCCCTCTGACCCCTCCTTCAGAAGCGGACTGGCCCAGAGACAGGGCTCATGGTGTGACAAATTCTTCCAGGAGAAGGGGTCGGCTCACCAGCTCACCTTTTAAAACCGCAGACTGAGCAAAAACACGGTGAGAGTGACCAAGGGCTGCCTCAGGCCAGGTGGACAGAAGGTGAAGGAGCAGAGAACTTCTGGACGCAGGGGGCTCACACCCTGATGACCACAGAGGGGACATCTGCCAAAACTCATCAAACTGCACATGTGCAACGGGCGATTTTCTTCCCTGTAAATCATGCCTCAGTAAGGCTGACTTAAACTCAACTAGCAAGAAAGCACGATTACTCCAAAAAGTCAAAAGAAGGAGCCAGCTGCCCAGTCCCAGGCTGTCCTGTCTGTGCTCACAGAGGGGCCTGGGACCGTCTAGAAGGAAGGAAAGTTCCAGGCTTTTTTGGCCTTACAGTGAGGCTGAGAGACCTCTTTTCACTTCCTCTGAAAATGTACCCTCCCAATTATGTCTGGCTTCAACAACTGTTAAAATTAACTTCAAGTTCCTGACCAGAGTGCAAATGATAATAAGAGGAAGTTGGGCTGGGAGGAGCGAGAAAAAATAGTCTCTTAAGTATTAGCCAGAAAGTTGACTCACTGGTAAAACAAACAAACAAACAAAAAACCCACGCACACACAATGCGGAAGGCAGGAAGGGACCACCCTTCAAGGCAGACCACCCCCCGGGCACGCCTTCCTGTCTGGTTCCCTCCTGAGAGCCTTTACTGGCCAGTGGTTTGTCCTTCCTATGCTGACCACCTTCTGTTACTGGTATTCATTAATTCCCTTCGTTTTCTCTCCACTACCCCCAAACCTCACCCAAATTCCTAAGGGCATGGACCCAATCCTAGGACGCAGCCCCACAGAAAAGGCCCTGGGCAAGAATCCAGTACATGTACGAGCCACCGAAAATGAAGACGCAGATCCGAGATTATGTGAGATTCTCCACTTCAATCCCACCATTTTCCCTGGGAAAAAAGTCTCATCCATTTCACCAGCTGCTTCCCAGGAAGTGCAGACATTTCCGCCCCCCGGCCTCACCCAGAAAAGGAGAAAGCCATCTCCCTGGCAGCACCCCACAGTAAGAAAGCCCTCAACCTACCAGAAGAGGATTCGTAAGATATTGGCCACCAGGAGCACCAGACACACGTAGGTCGAGAATCCCTCGGCGTTCTGAGTCCTCCGGATGTCCCTGTACTGCGGGATGTACGGCACCACCCCTCCGAAGACCATGGCCCCAGCTGCCCCCCAGGAAACCAGCTGGTGCAGCGGGACCAAAAGCCAACCCAGGCCTTCTGCGTCCATCCCGAGCGCCCGGCGGCCCCGCCGGCAGGCTGACGTCCACCTGGCCCACGCGCGCTCCGCGCTCTCGGGCTCCTGGCGCGCGCGCTGTCACCCTCACATGCCGCCGCTGCCCTGGGCCGTCCTCCGTCGCGGGGCCTGGCGAGAGAGGGAAAGCGGTAAAGCACTCGGGCCGGGCCTCCACGCCCAATGGAGGGCGCACCGCCGGGCTCGCGGCCGGGGCACAACCCCCTCCTCCGGGGCGCCGGCCCGGGGTGGACTTTCAGTCCGGGGTGGGGGCTCGGTTCCGGGGGAGGGGGTCGCACAGCCTGGGGGTCGGAGGGATGGGAGGAGGGGGGAAGAGGGAACACACTGCCCAGGGGGCCCGGCCCGGGGTGGACGCTCAGCCCAGAGCGGCGCTCGCGTCCACGCGCGCTGCTGACCCCGCCGGGCTCACCCGCGCTGCCGGCTCCCAGCGGTCAGTCCACCGTCCTTCTGTCTGTCCAAGCGCCGGGCCCCGCCTCGGCGTGACGTCACAATACGTGGCCCCGCCCACGCCGGGCGGAGGGGCGGGCGCCGCGGGGTCCTAGAGCGCGCCGGTGGGCGGGGAGGTGGGGGCGGGACCCGGGGCGAAGCCGGGGGTCGCGGGTCGTGGCCAGGGCGCTCCGTGGGCCCACCCGGCCCGGGTTAGGAAATCGCTGCCTGGCGGGGCCGCTCCTTCTGGGCCAGGGGCCCACGTGGACCCGGCGCCATCTGTCCCGCGGCGAGTGGCCTTGTAGACGCGGCGCGCCGCCAAGGGGAGCAGAGGACCGGGTCCTGTCGCCGCCCCGAGGGTCAGCGCGAGGCCTGGGGACGCGCCCCTCGTGGGGACTCAGGCAGGGTCCGAGCGCCCCGTGATTCCAGGGGTCCTTCTACCGTTCATGGCCTGCCCGGGTCTGTGGGGCTCCCCATCCTGAGCCGGGGCGTGTCCCTGAAGAGCGGCGTTCGGAAGTTTGCAGAGGGCCAGGGCAGTTTCGGCCAGGCTGGGGGTCCGGGGGCGCGACTCCTCCGGGGAAGCAAAAGCCGACCCCGCAGCCTGAAGCCTGTGAAGGTCCACTCTGGCTCTTCCGGGCCCAGGGCGGCAGCAGCCAGGACTGCCGTCCACAAGTGCGTTAGGTGCCTTGTCACTGAAGACAGTGCTGGCCGGTGGAGCTCGGATCTGCTAAGGGTTTCGTGCTTCATCTCAACCGCACAATTCTAGCACTTACAGATAGAGAAAATAGGAATTCCTGAGTGTGTCACCTGACCAAGGTGAGCCCTCGGGAGCGCGAGAGAGGTAGGTGCTCAGAACCCAGATGCTGGTGGGCGAGGGAGGGGTGGGGGTCAGGGAAGGCCCTGTGAGAAGCCAGCCAGCCCACCCAGGACCCTGTGCAGGTGGGCTCAGAGCAGAGAAGACCACCTGCAGGCCCCCAGGATTCTGTCTACAGAGGAGCTCCCCCAGGGCTCCCACCTCCACCACAGCAAGCCCAAATCACCCCAAAAGGGAAGGCCTGGTGGGTGAGAGAGGGGCGTCCCCAGGGGCACACAACCGGCCAGCCAGCTTCCTACCTGGTAAGCTTCGTGGGAAATCCTAAGAACAGGTACAACCTCACTTAGAGCAACTCCCAAACGAGTTTGGCGATAAGGAGAGCTCTCCGTGAAACACAGGTTGCTCTCGTCCTCTCCAGCCTCTGAGTATCCACCAGAGAAGGCCGAGAACACAGCACCAGAAATGTACAAAGAAATAAAACACAGGCGGAGGAGGAAGTCCTGGAGGGACTGGGAGAAGAAAAGTGGGTGCTCCTCCTTAGCCAGATCCTCCCCCAAGCTCTGGAGCCTCCAGAATGTTCTGTCCTCTTTATGGTGGCGGTTGGAGTAGGGATATAGTCTTCCCTCCCCACTCACTGGAGCATCTGAGGCCACTGCATCTGGCCTTGTTTGTCCTGGAGTACATGGGCAAATTGCTGCCAGCCCATAGCCGGCTGCTGCTCTGGATTCATCAGCTGTGCCAGGCGGAGCACGAACAGCAGCAAGCCCCTCCAGAGTCCTGCTAAGTGGACACAATCCTGCATTCTTGATCCAAGATTTTGCCCCACAGAAGGGGCCTGGAATCCTTTTGAACACCACCTGTCTGGAATAGAGGGGCACCCACTGGTCCAGAACCATCGGTCAAGCAGAAGGAGAGAGCTCATCTCAGCTGCTGCACGTTACCTGGCTTCCTGTGTTCCCAAACAAAAGAAGCCGACCAAACTGTGCACTCTGAAAAATGATACCCAGAACTATCACATCCTAGTTCCCGGAACCTGTGAATGTTACCTTATGGGAAAAGAAAAAGAATTGCAGATGTGATTAAGTTAAGGATCTTGCGATGCAGAGATTATCCTGCATTATCCAGGTGGGCCCTAAATGCCATCACGTGTATCTTTATAAGAGAGAGGCAGAAGGAGACTTGAGACACACAGAGGCCATGTGATGATGGAGCAGAGAGAGATTTGAAGTTGTGGCCTTGAAGGTTGGAGTAATGCAGCCAAGGAATGCTGGCAGCCACGAGCAGCTGGAAGAGGCAGGGAGTGAATCCTCCCAGGAGCCTCTGGAAGGAGCAGAGCCCTGCCAACACCTAGATGTTGGCCCAGTGAAACTGATTTCAGACTTCTGGCTTCCAGAACTGTGAGAGAATAAATTTCTGCAGTTTTATGCCACCCAGCTTGTGGCAATTTGTCACAGCAAACCACTGGAAACTAATATAGAATCCGTAAAGTGAAGGAGAAACACTTTCTCAGAAAAAAATGACACCAAGGAATTTATTGCCAGCAGACCAACCCTGTAAGAAATGTTTTGTTTTCTTAATTTATTTTGTTTTTGGCTGCATTGGGTCTTTGTTGCTGCGTGCGGGCTTTCTCTAGTTGCAGCGAGCAGGGCTACTCTTCCTTGTGGTGCGCGGGCTTCTCATTGCAGTGGCTTCTCTTGTTGCAAAGCATGGGCTCTAGGCACGTGGGCTTCAGTAGTTGTGGCACGTGGGCTCAGTAGTTGTGGCTCGTGGGCTCTAGAGCGCTGGCTCCGTAGTTGTGGCGCACAGGCTTCGTTGCTCCGCGGCATGTGGGATCTTCCTGGACCAGGGCTCGAACCCGTGTCCTTTGCATTGGCAAGCGGATTCTTAACCACTGCGCCACCAGGGAAATCCCCAACCCTGTAGGAAATGTTAAAATAAGTTATTTGGTCAGAAGGAAAATTGGATCTCCATAAAGAAACGAGCCTCAGAGAAGGAATAAATGAAGGTAAATCTTTTTTTTCTTATTCTTAATCTAAAAGAGTATTTATTTAAAGCAATCAAGGAACAGTGTATTGGGTGATTATAGCACGTGGATAAATGAAACGAATGACAAGGGATGTAAGGGAGGAATTGGGGAATATTCTCATATAAGGTACCAGCACTACACGTAAAGCAGTATATGTTTTTTGAAGATGAACTTAGATGATTTTAAAATATATATTGTAAACCCTAAGGCAACCACTAAAAAAGTTTGGGGGTTTTTTTGTTTGTTTTTTTAAATTTTTTAAATTTATTTATTGATTTTTGGCTGTGTTGGCTCTTCGTTTCTGTGCGAGGGCTTTCTCCAGTTGCGGCGAGCGGGGGTCACTCTTCATCGCGGTGCGCGGGCCTCTCTCTATCGCGGCCTCTCTTGTTGCGGAGCACAGGCTCCAGACGCGCAGGCTCAGTAGTTGTGGCGCACGGGCCTAGTTGCTCCGCGGCATGTGGGATCTTCCCAGACCAGGGCTCGAACCCGTGTCTCCTGCATTGGCAAGCAGATTCTCAACCACTGCGCCACGAGGGAAGCCCTAAAAAAGTTTTTTTAAACCATAAATAATACACCAAGAGATGAGATAAAAATGGAATCGTATAAAATGCACAGTTAAAACCAGAGAAGGCAGAAAATGAGGAGGAAAAGGAAACAAAGAATAAATGCAATGAATAGAAAACAATTATAAAGTGCTAATTTTTAATCCAGCTATATCAATAATCACTTTAAATGTGAGTGGTCTAAACACACCAATTAAAAGGCAGAGATTGTCAGGCTGGATGAGGTTCACAAATAAGCCTCTGCAAGTGACACTGTCCCTGGGGTATGTGGTGTCCTGTGCAGCAGAAATACAGGGAAGAGGACCACGGAGGTCTGTGAGCAGATGGGTGACAGGGACGGCTGTCTCAGGTAATGATGCTGGCCCTTCACCCTCCCAAGGGAATTGCTTCTATGCTGCAAAAACGATGGAGCATCAGCCAGACCATATAGTAATTTATTCATGTATACGAGTAAGTACATGGGAAACAAGTCTGAACAGATAAAGCCTCAATTCTTAATACTTGTCTCTGATATGACTATTTTATACCTTTCTGTGTGGTTTAAATTTTTTTTAACTAATTAATTAATTTATTTTATTTTTGGCTGCATTGGGTCTTTGTTGCTTTGCTGTGTGGGCTTTCTCTAGTTGCAGCGAGCAGGGGCTGCTCTTCGTTGTGGTGCGCGGGCTTCTCATTGCGGTGGCTCCTCTTGTTGTGAAGCACGGGCTCTAGGCGCGCGGGCTTCAGTAGTTGTGGCACGCGGGCTCAGTAGTTGTGGGTCACAGGCTCAGTAGTTGTGGCTCATGGGCTCAGTAGTTGTGGCTCACAGGCTCTAGAGCACAGACTCAGTAGTTGTGGCGCACAGGCTTAGCTGCTCCACGGCACGTGGGATCTTCCCGGACCAGGGCTCCAACCCATGTCCCCTGCATTGGCAGGGGGATTCTTAACCACTGCGCCACCAGGGAAATCCCTGCTTTAAATTTTTTACAGTGAGTATATATGATTTTTTTTTGGAGTATTTATTTTTTGGCTGCAACACAGCATGCGGGATCTTAGTTCCCCAACCAGGGATCGAACCCGTGCCCCTTTCAGTGGAAGCTCGGAGTCCTAACCACTGGACCAGCAGGGAATTCCCTATATGACTTTTCTAATTGAAAAAAATACATGACTCCCCTTTACCAGAAGAAAAGGCGAGTTTCTGCATTGCTACCTCTCCCCAGAAGTGAAAGGCCACGTCCCATACTTGGGTCATGCGCCATCCAAACGTGTCCCCCGTTTGTCCTTGAGCCAAGCACATGCCTCTTCTTGGATACCTGTGGGCTCCACTGCAAGGCTCTAGCTGGGACAGATGGGCTCCAGGTGTGAACTCTTACTTTCTCCTCAGCTCACAGGTGCTATTTTTAGAACTAGTCGAGAATATGGAAACGGCACCAAGAAAGGTAAGCTCTCACCGAAGTCACTGGGTCCACCAAGCTGAGGGCTTGTGCTGAGCTGGCACGATGAGGACACTCTGGCTGAGAGCCACCCGCGGGCCCATGCATCCCGTCGTCGGAGGATGTGCTTACCGGTTGTTTCTGAGAACTTCATTCTGCCTCTGAATGTAGACAAGATAGAATCCAGGGGCCGTGGACAAAGCACCAGCTGAGGTTTGTTAGAAGGCTGCAGAGCTGGACAGTTGGGAAGGGCAGCTCCCGGGGAATCCTGGACCCGGCCTCGGCTTCTCCCTGGCGAATGTCCATTTTCATGTATCCTGAGCTCGTACCTTTACCATGTGAGGCTGGGCTCACTGCTGGCCCCCAGTCCCACCCCTTGCCTCGGTGCGGCCATGTGGCTGACCTCTGGCCAGTGACACGGGTGGAAGTGCCCAGCCCCCCCCGGTCTCCACCCCACCCTCCTTGCTCGCCCTCTCCTGCTGGCCAGGTGCAAACAAGGTAGTAGGGAGCTCCACTAGGACGTGGCCCAGTTCCTGCCTGCCGGCCTCGGACTGTGACACCAATGAGAATGTCACTGGGCTCAACCACTGGAACAGGGATCATTCATTACAAAGGAGCGTCCCTTCCCCTAACACGCACACAAATTTTGAAGTGTCCACAACTTTAGCACTTCCCAAATGGCATCTAACAACAGTCAACCATACTACACAAATCCCCAGACCAATGACCCCTAACAACCCACATCAGCCCGCTTCTAACTTTCCAGACTGACACCTGTGTTGTGCCCAAGTAGTGGAGCCCCTGCAAGCCCACCCGAGTTGCCACTCGGCCCAACACAGAGCAGGCGGTAGACATAAATGGCACCTCTCGTTAAGGATCAATATTCATTGAAAGCACAGCGGCTCTGCACTTGCTCCATAAACAATGGTTCTGCAGGCGAAGAACACCTGCCGAGAGCACAGAACTGTGCTCCAGCCCCTGCACCCGCCGCACGTCCCGTCTCCGCAGGCCTTGGGACAGGCCATCGCCCTTCCAGGTCTCCTCTGGCCTCTACTGGACTCAGCTCAGGCCCTGGACATCTTCGAAGGTCAAGGATATGACCACCCTTCTCAGCCTTGCCTCTGCCTTCCAGAGCCCCATGCTGGCGGGCCCCCCACCTCAGCCTTTGTGCAGGAGTGTCATGTAGCCGATGGATCACTAGGACCTTACACAAGAACACTGTCACCTCTATAGGTTTTAAATGACAAACCCACAAAAGTAAGATAAATGGACAACAAAGGGGAGAAAATATTCTTTTAAAAGCAGGAAAGGAAAGATGTGCACCCGGAGAGGTGTCCTGTCCAGCTCCTGGTTGTGAAGCCCCGAGGTTTCCCTGGTGAGATGGAGACAGAGCTCCTGGGCCGCAGGCCAGTCCAGACGGAGCACCAGCCAAGATGCACATGTCCCCTCCCCCAAGAGCAGTGAGGAACCCCTACCCGGAAACGCAGACTCCACCCGCCATGAAATCAGGAGGGCGGCAGAAACACCAAAGACCACACGGCACGTGGGGCGGCTGCCCGAGCCCAGAGGTGGGACACCACCTGAGCAAAGTGAACGGGGCGGGGGTGTCCCGCAGCTGGGAGACCACCGGCTGGGCCCCGAATTACAGAGCAAGCCCCCAGCTTGAGAGGCGGGTGGTAGGAAGGTTCAGAACTAGTTAGAGCCCCATCGGCCCCCAAAAGAAGAATAGGAAGCAAGGGCGCAGAGGCTGGTGTTGGAGACCTTTGACATCACAAGTGCTGCCCACGCGGGTCTGAGCCTGGTTTTCATGAAGTGCCTGGGCGCCCGGCACCCTCACTGCTTTCTCGGGAATCGATTGCTTTGCCACTTTTCTTCTGGGAACTGCACTTTCCAGAAAGTGCAAAAGACGCCAGCGACCGAATAGCAGAGTGTGCGAAAGTTTTTAAAATATCTTCAGAGAAATAGATGCAATTCTTAAAATTTGTCAGGCGATGGTAGCATTATGCACCAAAAGTAAGTGAATAAGCAGACGTGCCTGTGAAACTGGACAGATCTAACGTCTGCAGTTTAGCCAGTAGCATTGTGGCAACGATGTCATTTCCCCTGGTTAAGTGAGCCGTCCTTGCGGGAGGCCGGAATTGTATACAGAACAAGATGCTCTCTGAAAAAGAGGCTGAGCTGGGGGGTGAAACTGCAGTTTGAAGAAACTAAACAAATGCTAGTGGGAAGTCTGCTCATAGGTTGAAGACTAGAGGAAAGCTAGAAGGCTATGGAACTATTACAAGTTTTATCAAGGAATTAGTTTGTAAAACATCCAGAGAAAAAAATAGCCCATAGTGAAATTAAAGAAAAGCCCAGAATAAGCGTGTGCAGTTGCTAGACAAAGAACAGTCCAGATGTGAACAACGTGCAGAGCTCAAAGGACTGATGGGGTCACATCAGAAGTCTCAAAAGACCCAGAAAAGGTTTCGCTTATTTTAAAAAGTGATATGGAAGTTCCGTGCAGTTGGTTTATCCGGCAGACTAGGTGGCAAGCGAGCACAGGGAAAGTAAGAGAAGGCATGTGAAGGCGTCTCGTGCTCAAAATTCTTTGTTAATAGTTGGAATAGAAACCATTTCAAATTCAAACCAGGTAATTAGATCCCAGCTACCTGTGAGATGAAAAATAAAAACAAAGAAGTTGGAACATGACCTTTGTTCACTGTGTTTGGCTAAAAACCCACTGAAAATGAATGCAAGATCTTGTAGCACAAAAACAAACACAAAAAAAGCAGTGGTGGGCAACAAGCTCTAATAGCAGAAGTTCGTGACTCTGCAAAGGGGACTGACTCAGGAAGGGAAAGAGAGGACAGAGCTGGAGGCGGCAGCAGAGGGCGTGAGGGCTGAGAGCAGAGACGGAGGAGGAGTCCAGAGGCAGCATCGCCTGGGAATTCGAGGTGGCTTCGCGGAGAGAAAGGCCTCGACGTCGGGGTTCACCACTCGCTCATTCAGCAAAAGGAACTATTGCTGGAAAGAAGATGCAGAATGCAGGCTCGAGGTGCAGATTACTACCAATCAGCCGAGAACAACAGTGCTTACGCTGAGTGGTGCCCTCAGGAGCACACAGCACACACGCACGGTCCCCGTCTCCAGAAGCGCACGCTTTTGCCTGTGAACCTTCCTCTTCTTTGTTTTTAATTGAGGCAAAATTCATGTAACAGAAAATTAGCTCTGTTAAGTGAACAACTCAGTGGCATATAGTACATTCACAATGTTGTGGGAGCACCATTTCCGTCTGGTTCTGGAACATTTTCATCCCCCAATAAAACCTCGCGCCTCTTAGGCAGTTTCTCCCCAGCCCCTGCCCCCTCCAGCCCTGGAAACCAGCAGTCTGCTCTCTGTCTTTATGCCTTTGCCTGTTCTGGACATTTCAGAAAATGGAGTCACACAATGCTGGCCTAGTGTCTGCTGCTTCTACCAGCATCATGTTTACACCAAGGAAGCAGGGATGCAGGATGCTCATTCCCTCCAGGGGCCCCCTGACCCTCCTTCCTGCTCACCTGCCTGGTGGCCTGCTTTTTAAATGGTAATTAACGTGCTCGAGCTCCAGAAACGTTTCGGGAGACTTAAGTTTTCTGTCATTCACATTTCCTCGAGTATCTTACCTCTTAAGACTGTGACCTGACCAGTAGCAAAAAACCCAATTTTTTATTTGAAAAGTCATACAGTAAAGGGAAAACAGACTGTACTGAACAGAATTTTTAAATACAAAGTGTGCATTAACTTGCTACCAATCACCCAGAGGCTTCTTGTTCTTGAATGTTTCCTCCCTCCCTCCCCCAACCTTGCCTGAGAGTTTCCTGGGCCCTCACCCCTCGCTGTGGCTGGAACAAGCACCCCAGGCTCCCCAGAGAGCTGGACACTTTTGTCCAGCTGGACACTTTCTCTAAAACTCATGCAAGTGTTTCCTTGAGGTCCCTCATTGAGATTGTGACGTGATGGGGAATTCCCTGGCAGTCCAGTGGTTAGGACTCAGCGCTTTCACTACGGGGGGGCGGGGAGGGGGGGGTAGTGCCTGGGTTTGATCCCTGGTTGGGGAACAAGATCCCACAAGCCACGTTGTGTGGCAGAAAAAAACAGAAGATTTTGATGTGATAAAATTGTTTACCTGGAAGAGAAGCAACTTCATTTTTAACTCAGACTTTGGGTTTTCTTTTCTTCCCAAAGCAACTGTGGGCCACGGACAGGTGCCCACTGAGAGGCTCAAAAGTACCTGTGAATGCTAACATGGGGTGGGGGGTGACCAAGAGCCAGCCCTCAGCCCCAGAGTTTCTACCTCTGAGGGGCAGACAGCAAGACACTGATTTTTCTTAAGTGGAAAAAGCAGAGCTGATTTTATTTTTACTCGGCAAAGAAAGCTACTTCTTCATTGTGTATTTTCCTTGGGGTGGCTTTTGAGAGGAGTTGCTGGAGTGGTGGGGATACCAGCACTGGCACTGACCAATGCAGAATAAAAACCAGATGCTGGGCTGGTCAGAGCAAGAGTTGGGGCAACCTTGGAAGTATTAAAAAGCTTTTAAAGAAGTTTATAGCTAGGAGAGGATTCTGGGATGATGGCGGAGCAAGAAGCACCAGGAATGGCCCCCACCTGGACCACAACTGCTGGGACAGAATCTGTCTGATGTAACTAACTTGGAATCTGGAGCTGGTGAAGGCTTGCAAGTTCCAGGGGAAGCACTGGATGGTTACTGCAGGCAATTGTGGTGACTTTCAGGTCCTAGCCCGTAGCACCTACCTGTCCCACCGGCAGCCACATGGCAGGATGCCATACACGTGTTTCTGGAGCAGCTTGCAGAAGCCAGGGTGGACCAAAAGGACCTTGTCCTCCAATATCAGGAATCTGTGCTCTGATGCTGCTTCTGATGGCAGAGATGCAGCCAAAGAGGCAGGTGGCCATTGTTGTCACACCTCCCCACTTGTTGCAAACCCCTCCCCGACCAAGTAGATTTCAAGGGCGAGTGCCCCATTTATCCCCCTTTGTTTTTCTCTTTTCCCCCTTTTCAAGCCAGACATTAAAGACTAGGGCATTGAAAAACAATTGCATATAGGAGAAAATTAGAAAGTGACTGCACATGCCTGAGGAAAGTCTCAGGAAAGACCTGAGCAGACATTAAGTTTCCACCTCAGGCTGATCCTCAGCTCAGACAACCTACAACAAGCAAAGAACAAAAACAATAACAAAAAGCATCAGACCTTGAGGAAGGGGGAGAATCTGATTTCCAGAGTTACCACATTATTGGATTCAAATGTCCAATTTTCAGCAACAACAAAATAAAAATCACAAGGCATACAAAGAAACAGGAGAGTATGACCTGTTCAAAGGGAACAATTAATTAATAGAAACTGGCCCTAAAGAAGACCTGATGAGGGCTTCCCTCGTGGCGCAGTGGTTGAGAATCTGCCTGCCAATGCAGGGTACACGGGTTCGAGCCCTGGTCTGGGAAGATCCCACATGCTGCGGAGCAACTAAGCCCGTGAGCCACAACTACTGAGCCTGCGCGTCTGGAGCCTGTGCTCCGCAACAAGAGAGGCCGCGATAGTGAGAGGCCCGCGCACTGCGATGAAGAGTGGCCCCCGCTTGCCGCAACTGGAGAAAGCCCTCACACAGAAACGAAGACCCAACACAGCCATAAATAAATAAATAAATAAATAAAATATTAAAAAAAAAAAAAAGAAGACCTGATGACAGACCTACTAGAAGAAGACTTTAAAACAACTGCCTTAAAGATGCTCAAAGAACTAAAGTAACATAGAACGTTGAGAAAGCAATGTGTGAACAATGTGGAGCTATCAGTAACGAGGGAGAAAACCTAAAAGAAACCAAAAAGAAATTCTGGAGCTGAAAAGTACAAGAGCTGCAATGAAAAATTCACTAGAGAAATCAAAGGCAGATTTGAGCAGGCAGAAGAAAGAATCTTTTGAAAATCTATCTTATTTCAAGTTCTAAACAACTGGCAGTAGGACATTGGTCTATGTCCAAATTTGAGAAAATGAAGACCCTTTCTGCCTTTTGGGAGGTTTAAGCCAGTTCCTCCTTTTCTGTTTTCCTAAATCTGTTCATTCTGCAGTTTTGACCACTTGTTCACACACCAAAACCCCTGGAGGGCTTTAAAACCACAAATGCCAAGGCGTCCAGAGTGCTGACAAATGTTACGTGGCTCTATCGTGCAGCCAGGTCTGAGAGCCACTGTTTTAAAATTCACAACTAATACAGGAAGTCCTCATGACTCAGGATAATTGCTTCTGGGAAAGGCCACTCACTGTAAGTGGGGCCAGAATTGCATAATAAATACTTGGTGCGTTAAAAAAATAGTTAATTAGGTTGCATTAAAAATAAAAGTTAAAATTATGAAAACATTGCAACAATTTTAGAATCAATAAAAGGAAGCAAAAAATTCTATGCTCAAATCTGTATATCCAGATCAGTACCCTGAAAGAACCCTTCTTTTCTTACAGAATTTTTAAGTGAGAATTTCAAACATACACAAAAGTAGAGATTGTAGCACAGTGAATTCCATGTATCCATCACCCAGCACCAATAGCTATAAAAAAGCTCTTTAATGAATATAAAATAAAAAACAGCACCGTCTAATCAGCAGCATTCCTCCCTTTCTTGGCAATAATGGTGCATCTTAAGATCAGCAGCATCTTAGATTTAAGGCCTTAGAAATGAAGCCATTCACATGGAATCAAAGGGGCATCTGGGCACTTCCACTGGCATTCACGCTTCACGGGATAGAACTTCCTCTTACATTCGGTCACCCTATAATCTTCTCATCTATCAAAGTTAAAATTTTACTTTTCTAATTTAAAGTTTTGTTTCATATTTAGCTGCTGCTCTTGTGGTCTGTGTCTTTGATTCCATTATGTACTTCTTACCCAGACTCTGTTTTCTTCCCCAAACTCTCATTGAAAACATCATCTAATTTCTGCAGCTTCACAGTGCACTTGAATACTCTCCTATTGTAGATTTGCAAGATGAATTGCATTTGAGAATTTTTCCCCTGAACCTAGTTCCTGAAATTTAATATCCTTAACAAAATGAATTTTTGCTGAGTGATTCTCGCTTCCATATTAATGATTTTGTCCACCACGGATGCAGAACTAAGAATTTAATCCCTAATTAGGCAGCATAGGTGAAAAACCATTCAGGTGCTAGATGTAGAATGACAGATTCTATTTCTCCATTAGAGATTGGGTTCTCAGGGTTATCAGAGAATGTCTGAGTAGGTTTCCACTGGACCACAGAGATTACAGTTGAGAAAGATAGACACATACTAAAAAACACAAAGGGGTGGGGAAAGAGAGTCACAGGTTTCCTAGGTCCTGGAATTCTTAGCCTAGGGTTTGAAGCTGGGATGATGTACTTAAAATATATGTATATTGTGGTAGAATATACATAACATCAAATTTATCATCTTAATTGTTTTTTATTGAAGTACAGTTGATTTACAACATTGTGTTAGTTTCAGGTGTAATTTTAACCATTTTTAAGTGCACAGTTCACTAGCATTAAGTACATTCATACTGTTGTGCAACCATCACCACCATCCATCTTCAGAATTTTTCACCTTTCCAAACTGAAACTCTGCACTCACTAAACACTAATGCATTATCCCCCTCTCCCCAGCCCCTGGCACCCACCATCTACTTTCTGTCTCTATGGATTTGACTGCTCTAGGGACCTCATATAAGTGGAATCATACAATATTGATCCCTTTTATGATTAGCTTATATCACTTAGCATAATGTCCTCAAGGCGCATCCATTCTGTAGCATGTGTCAGAATTTCCTTCCTTTTTAAAAATAAATTATATATATATTATTTTATTTATCCATTCACTCATCCATCGATAGACACGGGTTGCTTCCTCGTTTTGGCTATTGTGAATGATGCTGCTATAAACATGGTGTACAAATATTTGTTCAAGTCCCTGTTTTCACTTCTTTGGGGTTTATACCCAGACGTGGAATTGATTCATATGGTAACTGTATGTTTGATTTCTTGAGGAATTGCTGTAGCATCCTGATTCCCGCTCTTAGGGAGCCCTCCAGGCTTCAGCCTCAGGCGTGCCCGAGGCTGTGCCTCCCCAAGGGTGGATCTGGGCCATCTCCACCAGATCCACCTGGGGAGACCCCTGTCATCCACCCCGACCTCCACCCACTCTGGGCGGGGGCCAGGGGCTTTGTTTCCACAGGTGAATCCACCTCCCCAGTGGCCCGCTGTGCACATCTGACGCTAGTCGCCCTGGTCAGGCTGTTCTGGAAGCTTGAACTGAAAGAACCTCAGGCCAGGTGGCGGCCACACAGAGAGGCCCCCCCAGGGAAGGGGCAGCACTCGCAGCTCTTTTTAGCATCTTGCCACACAAAAAAGTGGCAAGATGGCCATGCTTTTTAAAAGTTATTGTATTTCTCCAAAGAAGACATGCAGATGGCCAACAGACACATGAGGAGATGCTCAACATCGTTAATTATTAGAGAAATGCAAATCAAAACCACAATGAGTTATCACCTCACACTGTCTACAAATAATAAATGCTGGAGAAGGTGTGGAGAAAAGGGAACCCTCCTACACTGTTGGCGGGAATGTAAATGAGTGCAGCCACTATGATAAACAGTATGGAGGTTCCTTTAAAAAAAAAAAACTGAAAATAGATCCAGCAATCCCACTCCTGGGCATATATCCAGAAAAGATGAAAACTCTAATTTGAAAAGATACAGGCACACCCATGTTCATAACAGCACTATTTACAATAGCCAAGACATGGAAACAACCTAAGTGTCCATCAACAGATGACTGGTTTAAGAAAATGTGAGATCTATATAGAGAGATATAGATATACAGAGATATAGATACTCAGCCATAAAAAGAATGAAATATTGCCATTTGCCAGCAAAATGGATGGAACTAGAGATTATTATACTAAGTGAAGTAAGTCAGAGAAAGACAAATATTATATGCCATCACTTATATGTGGAATCTAAAAAATAATACAAATGAATGTATATACAAAACAGAAACAGACTCACAGACATATAATACAAACTTATGGTTACCAAAGGGGAAAGGGAAGGAGGGATAAATTAGGAGTATGGGATTAACAGATACACACCACAATATATAAAATAGATAAGCAACAGGGATTCACTGTATATCACAGGGAACTACATTCAGTATCTTGAATAACCTATAATGGAAAAGAATCTGAATATAGATCTAGATCTAGGATAGAGATAGATATCTGAAGCCTTTTGCTGTACACCTGAAAACTAACACAATATTGTATACTTCAACTACAATAAAAAAGTTATAATTTTAACAACTCTATTGAGATGTAATTCACATATATATGAGATACAATCCACCCATTTAAAGTGTACAATTCAATGATTTTTAATATATTCACAGGGTTGTGCAACCGTCGCCACGATTTGACCTTAAATATTTATTTATTTATTTATTTATTTATTCATTTATTTTGGCTGAGCCAGGTCTTAGTTGTGGCACGTGGGATCTTTAGTTGCGGCATGCGGACTTCTTAGTTGCAGCATGTGGGATCTAGTTCCCCAAC
This sequence comes from Balaenoptera borealis, assembly GCF_965194805.1. Lineage (NCBI taxonomy): Eukaryota > Metazoa > Chordata > Mammalia > Artiodactyla > Balaenopteridae > Balaenoptera > Balaenoptera borealis. Next base: position 112,090 of record NC_138875.1, on the reverse strand, counting down.
CAGGGATCGAACCTGGGCCTCCTGCAGTGGAAGCGCAGAGTCTTACCCATGGACCACCAAGGAAGTCCCCCCACAATTTGATCTTAGAATATTTTTGCCCCCCAAGAAGAAACCCCTTAACTATGGCACAGCCTCTCCCCTTCCCCCTCAACTTCCTGTCTCCATGGATTTGCCAGTCTGGACACGTCACGTGAGTGGAATCCAACCACGTGTCCTCTTGTGATTGGCTTCTCTCACTGAGCATCATGTTCCCAAGGTTTATCCATGTTGTGTCATGTGTCAGGGCTTCATTTCTTCTTATGCCTGAATTATATTCCATCGAGACAAAAACAAAAACACGTTTTGTTTATCCATTCATCTGTTGATGGACATTTGGGTTGTTTCTACCTTTTGACTATTGTTAATAATGCTGCTATAGACAGTTGTGTACACGTTTTTGTGTGGACATGTGCTGTCATTTCCCTTGGGTACATACCTAGAGGTAGAACTGAGATTCTATGGTAACTTTATGTTTAACTTTTTATGGACCTGCCAGACTGGCTGCACAACTTTCCATCCCCACCGGCGTGTGACGTTCTGACTTTGCCACACCCTCGCCCGCACTTGTTATTGTCTCTTGTGATTTTAGCCATCCGGTGCACGTGAAGGGGATCTGGTGGTGGCTTTGATTCGCGTTCTCCTCATGGCTGAGGATGTTGGGTTTCTCTGCGTGCAAGGCTGTGTTTCACACACGTTCAGCAGCCAGGTGTCCCCACGTAGTCACTTGGCTGGGCTCCCGGGATGTTGGCAGAACCCAGACAGACACAGCCCTGCCCCACAGAGGGGTACAGACATGAAAACAAAGCAGGTACTTGCTAAGAACAGGGTCCTGGGACATCACCCATAAAGTGCCCCATGAGCCACAATCCAGACAGGCCTAAAGGGCACCAGAGGGAGGGAAAGTCGCAGTGAGGTCTTCCTTCCAGATCTTCGATAAAATCAGAGCAGAGATGCGAGTGTTGGCAGCCTGTTGGAGTTGGTCATAGAACATAACTATTCTTTTTTTTTTTTTAACCGTGCAGCGTGCTGCTTGTGGGATCTGAATTCCCCCAACTGGGGACTGAACCTGGGCCTTCGGCAGTGAGAGCTTGGAGTCCTAACCACTGGACCGTCAGGGGAGTCCCAGAGCATAAATATTCTTAATCTTAAAGTTGACGGCAGACATGGCAGGGATCCAGAGAGATGGCCGAGCCTCCTGGATGGATGATCACAGGTCCCAGGACCGTGGTGCGAACTTGGGCTGTGTGGTGACTGCAGCCAGATTCCATCCCCACCCCTGCCTCCAGGATCCCCCATTAGACAGGCGACAACCTTGCAAAAACACGACGGGACACAGGGGAAGGGCGAGTGCCAGGGGCTGGCGAGGCTGGCGAGCCGGTGTCTCCTGGGTGCAGAGCTTGGGTCTGGGAAGGTTAGGAAGTTGGGGGTGGTGGTGGTTTGCGCAACAGTGTGAACGTACCTAACGCCACCGCACTGCGCCCTGAAAAACGGCAAGAATGGCAACTTGTAGGTTGTGTGTTCTTTGCCACAGTGATAATGAAAAGGTCGTGCTCACTCTGGGCTCTGACGCAATGAAAACGAAGCCAACAGTATAGCTGGGATCGGCTGGTCCGGCGAGGTCCCGCCCCGCCCGCGACGGCCACCTGCGCCCCGCTCCGGCCTCACCTCCGCGCCCAGCTGCTCGGCCTGGTTCGGGCGCACAGCCCGGGTCGCGCGGGTGGATCCACGGCCATCGCCGCGGGAGCCGCGGGCGGCGGAGCGGAGCCGACAGAGCCACCGGCCCCGGGACCAGCCGACCCACCTGGACACCCCGCACCCCGGACCCGCGGGGACACCCCCATGGCCGCGCGGGGCCCCGAAGCCCCCAGCGGGCGCGCGCTGCGGGACGCGGTGAGTCGGACCCCGCGCGCGCCGAGCTTCGCTCCCGGGCTGGACCCCTCCCCCCTCCCCTCCCCCCTCCCCTCCCCCTCCCCTCCCCTCCCCCCTCCCCCTCCCCCCTCCCCCCTCCCCCCTCCCACCCCGCCCAGCGCCGCGAGGCCCGCGGTCCTGCTTCCCCTTGGCCGAAGGAGCCGCAGCGCCGGAGCGGAGACAACCAGTGATCAGGACTGATCGGTTTGCCTCGTTAGAAAGAATTGGTTAGCTGTGCACACTCGAATCCACGTTCTCCTGACCTGATTGAAGGGAAGAGCTCCTGACAGAGGGCCTTCTTCCTACGTAAAAGCAGGCTCCAGGTGGAGATCCGCCTCCATATCCTGGGCTCTAAAATGGAGATAACACACGGGTGCCAGGAGTGAACTGTGTCGTAAATGGTATGAGATTTAAATCTGTAAACTGTAAGGCGACGTACGATACCGCCTGCTGCCAGTCACCATAGATGATATATCCGTACGGCCTGGTAAACAATTTCTGCAACCCCAATCCCAGCTAATAAATACCCACAAGTGTAGGCGAGGCAAGAGGCCCACGGTGGGTGTGTCTGGTGATTGTCTCAGGCCTTCTTAAGAAGTCTTTGAGGAGCCCAAGGTTAATAAGATTTTCTCCTGCGTTATCTCCTAGACGTCTGATAGTTTATTGCGTATATTTAAGTGTATGATCATTTTGAGTGAATTTTTGTGAACGGTGTGAGGTAAAGGTCGGGCCTGCTTATTTAGTGAGTTATGCGTTTGGCTAGCACTGTTCCAGTGCTGCTGGTTGAATAGATCGTCCTTACCCTTTGAGGGGGAAGGCCTTAACACCTTGTCAGGAATCAACTAACTGTACATGTAGGTGGTTCTCTTCCATGGCGCTTAGAATGCTCGGCATCACAAGTAAATATATACTCACTTGTGGTTCATTTTTCAGGCAGAAAATCTATTTCAGGAACTTCAAGAACATTTTCAAGCTCTGACTGCAGCATTAAACCTCAGAAATATCCTTTTCTATCTCATAACAAATACTGCAATGCTTTTGGACTATTGAACTGTCATGGACTATCTTGTTGTTTTCTGCTATTAGTGGATAATTGTTGACCTAAGACTTCCTGGTGTTTACGTCTGTGCCTTTACATGGCATCCTGATGTATTAATTACCGCTCACGGGTAATTACTTCCTGCTTGACCAGCAACACAGGGCATTTCATGAGGCAAGGATAGAACACAAGGACACACGTACGATACACACTGCCCAGTGGGGCTTTCCAGCAAGCTCTCAGTAAATCTGGTTAGTCTGCTCAGTAGCATTTATACTCCCCCAAACAGTCAGAGCCCTGCGCATGTACTGCTTAGGTCTCCCACATAGGGTACGCTATCTGGCTCTCCTTACCTTGTTTTGTTTTGTAACTTCAGCAGCTCGGCGTTTGGTAAGCCATGGATTCGAACGAGTTAGGTGGAATGTTTGTTTCCGGTTTAAGAAAATCCAGAAAAGGGGACACTTGCCCTAATACTTGCCCAAGTGAACTCACTTCACACAATTAAACTCCTGCCTTAAAATGTGTGCAAATTGTTTGCAGAGAGATCCTGTAGATGGGTTCCCACAGGGAAAAGGAGATTCTGAAACAGGATAAAATTAAACAGTAGGAAAGTTTGTTTTAAACACAGTTAATTTTCATTGTATTTACATACTGATTAGAGTTTGGTTAAAACATAGTTAAACATACCAGACAACCTCATATCCCCGAATCCATGTCCACGGAAAGGGAGCCAAGGTTTCAGAACTGGGCTCACAGTGCAGAGATTAAAGGCACGTACAAACCCTCAGGGATGTGATTAATGTGCGCTGACATACGGTGTTAGTACACGTCCACTGCCTTTGATTCCCTCATTTTAGGTGCACCACAGGGCATTTTTATCAGCCCCGGTGATGCTGTTTACGCGGAGGTTTTGAGGGACCTGGGAGGTGCCCATATTCCATGTGCTGTCCTCCTTAACCTTGTACTGGAAGAAATGGGAGGTCGCATTGAAGACTTGCAGAAGAATGTGAACGACTTGATGGTGCAAGCTGGGATTGAAAGTTCTGCTCAAGAGCAAATGGCGAGGCCTTATTAAGGCACTAAGATGTTCACCGTTTACATATCTTCTGTTTTCATCTTGAAACATTTAATCCCATATTTGTTCACTAAGGGAGCTACTGCTTCTGCACTACATGAAAAACCTTCAGGAATAATTTTTAAAAATTCACAAATGCTCTTTTTTAAATAGAACAGAAACACTCTTTGTCATTGTTCCTTTAAAAGTGCACATTTTAAAGGAAAAACTAGGGGCTTCCCTGGTGGCGCAGTGGTTGAGAATCCGCCTGCCAATGCAGGGAACACGGGTTCGGGCCCTGGTCTGGGAAGATCCCACATGCCGCGGAGCAACTGGGCCCGTGAGCCACAACTACTGAGCCTGCGCGTCTGGAGCCTGTGCTCCGCAACGGGAGAGGCCGCGATAGTGAGAGGCCCGCGCGCCGCGATGAAGAGTGGCCCCCACTTGCCGCAACTGGAGAAAGCCCTCGCACGGAAACGAAGACCCAACACAGCCATAAATAAATAAATAAAATAAATAAATAAATAAATAAAAAATAAAAAATAAATAAATAAAGGAAAAACTATTATTTAAAAACTGGATTTTGGTAAAGTACTTTTCACCCCCATCCCTCAAATTAGTTTTCAATCAAAACACAAGTCACGATGAATGAGTGCTTGGGGATGACAACTAGTGGCTTCTCTTTGAGACGTTCATGGAAGGATTTAAAGAAGACACATGTGCATTAGGTTCTCACCCCATTTCATGAGTGGTTCCTGAGGATCCCCGCCCCCCAGAATGCAAATATTTCTTTTCCAGTGGAATTTTGCATTTCATCTTTTTTTTTTTACTATTTTATTTTTAATTTTTAGTCTTAGTTTTATTTTTTAATTGAAGTTTTTATTGTAGTTGACGTACAATATTATATGTTACAGGTGTACAATGTAGTGATTCACAATTTTTAAATGTTATACTCCATTTATAGTTATTAGAAAATATTGGCTGTATTCCCCATGTTGTACGATGTATCCTTGTAGCTTTTTTTATACATAATAGTTTGTACCTCTTAATCCCCTACCCCTAGTTGCCTCTCCCCACTGGTAACCACTAATTTGTTCTCTATATCTGTGAGTCTGCTTCTTTTTTGTTATATTCACTAGTTTGTTGTATTTTTTAGATTTCCCACATATAAGTGATATCATACAGTATTTGTCTTTCTCTGTCTGACTTATTTCACTTAGCATGACGCCCTCCAAGTCCATCCATGTTGCTGCAAATGGCAAATTTCATTCTTTTTTTATGGCTGAGAAGTATTCCATTGTATATACACATCACATCTTCTTTATCCGTCATCTGCTGATGGACACTGGGTTGCTTCCATATCTTGGCAATTGTAAATAATGCTGCAATGAACATTGGGGTGCATGTATCTTTTCGAATTAGTGTTTTTGTTTTTTTTCTGCAATTCATCTTGAAGATGCAGATACATGCTTGGCTTCAGGTCTTGGACTGAATATGTATCTGTGTGACATACCTGGAGACACAAACCTTTTGTCTTTTATGAAGATACTCAAGCATGTTTCACTGACATAATATTCTGATTCTATAAGCACGTTCTAATTTTAGTTGAACAATTAGATGCCGTTGTTTTCCTTGCTTTCCCATTTCTCTGTCAATTGTTATCCCAAGTCAGCTGGCAGATCATCCGTGCTTATCCTGCTGAATCAGAGTGAGTTCACCTGTCAGTGACTTATTTATAAATTTCTACATCTGCTGTTCTGGTAGAAAAGGTCATTGGAATCTGTGTCCTGCACACACGAGCTGCAGATCTCGGGGAGGGCGCTCCAGTTCTGTCTGCAGGATGAATACTTAGCTCCACCCAGGGAGGTTGCGTCAGACGGGTCCACCTGCCCTGAAGCCTGTCCTCCCCCCACCCTCCGGGCGCTGAGGACCACGTTCTGCAGGGCCCCAAGCCCAGCTCTGGGCACGCTGCCAGGAAGGGGATGACGGCCAGTAACTCAGTTCCTTCCTGTCATCACCCAGACTCCAGCTGGCTGTTTTAAATTTGGTCAAAACCCACCATATATGAGGCATCAAATTAAATGGATGAGTAGGTATCAAAACTTCACTTTTTTGATGCACGTACAGCCATTATTTAAAGCAGCATGAGAGAAGGTCAGATATCTAAAAGCGTGTTTAAAAGCTGATAATGCCTTTTAAATTAAAAGAAGGACCTGAGTGAGTCTAAATCTGGTTGGCTAAATCTGTGCTTGTTGGTTTTGCTGGGTCAAGGGTTCCTAACACAGGGCTCGTGCCGCGGATTTCAGGGGATCCGGCAAAACCCCCTAAACTTGCTGCGTTCCTGCTGTGGGGAGGGGCGTCCATGACCCCCAGATGGTAGGAGCTGCTGTTCCGTATTCCAGCAGATTTGGCCCGCTGCCCCGACTCGGTAGGACATCTGAACACCTTTCCTGCTGTGAGGAAGCAGGCAGGCTGTTGTCTGAGGAGAACCTCTCCACACTGTTGATGCAAAGTAACGTTTTGTCACTTGAAGAACACGCCCCGTAAGTTGTGAATCCACGGACTCCATCTGACTAAAATGAAAATCATTTAACATTTAGGTTTTTCTATATTCCGAATTTTTCCTATGCAAAACTGTTCTAGTAATTACGGGAAAGTAAGCTAATTTTATTGATAGCTTTGGATACCAGTTTACTTAACTGTACATTAATTGATATATAAATCAATCATTACTTCTTTCAATTTTTTTCTTACAGACTTGAAGACAGTAGACTAGTCATTTGAAAATGTGAAAAAGTGAAAACTGTACTTTTTGAGTAATAATCTGCATAACACGAGTTCTTATTTTTAGTATTTAAGAATTCATTTTAGTAAAATAAAAGATTAAAAGAACAAAGGCAATGCAATAAGAATGTAATTAAGAAGGTGATTAACCACTTAACAAAGATGGTTGTAAAATGGCAGAACACTTTTCAATGCATACCTAATATTTGTAAATCATGGAGGAAAAGCATGAGTTATATTAGGTCAATTTTTTTTCCAGAATTAAAAGTTCTATATAGATCCTTCCTTAAAATACCACAGGCAGTTTTCTGATAGAAGTTGCCTTTTTTTTTTTTTTTTTTTTTTTTCGGCCGCTGCAGCACTTGGGATCTAAGTTCCCCAACCAGGCATCGAACCCACACCCCCTGTATTGGAAGCGTAGAGTCTTAACCACTGGACTGCCAGGGAAATCCCAGAAGTTGCTTTTTTAATAGCTGCATTCCAATTCAATAATTCCAGTCACACAGTTTTGGGGAAGACTCTGTTTAATCTGCCCAGTCCAAGCAGATTCTAACAGTATGTTCTCCAAACCAAAGGAAGCCAAATCAAAGGACAACCAAAGAAACAGGTGACGCAGGAGCTCCATGATTGCTTCCTGGGACACCCTCACCCACTCCAGCCCCCACAGAGGTAGTTACCAAGGAGATGCACGAAGATTGCACCTAAGTTTACTTTGTCAGTTAGAGATGCTTTCAAACAATTGTTCAATTCACCTGTCTCTGAGCCGAAGTACAAATAGAGCTATGATCACCTAAAAAGGCTCTCATTGTAAAAAATAACATTATTCCTGCATATAAAATAAATCATACTCTTTATACAAAAGTCAATTATCACTCATAATTCTACAATTTAGAATTAACCACTGTCAATACTTTTTTCTATGCAGGCACTTGATCATATTGTTTATAATCTAATATCCTGTTCTCATATCATAAACACTTTTCCCCAGGTGAAAGTTTCATACACACTTTTTATGGTTACTAATATTCTATTATGTGGTTGAAATAACTTAACCACCCCCTTAACTATTCCTTGGACTTGGAGGTTATTTCTCACTTCCTTGCTACTCTAAATAATGCTTTAATGAGCATTGTTATCCACGAATTCTCTGCACATTTCACCAGGGCCAGAAGTATGACCACAGGCCAAGCACACTGAGCAGAACGCACCTAAGGAAAGAAAGGAAGGGACCTCTCACACCCCCCACAGTGATGCAAACCCAAAGTTTAAACCCAGAGTTTTAAAATAGCATCATTTAAATTCAATATTCTTGGTGGCTTAAAATCACGATATTTCCATTTGATTATGTGAAAAATCTCAAAGCATCTTAGCCATAATTATAATTTTAGCAGAAACTGGAGCAGATACTTGAATTAAACTAAACAGATTTGAGTCTTCATCAATAATATAGAACACAATTTAAAGTCCAGGATTTTTAAGAAATTAAATAAGTAGAAAAGAAAGCTTCTATTAGTTATTAACTAAAATAAAAACATTGATATTGTCAAAAACATACTAACTTCTTTCTAAAGAAAGTCCCAAGCTGATCCCCTTTTATTGGTTCATTTGACTGACATCTCAATTATTCACTCAAACCACAGACATCTAGCTTTAAAGAGATTATTTGGCATTTTATAATATCATACCTGTTTCAATATCTTCCTAATGTTTTTATAAAAAATTGCTATTTTCCAGCACCCTGTTACATATATTTAAAAGAAGTGAGAATGTTTTCATAAGGAAAAGAGGGAAAGTAACAAATGGATTTACATGTACTTAAATACTCTTATTCTAATCTAAACTGGACTAACACAAAATTTTAGTAGAAAGCAGTGTATTCATTGAATACTTAAGTAAAATGGAGTTACTTCAATATCAAATCCTGCATTCATGTATCTGTTATGAAACTTATGGAAACATAAAGCTTAATAATAAAGGGTTGAATCTATAAGGCAGAAGTTCTGGGTGCAGTTGTCTGAAGTTTTAAATTCTCACATTTCACTTCCTTTTTTACAATTGCCCAATCTATTACCATCGATTTTTAACTCCCCCCAAATCTCCCTTCAGCCCCTCCAAGCTTGGGCAAGAAAGATCTTTTCAGAACTGAAATTCCATCACCTCACACCTCCTTCCCCAAGTAAAGCCTCAGCAGCTGCCAGCAGCCCCCTTCCCCCCCCCCGCCCCCCCCCCCCCCGCATCCCACTACACTCTCCCCGCAAGACGAGCCCCGCTTCCTCCCACCATGGGGCCTGGCTCCTGAGGTCCCCTCTGGAATGGAGTTATGCGCTTGCACACACACACGCACACACACACACACACACACGCCTAGTTAGCACTTTTTATATCTGATCTCAGCTTGAAAATAATTTCCTCAGAAATTCTTTCCTTGAGCGCCTGTCTGGGTCTGAAGTAATTTTATGGGATCTTTTGCTGACTATCACAGTTGTAATCTTACTTTTATGTGATCATTTGATTGTCTTCTCCACAAGGCAGCAACTGGATTGATTTTGTTCATCCCAGGTGCCCAGATGCTACTCAGACATTTTCTTTGAATGAATGAATGAATTTTGAGGGTTTCAGAATACTTTGCAATCTTTTATATGATGCTTTTTGTCCATGGAGACGTGTGAGAACTTGACCACTTTTTGAACAAGAAAACCAGAGGCCAGAGGGAGGGCTGGGGACCACAGCAGTGACTGGAGAAGACCAGCGTGACGTGGCCCCCAGAGAGCAGGGGAGGTGACGCTGAGCTCCTGGGGGAGCTGCGGTGTTCTTACAGAACCTGTGATGATAAATGTAAGACTGCCACAGGAGAATGCTACGATCAGATGTATTTTAAAAGGCATTAATAAAAACAATGTAGGAAAAACAATTCAAAATGATACCCACTTAAAGCAAGTCTTCCAAAATGTCCTGGTCTGATTTTCAAGACCTCAGACTTTCCCAGGCAATCTGGGGAGGTCACGAGAACACCCAGCATTTTAACTGAGCAACCCAAGAAACCAAACTTTCAGTGTGGTTTTTGGAATCATCAGTGATGCGGTTTTCTAGGGTAGTTTTACATGGTAGATGCTTTGATTCTGTTGGTGCCCCAAGCTCCTCATCTCGTCCGGGCTCAGCGCGGGCAGAATAGGGCAGTCTAGCCTACAGACCCTTGGACGCCTACATAACAGCCTAGTGCAAACACAGGAGGCTGCTGATTGCTTTACTGTTTCAGATCTTGTTTTGAATGTCTTAAAACTATATGAATGGCATCATGCCATAGTATCCTTCTGGACCTGGCTTTTCCATTCAGTAGTTTGAGATTCGCCTGTGTTGATATGTATAGGTCTAGATCAATGTAACTAACTTCAGTGTAATAGTCCTTTGACTATTTGCCATTTGTTTCCAAATGATGCTGCAATGAATACTCTTGCATGTCTGCTGTGTGTATGTCAGTCTCTCTAGTGTACCTGATAACTTACTATATTCCTGAATATATTCTGTACCTCCTAGGCTGGTTGCCTCTGTGTCAGCTGCCATGTCTAATTCCTGGACTTTGCATAAAAGCCATCCTGGGAAGGTTGGGAAACAGAAGTCATTCGATGCCCAGAGAACCAGGGGTGTCAGCATACTTTCTCTACTAGTTAATTTCAACTTGATTAAAGCAATATGCACAGCAGTGAGGTGAGGTTTGGTAGCCCTGCAGATCTAGGTTTTGAATTCATGTCCTCTGCAACTAGTTGTAACTTTGGGCAATCTATGCTTTAGTTTCCTTCTCTGCAAACTATCTACCTGGCAGGTGCTTGGAAGGATTTAAGAAAATGGCTTATAAGTTACTTGGTTCAGGGTGAGGTAGATAGTAATAAGATATAAGCTTATTATTACAATGATAAGCTTACTACAATAAGATATAAACTTGGAATGAAGAGGCCAAATCATTATAAATTCAACAATATTGCAGTTACAAAGCACCAGTGAAAAAGATAGTTATTAAAGTCAAATGTGAATGAACTTATTACAACTTATAAATAAAACAAATTTACAATAAATATACAGTAAGTTTACAAATGTGAAGTGCAACCTTTTTGCTTGCTTATTTTTTGTTAACAGTTAATAAAGCTTTATCAATGAGAGATATAATTCACATGCCATACAATTCATCCAATTAAAGCATCCAATTCAATGATTTTTGGTATATTCACAGAAATGTACAACCATCACCACAATCAAATTTGGAACATTTTCATCATCTCGAGAAGAAGCTCTGTACCCATCAGCTATCACTGTCCAATCTCCCCATTCACCCCAGTCTTAAGCAACCGCTAATCTACTTTCTGTCTCTTTGGATTTACCTATTCCGGACGTTTCCCATAAATGGGATCGTACACTATGTAGTAACTAGCTTCTTTTACTTACCTTAACGTTTTCAAGTTTTGAGCCTATGTCAGTACTTCATTCCTTCTTATGACCAAGTGGTTTTCCATTGCATGGATGTGCCACATTGTCTTTATCCACTCGGCAGTTGATGGACATTTGAGTTGTCTGCCTTCTTTGGCTCTTATGAATAATGCTGCCATAAATGTTCGTGTCCAACTTTCTGTGTGGGCATACATGTTCGATTCTCTGAGATATATACCTAGGAGTGACACCGATGGGTCAAATGGTAATTCTACATTTTACTCTTTGAGGAACTGCCAAACTGTTTTCCAAAGTGACTACACTACTTTACCTTCCCACCAGCAGTGTATGAGGGTCCAATTTCTCCACATCCTTGTCAACACTTGCAATAAGTGACCTTTGAATCTATGCACACCCATTCTAGTGGGTGTGAAGTGGCATCTCCTGGTTTTGCTTTGCATTCCCTCAGAGACTAATGACGGTGAGCATCTTTTCGGGTGATTACTGGCTACAGTATTTGTTTTGAGTAAGTGTCGGAAGTATATTATTATTATAATTTTTTAAAATAAATTTATTTATTTGTGGCTGCGTTGGGTCTTCGTTGCTGCACGCAGGCTTTCTCTAGTTGCCGCGAGCAGGGGCTACTCTTTGTTGCGGTGCGCAGGCTTCTCATTGCAGTGGCTTCTCTTGTTGCAGAGCACGGGCTCCAGGTGCGCAGGCTCAGTAGTTGTGACACATGGGCTTAGTTGCTCCAGGGCATGTGGGATCTTCCCGGACCAGGGCTCGAACCCATGTCCCCTGCATTGGCAGGTGTATTCTTAAGCACTGTGCCACCAGGGAAGTCCCGGAAGTATATTATTGAATGTCTCTTATACGCCAGGTACTCGGGGTCACGTTGACTTTTTTCATTAGCACCTCATTTGATATGGTATTATACTATATTGTAAATGGGAAAACTAAAGCTAGAGATATTAAACTGCAGATTTACATTTGAATTTTGTATCCATTTAAAAGTACACTCCTTCGTGTGAGCGTGTAGCTTTTTTTTGTATTTGTTGATGTCATTCTTTGGTATGTACTCCTCATGTTTCAACAATGAGTCAATCTGAGGAGGCAGTGGGTGTTTTCACACCACGGAGGGCCCACCAGGCACTGTTCTAATTGATCTGCGTGTAGCACACGTCGGACAGCAGACACCATCACCCCCTTCACACGGGAGGAAACGGAGCTCTGGGGGCCACTCGCCCAAGGTCCTCAGTAACGACAGAGCCTGGCTGTGAAACTGGCAGGGGCTCCAGGGTGTGCCCCCCACGGGCCCTGGGCTGCCTCCACGCCGTATGCCCCCTTTCACCTCAGAGGCTGTGTGCCCTGAGATGTGCCCGTGAAGATCCCAACCAACAACACGCTGCTGGGATGAGACTCAGGAGAGAAACCTGAGATTGTGATAAGGAAACCAGCTGCACGGATTGAAGGGTCATGGTTGCTATGGAAAATACGATGCATTTAAGTGCGTTAGATACAATCTTAGGAGGAATGAGAAACACCTCTTTTTATATTTAAAGGGAATCCAAAAATCATTATTTTATTGTACTGTTTTCATAACCAGAAGAATAAAAGATGATTTTTCCCTTTTCCTGAACTCAAGCCTTTGGTTCTGCTGTGGGTCGAATTGTGCCCCCTGAAAGTTTGCATGTTGGGAATCCTCACGCCAGGACCTCAGAATGTGCCCTTTCTAGAGACGGGGCTGTTGCAGGTGTAACTAGTCGAGATGAGGTCATGCCGGAGCAGGGTGGCCCCCACCCAGTGGGGATGCTTGCACACAGACACGCACACGGGGAGAACACCGCGTGAAGACGAAGGCTGGAACTGGGGCGAAGCATCACCAGCCAAGGGATGCCGAAGATGCCAGAAGCCAGCAGGGCCAGCAGGGGGCTAGGCACAGACTCCCCGTCAGGCCCCGGAGGACCAGCCCTGCCGACACGTGGGTCTGACCCCAGCCTCCAGAACTGTGTCAAGTCACCAGTCTGAGGGCCCTAATTACAGGAGACCCAGGAAACTCAGACAGACTCTCACTGACAAGTGTGCAAAACACAGCAGCCCCATGGGACCCACACCTGACCCTCACTCACCAGTGAAGAGTTAATTCTTGACTACCAAAATCGCTAATCTGTACAGTCATTTTCATAAGAAATAAATGATTTTGACTGTTCCCATCACCATGTATTTTATTTATTTCAGCTAGATATTTACAGATATTTGCTGATACAAAAATACAAGGACCAGGCAGACCGAAAGTTGGGGCAATGCCACCCTCACTGCAAAACCCTCCAGCTCCTTGAGCTATGTGTACTTCCCCAAACGCTTTCTCAAAGGCTTTAAATAGTTGAAAATATCTCCACGTGAGAACGACTCCGCGGCACCGCGTGCACCAGGGCTGGGCGAGGGCTCAGTATCTGTACTTGGTGGAGTAGTCCTTCGGGGACACGACCAGGCCGCGACCCTTCCGGGCCCCCCGGTACACCGTCTCGATGATGTCGATCATCTCCTGCTTGTCTTCCATGGCCCAGTTGATCTTGTTGTTGTTGCCGGTGCCCAGGTCGATCATGATGTGCTTGTTCCTGTAGGTTGGGGAAAGGGGGTCGATGCTCGTGAAAGTCCTTCTGAAACAGAATCCCATGAAAAACATACCTGTATCTCCCACCGTGAACAAGGACACACACAATCAAGAGCGTCCACCACTGTTCAGCAGGCTGGAAACCACCTAAACGCTGCTTAAAGAAACACACAGCTCCTTCCTCGTGCTCTGCACTCCCTAAGACCAACAACCCACAGGGCAGTCAAGGCCAAAGGACACAGCTTCAGTCACCTGGAAAGACAACCTGTTTTCCAGAGGGCTGCACTAATTTACCTGAAAAAAGCAATGTATGCATTTGTCACGGTGTTCTTGTGAACACTTGGTGTAAATTTTATTGAAAGCCATACTAATTGTGAGATAAATATGATGTTCTGCATTTCTATAATTCTTCGTAGACTGAGCTTTCAAGACGCTTCTTTCTGAAATGAATTTATACGTGCACTGTATAAAATAAAGACATTAACGCGTGTTGTACCAGCTGCACTGACTTTTATCAATTTAGCTTCCTGTTTCTGCAAGGTTGTGCGTCTGGCCCCCCGCTGCTGTTCCGTGGTGCGTGCCCCATCCACCCTGAGGTCACAGCGTGGCCTCCTTTCAGCCAGGGCGAGCTTCCAAAAGGCAGACCTGATGCTTCTCTCTTGCTGCAAACACTCACTTCCAGGAACCTTCCAAGTCCACACACTGGCCCAGGAAACCGGGCATCTGGGCCCCGCCCCGCTCTCCCCTCGGCACCCGCCACTCCCCAGCCCTCAGCTGTCCGTCCCCCCTCACCCTTGCAGGTCCCCAAACGGGCGGCGTGCGCTGCCCTGTGGCCCTGCCTGCGCTCGCCCCTGCTGGGATGCACGTGCTCATGCCAACCTTATCCAGCAGCCTTTGAGCACTCCCATCACCCTGTTGCACTCAGTGTCTGTGCCTCTGTAAATACCTGTTGCAATACTGTGATTTATAGGAAAAATATATACTTGGTCACTCAGAAGAACATATTTCTCATATGTATTTGGTCTTCACCCACAGATCCTGGCTCACAGCTGCCAAAACCTTCGGAATTTCCTGCAATAAGAGTGATGGGATATTTGGACTCTAGTCCTCAGTTCCTGAAGACACTTTAGGGCCATAAAGGTGAAACAGGTGCATAAGCACCCTTTCTGTCACAGTGAGTTTGTTAATGAAGGTGACTTCTAGATCCCACCAGCAGGGTGTCCAAGAATCGCCTGTTGGCGTAGGGAAGCCTGCACACACGCGCACACACACACACGTTGCAACTGGGCCTGGGAACCCCTTTATCGTCTGTCCCCTTGCATCTCCCTGGTTCCCTGTGCTAATTTACTCAGCTGTCGCCATCAGATGACGGTCTGTGATAGGAGGAACCCTGTCTTATCTGACTTAATGTCCCAGCACTAGACACAAAAGCCAGCAGGACTCTATACGTATATATCCTTGATGAATAAATTAATTAAAATACTGTTACTACTTGTCTTAGAAACCTGGAATCCTGGGTCGCAGAAACAGTAGAGGGTTTTGTCCCCTTTTCCAAGTGCAGCATCAGTCCTAAACTATCAAAACACACGATGGCCACAGAGCCACTCGACTCCTTTCTGCAACCTCCTTCCCCATCAGGGCAGCCGCCCAGGTGGGCCCTACACAGTGCGGTGCCCACGGCCCACCTGGAGGGCTCTGGGAAAACGTGAGGAGCGCGGCAGAGAAGGCCGGGATTGCCTTAAACAGCCTGTTAGTGGAAACGTGGGCTTGGAAGGAGGTGGGGACGCGTTTCGGGGAGTGGAGGAAAGGGATCCTTGCTGCCCAGTGGCAGAGAGTCTGTGCCGCTCCAAAGTCATGAGCACGGACCCCAGCCGAGGACACGTAAGCAACGTCTTGAAGGTGCCGCCTGGTTTCGTGCTGCTTATGGTAAAAGGAGGGAGACAAACTGGAGTAAGATCCGTTAACCCACAAGATTTCTCAGCCTCTCCAGATAGCAAAAGATGCTGAAATCCAGAAACGGTTGCTGAACTGTGGACACAGAGGCCACACCACCTTCTGCTGAAACCTAGAAAAGACCTAAAAGTCAGAATGTTCAGTCACAGGACAGGATCTTCCCCCAGGAAGCAGCCATCGGGCAGAGGGCAGCCCCGGTGCCCAGGACAGAAACCCGACTTGCTCAGGCTGAGAGGGACAGAGCACGCAGTGAGAGGAGTTGATGCAACCCAAAATGCTGCCGGCAGCAAGCAGGTTAAAAATGAACCAGCTGCAAACGCCTTTCATAAACAAGGCAGAAAAAACTGGGTAGAACCCTCCCAGGGGCAGGCACTGGGCCAGGAGTATGATCCCAGCGCTGCATCAGAGCCCCCTTCCCAACCCTGACGCCCCCCGGTGAACCCAAATCGTTTCCTATGCCCGTCCCACACTGCGTCCTGGAGAGGGGGCCACAGATAAGGAGCTGTGTCCGGGAGCTGTGCTTAATGGGTCGCCTGAGAAGCCTCATCCACACCCAGTTTTGCACATGGGAGGGATATGACTCTTTGGGAGCCGGAGGGCAGGCTGCAGTAGGCAAAACGCTAAAATAGCCCCTGCTGTTTCCTGCCCCAAACCCTGGGGCTGTGCTACATGAGACACCACGCCTCTGATCAGTTACACTACACTGCAAAGGGAATTCCGCACGTGTCCCTAAGGTTACTCATCAGTTGATTTTAAAATAAAGAGACTCTCCTGGATTATTGGGTGAGTCTAATCCAATCACAAGTGCCCTCTGAAAGCAGAACAGGAAGTTGGAGCAGCTATACGAAAAGGACTCAACTCACTGCTCAGGCCTTCGAAGACAGAGGGGCCTCTAGGAGCAGAGAGGGGCCCCGGCGGAAACAGACCTCAGACCCCCAGTCACCGGGAGATGGATCCAGCCCACAGCCCCCGTGAGCCAAGTGGATTCTTCCCTGACCAACTGCCTACATGACAGCCCAGCCCGCGGCTCCGGCCTTGTGAGACCCCGAGGCAGAACCCACTGAGCCTGCCTGGACTCTGCCCTACAGACCTTGAGCTCATAAATGGTGTCGTTTTCAGCCACCAAGTTTGTTACAGAAAATAGAAACCGAATACACACCCTGCACACTCCACCCAGACCTTCCTCGACCATTAGGGAGCTCTGCTTCTGCAGTATGGCCTAATGTTCATATTGCTACTTACTAACTTTTGTAGTAACAATAAACAGTACGAAATTTTGACAAGTAAAAACAGTATCAAATGGTGATTTCTTTCCAAATTAAACTTCCACAACGGAATTTTTTTTTCACTCATGATGTTACTTAACTTTATTATATAAATACCATCAAAGGTATTTGCATCTGCATCAGACTCTTGTGTACCTAACCAGTACCGTGTTTTCCTTTCATGCAAAGCCTGTCAATCATGGGTACAAATTAATTTAAGGCGATTAGGGAAAGTCTATTCCTTGAGCCAATGACTGACTGACTAGGGTACACAACAGAATCTTTCAGCTGATAAAAGATTTTTTACAAGACTTTGTATTTATAAGCAAAGTAATTAAGTACAGGTTTTCCTCTTGGATATCACAAAAGGATGCTAAATAGAGTCATTGATACATTTAAAAAGTGAGTTATTTTAAAGACATTTTTCATCAACAGATTAAATGTAAAGGTATCTTAAATTTCAGTAAGAACATCTTCCATTTAATAACACTTCCCCTAGGTTCCTGGGCAGTTATTTCAAAAGGGTAATTTGTTACTGAGTAAATGCTAAAACTGGAATTGTTACTTTGAAAATTATTTAAAAGATTGATTGCTGGTGATACAAACTATATTATGATATGACTACATAACCGACTTCCTCCTAAATAAAAGAATCTAAAGATATCTTGATTGCATTAGACTTCCAGACCATCTATTCAATTTAAACAACAACTTTAAGATAAGAGAACATACCTGAAGAAAAACATGACAGTGCACGGATCGTATAATTCATACATTTTGTTGAAGTCAGGTACTTCTGTAATATCCACAAGATAAATAACTGCGAAATTTTTAACCTAAAAGTAAAGGAGATTGGGGGAAAAAAACTAAAATAACAAATCAACTTTTTATTCTGTAAAAGCACATTCAAAAACAAAAACAGAAGAATTTGTGTATAACAGGACAATTTTCAAACTGACTCTGCAACATTTTTTCCCAGTAGAGCTGCCATGTAGGAAATTACTTCAAGAGGATCAGGGTCCTGAGCAACTGTCCATTAACATCTCATTTAATGTTTTTCAGAACAGCAAGTTATGAGAATCCTAAAGAAAATGTCCACAGATACATTATTCACGCTAATCTAGTAATAATCTATATGAACTTTTCCAATTCGTACTTTCACAAATACTGAATTACACACGTTAAACAACTGCTTTAAAACATGCCTTTGGAACTCAGACACACACTCCCCTCTTACTGAGGTCTGGACGCTTGCACAGACTAACGACCTAACACCCCAAATCACACTGCAGGTAACTAAGGTTCTTTAATCTCTTCCGCAGCTGCAAGCTCATCAGAGAACATCTGGAAAACCCAGAAAACTGTAAATAAAACAACCTTCAACCCCAACACCCAGAGCTGACTGCTGAGAATATACTTTTACTATATTCTTTCCCATTTTTTCTGGTATATATGTTTATACTCTTTTAACAAAACGTGACCATAGAGTGATCACACTACAAGATTTTGCGTCCTGCTTTCACTGTGAGCATCCTCTTGTATGAATCACATACTTTACATAAGAGAAAAACAAAAACAGAATTTTATGGCTACATAACAGTTCACCAAGTGGATGCCATTATTTTTACCCTTCTTCTGTTATTTTCTTCAACTTTTCATGAATATAAATAATTCAGATTTTCATTGATATCAATTATTCACATGTGAACATTATTACCCTTAAATTCATATACATACTTCATTATTTCCTAAGGATAAACACCTAAAATAGAATCTTTAGAACAAAAGACATGACATTTTAAAGGCTCCTTATAAATACTGTCTCAATGCCTTTTAGAAAGCTTATACCAATTTATATTATGGGTTGAATTATGTCCTTTCACCCCACAAGAAGATATACTGAAGTCCTGACCCCCAGTACTCAGAATGTGACCTGATCTGGAAAAAGGGTGCCTGCAGAGCTCAGGAGTGAAGGGCAAACGAGGTCATACTAGAGTCTGACCCCTAATCCAATCTGACTGGTGTTCCTATAGGAAAAGGGCCATGTGAGAACACACCAAGGGAGAAGCCACATGAACACGGAGGATTGGAGTCATGCACACCTATAAGCCAAGGAGTGCCACAGATCGTGGAAGACGCCAGGAGCTGGAAGAAACAAGAGGGGGTTCTCCCTTGAGGGTCTCAGAGGGAGCACGGCCCTGCTGACACCTCGATTCCGGACTTCTGACCTCCAGGCTGTGAGATAATAAATTCCTGTTGTTTTAATCTGCCCGGTTTGTGGTGCTTTGCTACAGCAGCCCCCGGAAATTCATAGAAAATGCACAACGTTTCTTCATATAAAACTAACTCTAAAAACCTAACTGTAGTTTACAGATGAAATAATATGGTAGTTGGGATTTGCTTTCAATACTTCAGCACGAAAAGTGTTTGAGGGGTTAAACGGTACAAGACTGACAAAATATTGGTGATTGCAATAGGTACAGAGGAGTTCACTGCCCTCTCCCCTTTACTTGGGAATGTGAAGAAGTATTTAACACGGAAATTTAAACCACCATCACCCAGAAAAAGGAGGGAAGGAAGTTTACATTTAGTGGGCACTCCTTCTGCGGACAGACCTCGGTGCTGGGGTAGGGGAAGAACAGGTGTCTCTCCCAGCCACCCCACATGGCCCTTTCCTGGTGAAAGGGGAGAACACACCTGCAGGAGGCGGAGAGAGGGAGCCGAGCACCACGTGTTCACGTGGCCGCAGGGGCCACCGAGGCGGAGGACCGGGCAAGCACAGCCACGCGCTGGCGGAACTGCTTCCTGGCAAAAGTTGCCCCGCTGGTTTTTAAGGTTCTGCCCACATCCAATTTCACTAAGCAGACATATTTTATTTCTTCCCACATAATAAAACAGATATTATAATTAAAAAGATAGATACATCACAGTGTAACCAAACACACACACACACACACACACACACATCTGCCTCCTAAAGCATAAAATGACAATCCAACAAGAGTCCCAGACACCCTTCAATCCAACGAAAGCCAATTGGTTCTGGTTCCTAGAACCTCCGAATCTCCAAGTTAAAGCAGAAATTGACCGGAGAAACCACATTCTCTTAAAAGTTACTAGAATATATCTCAACTAGTTCATGTATAAGGACATTCAACTATCCCAACTCAATGTCATATAATTTTCACACTGTAAACGCTGGTTTTTATGTGAGACTTTCTAAAAAGGCCTTATTTTCTTTTGCCTTCAGTGATGAGTTAAGAAAACCGTAGCTCATTCAGAAGCAAAAAACAACTGACACTACAGGATTTCATTTTCTCTTCCCCTCCACATAAATCACATCATGGTCAACGTGAAGCCTCACAAGGTCGGGAACCACACCTGAGATATTTATTGAAAGAATGAACTTTAGAAATAAACTTATATTTCAAAATTCAGGAAATATATTATTGTCACTATGGCCTTAATTACCTAATCCTGAGTTCTAACAGACCTGCATTAAGAGATGGTCTGGTCCCGCTTCTTCCTTAGAGGAGGTGCCCTGATGGGCCCTCCAGCGCCTGCAGCTCTGGGAGGAGAAGGCCCACAGCACCAGCTGGCCTTTCTCTCATTCTGTGACCCTCCCAGCTTCCCTCCTCTGGAAGAGCTTCTCCTAAAGGGGGTTGCACGGATTCTATCATGATGCTTTCTACATGGGCTGAACTATCTCTCCAGAATGTTTCACATCAATTAATGAATCTGCAATTAACTATAACCCTTGTGTATTTTTTATATAAAACTGAAATAAGCTAGGTGTCTATGATCTTTTCTCCATTTAAAACATGTCCATTTTGAAAACATAGAAATGGAATGGAAACATCACTGCTTTGTTTCCAGCCCAGTGTTTTTAAAACAAGTTATATAATTTAAACGTACATGACAATCAGGAAATTCCCTGGCGGTCCAGTGGTTAGGACTTGGCGCTTTCACTGCCAGGGCCTGAGTTCAATCCCTGGTTGGGGAACTAAAATCACACAGCCACGCAGCCCGGCCAAAAAAAAAAAAAAAAAAAAAGTATATGACAGTCAAATAAAATCAATAGTATATAAGTGCTTTAAAATGAAAAGTAAATGTTTCCCTTTCCCCAGACCCACATGTTCTCTTGTGAGAAAACTGCATACATTCTGCTTTTCTCCAGCTAATGTCATTAACCAATGTTTCCCCATGTCATTAAATAAA
This sequence comes from Balaenoptera borealis, assembly GCF_965194805.1. Taxonomy (NCBI): domain Eukaryota; kingdom Metazoa; phylum Chordata; class Mammalia; order Artiodactyla; family Balaenopteridae; genus Balaenoptera; species Balaenoptera borealis. The sequence continues at coordinate 90,797 of NC_138875.1, read as the reverse complement.
GCTCTTAGGAAATCATTTTTAATGGTCAAATAATATCCCATCCAGGGGAGAAGATGCTCCACTTTAAATCCTAACGCCCCATTTCTGAGCCCGGACAAACTACTTTGTGGCACCTGCCTCGGGGAGCTGCCGTGAGGACCACACAGGGAGTCCATTTCCCGCCTATCACCGTGACTGGCCCACGTGCCACACGCTGGAGATTACGGTCATAAGCTGCTCCCCCTTCACGGGGCATCGCGGTTCTTTGCAGCTTTGCTACCAATCGCAGCAACAGCCTCAGGGAGCCTAAGGCATGGCTGTCCTTCGGGCTCTTCACCCAATGCCGAGCTGCTTCCCAGGGGCGGTACCAGCTTCACTTCTGCCTGAGTGTTAGATCGGCTTTCAACATACGCCCTAAGAGTTAGACCTTTGATACACCTGAAAAATGACAGTACACTATTTTAACGTGCGCTTCTTTGAAGTTTATTTAACCGTTGGAATTCCCTCGTTTTTTCCAGTTCTGTGCCCATTTATCCACAGGGGTCTTAACCTTTTTAAATGGTACTTTAAACTGACCTGCAGGAGTCTACAGTATCTACAATAATATTTTGCCCACTATATTTGCAGTAATGTTAACCAGCTGTTGAAGAGTATTTTTTTTTAAATCAAGAACCAGATGTACAAATTTCCCTTCTATTATCAAGTTGTTTTCTAGTGTATGTTCTTTTGATTGTCTAAAATAGTAACTATCCTTTCCAACCCTGCTGCCACACATTTTACAAGCAGGCTGCTTCTTCAGCAAGTCAGTGATTACGCAGTTCAGTGGTCCCGCGTGCCGCCAGGTGCCTCCAGGTTAATGTAACTCGTGCAAATCACCAAGGCTGAAGGCCGTCGGTGCTGCCAGCCACCCTTCCGCCTCCTGTACAGAGCTCCTCCACTAGCTAAGAACCCACCTAAAATTCTGGAAAAAAAGTTCCTGACTGTCAGTTGGCACTATGTATTTCTGAAGTGTCAATTTTTACATTTTTAGATAGTTCACTTCAAAGCCATCAAAAAACTGCATGATAACTTCATTTTCTCAAATTACTGTTTGCCCTGATTGGCTGTTGGTTCCTATGAGATTCCTCTTTTGAGCATAAATTTCTGCTGATTCAACCTACTTTATCTCATGCTTAAGAATGACCCCCGAAGTCATTCCTAAGTAGTTCCATGAATACATTTACCTTATGTACAATCTAATTAGCACGTATGGCTATGAGATAGTATCACTGAGGTTTTGCATATTTTAAACTCTATCTGTATGAGCTTTTTAAACAGACCAAAAAAATTAAACATCCCACTTATTCTTAAAGATAATGGGATTTAGAAACAGTGAGCTGCGGCAAAGTGCGTTCCTACAAGATGGCAAGACAGCTCAGAAGTACACAAAATAGTCTCACTTTGGAGCTGTGCGTAAAATCACCCACTAAACAGGAACCTTTATTTTGGTTATCACTCTACCAAACTCCAGGCATCTGTCAAATCTTTAAACATATCTCTATGTTTTCCGTACAGCTCAAAACGAGCGCAGCATGCGGCGGGGCTGGAGCTACCAAGCAGCGAGTCGGTGAGCCCCGTTCCAGGAGGGACAGTGCGGTCAAGGCCAGCCTCAGCACTGGGACTCTTACTCACTTTAAAACAGCTGGGGTATCCAAACAGGGCTCGCAACAAGACGAGGAAGATCCCCCATTATCTGCCGTTTCTGCAGAGGGAGATAGACAGTTAAATTGTTCTTTATACTAAAACCTTAAATTTCAAAAATTCCTGTTGCGCTTCCCCGATAAGGGCTTCCAGAATTATAAACTCATATTCTGCCCTTATACTAAGTAGAAAATAAAACATTAATAGTCTTGTAATGCATTTCAAGCTTGCATTCTGAATAACTATACTATAATATAGTATTGAAAGTTTATTAAAATAGAAATCCAAGTTTTGGACAAAAGAAATGGAAGAACTTAAAAGACCAAAGAAAAGCACTCAAAGTGAGCCCAGTTAAACTGTACCAAGAGAGCACGTCTGCTAGTACTACAGCGATTTGGTCTCTGACTGATATATAGGGATTAGAAAAGAACAGTTCCGGTAAAAGTCCCTAAAAACTTACACTGACACAAAATCTGCCTCCTAGCTAAGAGCACCTCGCTGCGTTTTGCTCAGATATGAAGAGCAAACAACCCTCGCGCCTCTGCCATCCTAGCCTCGTGCTGGGGGCAACCGGGTCTGGACAGCCCCTGGTGCTCATGCGCCACCTGCAAGGCAGAATCCAGAACACACACCGAAGTTACTTCAGGGTCAACACAGCAGTGATTCGCTCATTGAACCGTCTCTTTGTCCATCTTCACTGCAGTCTGCAGTCTCTGCCCTTGACTACTGCAGCTTAAGCCACGCAGACACGACTTCCTGGCACCACCTCACTCTTGACCTCTGACGGGACTGGGAGGACCCCTGGGGGAGAATCCTGCCCTCCTGAGTTCCCCAGGCACCTCCTCAAGCTCCCTCAATGTCTTGGCGCCCAAGAGGAAGAAGAGGGGATTCTGAAAGTCATGTTAGAATTCCCTGGGGAGCTTCTTTAAAAAGCCCTTTCTGGACCTCGCCCCATACCTGTAGAATCAGGATCTCTGAGATGCACTTTGGTAAGTATTCCAAGCGATACTTATGCTGACAGACACAGAAGGACAGTCCCTAATGTTCACAAGGCCACCTCCCCCAACTCTGCCTGTCCCACCAAATAGGAGATAGTGAAAATTACCGATGGCAGGTCAGATAATTTTTCCTTTCCTAAATACAAAATATATCCTTACACCTGTTACTCTTTACTCAAAGGCATTATTTTAACCCAGCCCATATTAGCATATCCTACTCCTGTGAAAGAAAAGATGGCTTCAATGTTTCTTACTTTTACTCTTCATTAAAATGAATAACCTCTCAAATTATTATGGAATATTAATAAGTTAAATATTTTATTAACATCCTTTTGCCTTTTGCCCTATTGCTACACCTGCAAAAATCTAAATTAAAGTTATCTTAGAATCCCTATGAGACAATTATAGAAAAAGAATTAAGTCCTGGTTATTCAACAGTGCCCTACAATTGCACTTTATTGTCAGCAAACAAAGGCCACAGACAATCCAGTGTACTAAATTTAAGAATTAGGAAAATTAGCTCTAACAAGTATAGTTCTACTTTCTCCCAATGTTTCCTGCATTTCAGTCACTCTAAGCTATAAATCGAGTCACTTAAAAGAGCACAGGTGGGGTAAAGAACCGATCCAAAGAAAAAGAACGGGATTTACTATGCTATCAACATAAATGTTCTGCTTTATAAACGCAACAAATAAACATGGTACCAAAAAAAGGACAATCCTTTTAAACTAAGCTATTCAAACTAAACTAAACTAAACTAAGCGTATTCCTACGCTCCTGCCAAAGTCTGCAAATGTGTTTTGCTCTGGGCACTACAGATGTAAATTTTTGAAAACACCCTCTCAGTTAAAACCCCTGTAAGTTAATAGGAATTATGAACTTCTTTAGGGGGGAGAGATCATGAACTTCTTAAAAATTTGAAAATCTATGGAAAATTCTCCCAGAAAAGAACATAAGCTATTCTGACCAATTTCAGGGAGCCCATCCTCACATCCCAAGGGAAGACTGTCCGTTTGTGAATCCTACTGCTTCTCTTTCACCGGTGAACGTGCCGCACTTTTAAATCTTACCGGCAAAGCCATCCAGCATGATGAAATGACCAAACCGAAGGCGGGACGCGTTGGGAGGCGGGGCTGCGTTACCTTTTCAGCTATGCTGTACAGAACCTCGTCCATCTTCATACAAGTAGGGTCCCAGTCGTGTCCAAACCGAATGACGACCACGCGGTCTTCTTCCGAGAGGATGGCCTGATCCACTTGCCAGCCATTGTGTAGGTGCGGGAGCATGTACGACATCTTGGGGCCGACGGGTCTGCGGGAGGGAACCACCGGCCAGCTCCTCCCGGCTCCAGCGCGGCGCACCCACGGGGCCCCCCACCCCACGGAGACCCCACCCCACGGGGCCTCACCCGCGGGGCAGTCGGTGCGCTGCCGGGAAGGCCAGGCCCGCGTCCGCCTCGTCCCCGGACCCCGACCCCACCAACGGATCGCCTCCGCCCCGCGGCCCAGAACCCAGGGCGAAGGGACCCCTGGGGCCGTACACCCACGCCTCCCTCGCCGCCCGCTCCGGCCCTCGGCCCGGCACGCACACTGGGCCCTGCGGCTCAGCGGTCCTTCCGGGCGTGGACGCGCGCCCGCAGTGCGTGCGCGCCGGCGAGTGCGTGCGCGCGCCCCGGGCCGGGGCCTGGGGGCCAAGTGGGCGCCGCAGTGATGGGCGTGGCTGGGAGGTCCTTATCGTGAGCGGCTCCGAGGCGGTTCGGCTGGATAGGGCTGGTCCAGACCTGCTCCCTCTCCGGTCAGTCCATCGGAGTCTGAGCTCCTACGGTGCCACCGGGGCCCGGGGCGGACGGACCGGCCCGCCGGGACCCCGGGGTGGACGGAGAGGATGGCATCGCTGAGGAAGGGCTCGTCCCCGTTTACCCCCAGACGAAGTCCCCCAAATTAATCATTTTGGCGGTCACGCTTTCCAGATGTAAACACAGTTGCTTTACTCGTCAAAAGCAAGTAATTAACAGAGGAGTCCTGGTAAGACTCACATGCGCCCAAATAATTTATTTAAATTAGTAAGTATTTCTAAACATTTTTTATCGTGGTAAAATATATATAATATAAAATTTACCATTTTAGCCGTATAGTTCAGTGGCATCGTTGACATCCTTGTACAGCCATCACCACTCCAAATACTTCTTTTGTTAAAAAGCTTTGTTGAGGTATTATTCACATGCCATAAAGTGATTCCCCCATTTCAAATAAGATGGGTTTTCCCAGAGTTGTGGAACGGTACAGTCTGATCATGGAAAATTTTCATCACCCCAAATCCTGTACTCATTAGCAGTCAGTACCATACTCCTCCCATCCCTTTGGCTTTTGTCAGCTACTAATGTATCCTAGACATTTCACGTAAATGGAAGCATAAGTATGTAGTCTTTTGTGACTGACTTCGTTCACTTAGCCTAATACTCTCAAGGTTCACCCACACTGTAGCAGGCATCAGCACACTTGACGCTTGAGCAACAGGGGTTTGAACTTACACATGTACTATGTGTACTACATGATCTGCAGTTGGTTAAATCTGCAGATGGGGAACCGCGGATATGAAGGGCCAACTGGAAAATTTTGCGTGGATTTCTGGCTTCACAGAGGGTCGTGGTTGAAGGGTCAACTGCACTTGGTTCCTTTTTGTTGCTGATTAATCTATTGTTTGGATATATTGTATTTTATCTCTCCATCAGTTAATTGACATCAGGGTTGTTTCCACTCTTTGGCTGTTACGAAAAATGCTGCTATGAACATTTGGGTACAAGTTTTTGCATGGATTTTAAGTCTTCATTTCTCTTGGGTATGCAGGTGGCGTGGTTGAATCATGTGATAATGATGTTTACTGTTTTGAGATATTGCCAAACTGTATTTAAAAGCGGCTATACCGTTTTACATTTCCAACTGCAATGTGGTGGGGTTGGATTTCTCCACATCTTTGTCTACTCTTGTTATTTGTGTGTTTTTGTTTTTGTTTTTTTACAATGATATCCTGGTAGTTGTGAAGTGATGTCTTATTATGGTTTTGACTTGCATTTCCCTAGTGGCTAGAGATATAGAGCATCTTTTAATGTACTTATTGGCAATTTGGAGAAATGTCTATTCATCTCCTTTGGCCACTTAAAAATGGATTAGTTGTCTTTTTATTATTGAGTTGGAAGAGTTCTTTATATATTCTGGATAGAAATTCCTCATCAGATATATGATATGAAAATATTTCCTCCCATTTTATGAATTGACTTTTCACTTTTTATTGGTATCATTTGCAGCATAAAACTTTTAAATTTTGATTAAGTCCAAGGTATCTGTTTTTCCCTTTGTTGCTTGTGCTTTTGGTACCGTGTCTGAGAAACCATTGCCTAACTCAAGATCATGAATATTTATTCCTCTTTTCTTCTTAGACTTTTAAAGTTTTAACCCTTACTTTTAGGTCTATGATCATTGTGAATAAATTTTTATGTATGGTGTTAGGTAGGTGTCCAACTCTATTCTTTTGGTTTTTTGTTTTGTTTTGGCGGTGCCACACGGCTTGTGGGATCTTAGTTCCCCCACCAGGGATTGACAGCTCTGTTCTTTTGTATGTGGATATCCAGGTGTCCCAGCGCCATTTATTGGAAAGAGTTTTCTTTCCCCATCAAACTGACTTGGCTTCCTTGTTGAAAATCAATTGACTTTAAATATAAGGATTTATTTCTGTAGTCTCAATTCAATTCCATTGATCTATATGTCTAGCCTTATGTCAGTACCACACTGTCTTGATTAGTGTAGCTTCGTGATAAGTTTTGAAATCAGGAAGTGTAAGTCCTCCGACTTTGTTCCTTGTCAAGATTGATTTGGCCATTCTGGGTCCCTTGCATTTCCGTATGATCTTTAGGATTAGTTTGTCAGTTTCTGCCAAAAAAAAAAAAAAAAAAAGCATCTGGGATTTCGATAAGAATTGTGTTGAATCTGTACACCAATTTAGGGAGTATTGCCATCTTAACACTATTAAGTCTTCTAATCCATGGATATGGGATGTCTTTCCATTTATTTAGGCCTTCTTTAATTTTTATGACTTTTATAGTTTCCAGTATTCATGTCTTGCCCTTTTTATTAATTTTATTCCTAAATATTTTATTCCATTTGATGCTATTTAAATGGAATTGTTATTTTAAATATTTTCAGATTATTCATAATCAGTGTATAGAAATAGAATAGATTTTTGTGGGGGGAGGGAAGAATCATTTTTTATTTTTATTTTATTTTTTGAGTCTTTTACAGTTGTATCAACCACACATAATTCAATGGAAATTTTTAGTTACTCATCTTTATTGCCTTTCTAAAGCATATAACTTAGTCGTCATAGATATAAGCATTCTATGCCTTTTGTGCTCATACTTCGTAGTTTTATGGGACATTTAAATTATGTAACTTCAATAATCCACAAAATTTGCATAAACTGGTTTGGGATTAAATTCGATCACATATAATCCAATTGGTGACAGCAAAAATGCACAGATGTATGGGGAGCCGCTTGAGCATTCAGCTTGGTTTGTGAAGAGAGTGAAGAAATGCAGTTACTCCTAAGAATCTATTAGGTAGACGTCAGTTTGAAGATCTTTGAATGTATATGGAAAGTGATATTTGCATGCTTGTAGATTTTACAAATCTATGTTATCACACTGAATAAATATAGTAATACGGAGACTGCAAAAGAGAATCGATTTTTTTCATTTGTTTTTATTTTGTTTTTTCTCCAAGTTTTATTGAGATGTAATTGACATATAGCACTGTGTAAGTTTAAGGTGTACAGCATAATGTTTGACTTATGTACATCATGAAATGATTATCACAATAAGTGTAGTGTAGATGCAAAAGAAAAGAAAAAGAAAAAATACTTTTTCCTTGTGATGAGAACTCTTAGGATTTATACTCTTAACAACTTTCATACATAATATAAAGCAGTATTAATTATATTAATCATGTTGTACATTACATCTCTAGTACTTATAACTGGAAGTTTGTACCTTCCGACCACCTTCTTACAATTCTCCCTCCCCCAACCCCCCACCACTGGTAACCACAAATCTTATCTGTTTTTCCATGAATTTTTTGTTTGTTTTTTGAAGTATAATTGACCTACAACACTATGTTAGTTCCTGGTGCACAACATAGTGATTTGATATTTCTGTATATCACAAAATACAATTGAGTTTTGTATAGTGATCTTGTAGTCTGCAACCTTGCTGGATCATTTATTATTTTGAATAGTTTTTTAGTGGATTCCTTGGGATTTTCTATATATAAGATCATATGATTTGCAAACAGGGACAGTTTACTTCTTCCCTTCCAATCTGGATGCTTTTTATTTTTTCTTTGTCTAACTGCCCTAAAACATTCAGTACAATGTTGAATAGAAGTGGCAAGAGCAGACATTTTGTCTTGTTCCTGATCCAAGTGGGGGAAGCATTCAGACTTTCACTGTTAAGTAGGATATTTATTGTGGGCTTTTCACAGATGCCCTTTATGAGGTTAAGGAAATTCTCTTCTATTCCTACTTTGTTGAGTGTTTTGTTTTTTTTGTTTGTTTTTTTTTAATCATGAAAGGTTGTTAGGTTTTGTCAGATGCTTTTTCTAGTGCATTTATTGAGATGATCATGTGAGTTTTGTCCTTTATTCTCTTAATATGGTGTACCACATTGATTTCTGTATGTTAAACCAATCTTGCATTCCTAGGATAAATCCTATTTGGTCACAGTAACTTTTCAAAATATGTCGCTGGATTTGGTTTGCTAGTATTTTATTGAATACTGTAACTCACAAGGGATATTGGTCTGTAGTTTTCTTGTGGTATCTTTGTCTGATTTTGATAATAGTGGCCTCAAAGAATGAGTTGAAAAGTCACCAGCCCAGCCGAGAAAAATCGATTATTTGACCAAGACTCCGCATTTCTACTTCCATTTGAACTCTTCATTTAAAAAAATGACTAAACATAAGCATTAAATAATGCAGTCTCGTATTCTCAAGTAAGAGCAAGACAGATGTTTGGTGGAAGATGTCCCTGTGTCTCCTAACTGGGAAAGGATACACATGTCCAGACAGAGTGCCCATTCCTGCAGAGCAACTGGCTTGAGTTAAGTTGAGAAGAAGGCAATTTGACTGAACTAATTGTTACTAATAAAAAAATCACTGGAGAGGCTTATAACTTTTCTAGAGGGATTTGCATTTTTAAAAGAAGAAATGTTTTAAGTCATATGTAAGACAATGTTACAGTGAGATTTTCCTCTCAAATTTCAGCAGAGGCCCCAAATTGAAGATTAAATGATTTAAAATGCCATATTCCAAGTAAAGAAGGCAGACCAGCTTTTTCCAGATTCTGCAGAGGAGAGAATAGTTTAAACACTCTTTGTCCATCACTCTTGAGGATATGGAAGAGGAGGTAAGAAAATGTGTTAGGGAAAAATTGTGACATCGTTTCTTTGGAGGAAGTTGTGGAGTGATGTACAGTCCCATTCTCATTCTCTTCTCTTTGGGAAAGAGAGGGATGCTTCCATCCTGCCTCAAGCCAAGCAAAGGAGTTCTAAAAGAACCCCTCACTTTGGGTGGGAAATGGTCAGGAGGCAAAAGACCCTGTCACCCAGGACTGTATGCTTAGGTGAAGAAATTTCTACATCCAGGCCTGCTAAAGGGACCAGAGTTGAACTCTTGGGAGAAACCCTCAAATTTATACAGTGTGCTCTCTTTGAAAGTGGCCAGTGCTCAACCTTACTTACCCTAAGAGCAATGCAAATATCCAACTGCAGAAAAATAGATAAACTGAGGTGTACTTATTGATATTATATAGCTGTAAAGATGAATGACTACACCTCCATGTATAAACGGGGATGAATCTCACATACTGACAAGCTTAGAAAAAAAGCAGGTTACCAAAGACTACATAAGGTATAATTCCATTAACATAAAATGCAAAAATATGCCAAACCAGACAATATATTATTTAGGCAAATTTTCTATCTATCTATCTATATCATAAAATTCAAGATCGGAGTTATATCTGGAGCAGCAGGGAGTGGCACAGGGAAATTCAAAAGTAGTGGTAATGGTATATTTCTTAAGTTTGGTGGTATATAACCAGGGGCTCATTTTATTGCTGTTTGCATAACATGTATATTTTATAACATTGTGTATTTATAACATGTGTATTTAATTTAAAAGTTAAGGCCAGTTTTATCAAATTCTAATTTTTTCATTATATTTACTTCCAACTGAACACAGCTGGGATTCTGGCAATTTGTGAATTCTTCTTGCTGGACCAAATTCAATAGAGGCCCTCTGGCTAGGTAGCTGGTTGGTAATAAAACTCCAAATAATCTTTCGTGGCAGGTAGTATTCACTTTTGCAAGGCGATGCTTTCTCAAGAGTTTTTTATGATCTTGAGATAGAATAGTAAAACTCTATGTCCTCTTTCAGTCTAGACTTTCCAAACAGTTCTAAGAAGCTTTCCTCCCGTATTTGTATTTTATTCTTTCGTTTTTCAACAGGTATTTATTGAGCATGTACATGTGCCAGACAGGATATCAGGTGCTGTTATCAAGAAATAGAACAATAACAAGACTGAGTCCCTGCCCTCATGGAGTGTAGTCTAGCAGAAGGCCTGACATTACACAGAAGATCGTACACTGAATTTGGAGTCACAACAAAGTCCTACAGGTAAAGAGTTTAGGGTATTACGAGAACATTTAGCAGGAACACACTTAGTTTAAGGAGTTCAGGAAAGGCTTCCTTAAGGATATTACGCTTAAATGGGGACCTGCTAGATGAGTGAGGACTAGGGGAAGAGCTGGGGTCCAGTCCAGGCAGCTAGGGAACAAGTCCAGTGCCAGGAGCACGGCAGTTTAGGGCAATGTGCAGCTGAAATGACCAGAGCACACAAGTGGTTTGCTGGGTGGACAGGCCAGATAATGGGACCTCTGTGCTTAGGATTTTGTACTTTACCATATGAACAAGGCGAGCTGCCAAGGGGCTTTAAGCTGGGTATTAACATGTCAGATTTATATGTCCTTCAGGCATCTAGGCTGCCATGTACAGGAGAAAGGATTGCAAAGGGAGTACTTGAAGAGAGGGAAGTAGGGAGACTAGCATCAGCGTAATGAAAGCTGCCAGAGAGGAGTTCTGGGCTGGAGATAAAAATTTGAGAGCCATCAGAGTAGAAGGCAGCAAGTGAAGCCAGGACACTGGATGAAACACTCATCAGTGTTTCCTAAAGAGGACTACAAGTGTTCCATTACCTGTTCTCAGTAGTACCATCTGGTCTAATTTTAAAAATACCAGAGATATCCCCAGATAGTATTATTTTTGACTAGGTAAGTAAACACCTGAGTTGATTTTTAATTTACTTAGGGGGGGAAATGAGAAAATAGCAACACAGGTGGTGTGTGACTATGAAAAATGACTGCATTTGTGACACACTGACCCAGAACCGTGGAGACACAGGAGTAAACCCTCGCGGGTGACTTAGAGCAGGGCCTAGGCAGTGCCAAAAAGGAGGAGGCCTCCTGCCGCAGGGAGGGCCTGCGTCATCCACCGCCCACTTTCCCGGGAAGAAGGCAGTCCTGATCTCAGGGTGAGACTTGCTCTTTTCAGAAGCCAGCCAGGCGCCAGCGTGCAGACCCTGCCCCACAATGCGCCCCCCGCAAGGTCCCCCCACCCGACCACCTAAAACAATAAAATAGCTGATTACTTTACCAGCAGAATAGGTTTATTCAGGAACAGCAAAAAACTGCAGTTTAAACCGCTCAACCTATAGCAAACCATAGGCAAGTCCGGAGAACAAAGCAGCGGAAACTCTTTTATAGAGGAGAAGGGGGACTTGGGCGTGGCTGCTTGTTATAAACAAAGAGCCCATTGGAGGGAACGCCGAGTTGGAAGTGCAGTAGCTTCCCACTGGCTGGGCTGTTTCCAGACTCGGAGAAAGGCTTCCTTCCCCGCCTGTAGCGAGGGTGAGCCCTTTTTCCTGCTGGATCTCCAGCCGAGGGGGAGTGGTGCCCAGAGCTAACCCTTCTGGCCTCCCGGCTCCATCGTAAATGAGGTTTCTGTGCATTAATTTTCACACTCCCCACGCTGAAGCAGGCCAGCAACCTTCCCCACCACACAGGCCCCACACCCGACCACCCAGACTCCGCTCCTGAAGGAGGCTCCATCCCGAGCCCGCCCGCCAGGCGCGGGGCCTCGGCAACCGGCCCTTCAGGGGGCTTCTCACATGCGCACTCCTGGCGCCCGGAGTTCCCGGCCGCGAACAGAACGCCGGGGATGTGGGCGCGGCCTAGCCGATTGGGCGGGGCTAGCAGAGGAGGACCAAGCTGCGGGGCTTGGAGCATGGCCTTGGGCCTGGCAGGCGGGCTTAGGGCGTGGCTGGAAGGTGTGGTCGGCGGTTTGGGGGCGTGGCTGGGAGGTGTGGTCTGCGGGCTGTGGGGCCTGGCGGGGGCTGGCTCCCGCCTGGCTGGCCGTAGGACTGGGGCGGGGGCACTACGCTCTCTGACCTCGCCCCTTCGCTGTCCGGGTCTTTCCTGGGAGACGGGGTCCGCTGGAGCGTCCGTTAAATCTGGGGTCTTTTTAAAAGATCCAGATGTCGCGGTGTGGGCGGGAGACTGGAGTGAGCTCTGCCGCGTGGGTGTGGCTGACCTGGAACTTCACCTGGGGCAGGTGGGCAGCATTAGAATCCTAAGACCCTTCTGGGCTCGCAGGGCACGATCCTGAATAATTTAATAAGGAAAATACAGCGTTGTTATTTATACCTGCCTTGTTCGAGAGACGACTTAAGGCGGCTTCAGACACTGCCAGAATCTAAAGGTCGTTTTGGACAGGTACTTTTTTCTAAGCTCCAGGCAGTGGCAGGTTAAGCTTTAAATGAATAGATTCAGGTACCCACATCAGAGTTTATAGTTTATTCCCCTGCATGAATCCAGGTTTGTTTGTTTTTTTAAATATATTTATGTTTGGCTGTGTTGGATCTTCATTGCTGCGTGGGCTTTCTCTAGTTGTGGCGAGCGGGGGCCACTCTTCCCTGCGGTGCGCGGGCTTCTCACTGCGGTGGTTTCTCTTGTTGCGGAGCACGGGCTCTAGGCACGCGGGCTTCAGTGGTTGTGGCTCGCAGGCTCTAGAGTGCAGGTTCAGTAGTTGTGGTGCATGGGCTTAGTTGCTCCGTGGCACGTGGGATCTTCCCGGACCTGGGCTTCCCGGACCTGGGCTCGAACCCGCGTTCCCTGCATTGGCAGGCGGATTCTTAACCACTGCGCCACCAGGGAAGTCCCTAGGTTTTTTTTATCTTGTCTTTTTTTCCTTAATGTTTAGCAGGCCCTGACAAACCATTTCTTAGGAGGGAAGCAACTGTTTTTGCTGAGACACACTGTGACAGTATTGGTTTTAAATTACATTGGGTTTGTTGATACCTGGTGACTGGAGAAACCTCAGATAAAGGGTGTAAACAGTGCAGTTTTCATTAAGCTAGAACTAGCAAACACACCCTCAAGGATATGCCCTTTGGTATATCTTAAACTTTTAGGTACTCTTATCTAGTCATGAGTGAACAGATTGTTCTCCAGCAAATCCAGAATATCAAGCTAAGGATGATTATAAAAGCAGAGGGGCTAACCATGGCGTCACCTACCCCTCATTACGGAGGAATCTTTTTTTTTTCCCAGGCTGTTTTCTGAGCCTCTTTGGAGCAGAAGCTGGGCTGGGAATCTGTAGAGGACAGAAAACAAACAACTTTAATTTTATACCCATAGACAGGGCAGAGAACTGCTTGGTAGGTGAGATGAGGATAGACTTTGAAAGGGATTGGAGAGAGGATAAGAGGACAGAGTGGCAGGGAGAGAAGATTAAAGTCAGTTGGCGCCAGTTTGAAGCAAGTCTTGGCACGTTGGGGATGTGAGGATGATGGGGGGCGGGTATTGGACTCACCTCTCAAATATTAAGAGAGGAAGCTTCATGAGGAAATAGGATTTTAAGAAATGTTACTGTGTTGTATGAAGTCAGTCTCCCTCTTTGGTGTAAGTTTGTTTCTAGACACTTGGGTAAATATCTAAATTGTTGTTCAGATTTAAACATTAGTAACTCCCATTCATTGAAGGCTTGCAGTAGGTTCTCCAGGCTCTGAATGTTCTCTTTCACTGTCAGGGCCACCACGCCAGGCGGTCTGTTCCCCTCACTTTCCGTTGGGGGATAGCGGCTTTCAGAGAAGCACAGCCAGGCAGAGCAGCCTGAACCCAACGCCCAGCTCCTCCTTTGCACTTGGTCCTGCTTTGTCCTCTTTCTGCCCTCACCCCATCTTTGTTTCTTTCTCTCTGTCCCAAAAACTAAAACATATTTTTATTGGTTGCAATTGGTTTTTATTTTCATTTTTGCTTTTTAAGTTAAAAATACCTTCCTTACTCCTCTGCCCCTTGCCTGCCCCCGTCCTTGCCCCTTCTGTGATTTGAATTTGTTCTCTCTGCACTTGTGTTACCCCAGAGCTCCTCCTGCCCTGTCCTCCTCTGGGCCCAGAGTCCAGCTGGGCAGTCACGGTCACTGGTCACGGGCCTGCATGCCTCCCTCCACACTTCCCTCTCATGAGTGCTATACAAACGTGGGTCTTACTTTCCTTTGAAAGAAGAGGTTGGAAGTTCATTCTACTTCATTTTTCTTTTTGTGGGTCTCAATTTTACAGGGACTTTAAAAGAAGAAAATCCTGAATTTAGAGCCTTGGGTCTGTTGAGGGCAATTTCAACAAAGTTAATACATATTCTTTTATTTTTTAATTAAGCAATCATTTTGCAAGGAGAAAACCAATTTTTAATCTGTGCTAGCAGTTCAAATTAAACAGTGTAAGGAGAATGCACATAGCAGTTAGAAAACGTAGTCTAACTACATTTTCATGTCTGAACTATCACTCTGTTAACCAAAAACAAAGCTGTAAAATTTTTGACTTTTCCAAATTTCACATATGGGTTTATCTTTTGACTTAGACAAAATGCAGTTGTGTAAAAATACACCTACTTTGTGGTGAGTTCCTTTGTTGTCAGAATGTTCCCAACCTAACCATCATGTCAGTTCTGTGCCTCCAAGGACACCTGCCAGAGGCATGTCCACTTAGCTCTCTTTATGCAGAAATTAGGGGAGGAGAATGAAATGTGATCTTACGGTGCAGCTCTAAAACACTGCCTGTTGATATCAGTCCGGTTTCGCCAAGAACGCAGGAAGCCTGGGAGACGTTCGATGAGCCGCAGAGCTGTGCCAGCGCCAGAGTTCTCGCCTTCCGGCCCCGCCCGCTCCTCTGAGCCCAGGCATCAGCGCAGCGGCGGACACGGCTCACGCTCCCTTCTCCCGAAGCTGTTGATGGCGGGTCCCACTTCCTGTCTCGTGCTCCTTTGCTGGACTCCTGGCTGTGAGTGGAGATGGTCAGAGGCTGGTGCTCGTGAAAGGAGTTATAGAGCAAGAGCCAGAGCCCAAGGATGGAGCGAGCTCTTGCATCTGCCCGGTGCTCCCACCGCTGCTCCATCTATCTGTCCCGACTGGGACTCTCTCCCTCTTCGCATTTGGAGCAGCCACGAGTCACTCGGAGGATCTTGGATCTTTTCCGTGTACGACCACTGACAATAATGGCGTGATGGATGTGTGTCATTGCTCCATAACCAACGTTAAAGCAGTCAGGAATTGAGACTCCTTTCTGTAAAATAACTAAAATCTTATCTTGAATGAAACTCTTTTAATCTTTTACTGAAAGTCCAAAAAGTAAACACAAGTTTTTTAGCCCATTATGCTCTGAGCTTTGAACACATTGTAAACATTTTTAGCTAAGTTTGTGACCCAAAGATAAAATGCATTCACTAGCCTCAACTCTTGAAAGCAACTGGTTTTCTTTTTGGAAGAAAGCTATAAAATGTTAAAAATATCTTCTTTTTAATTAGGAACAAAGAACATAAAACATTATTTAATTTGTTTGACAGACAGTAAAAAGTGTCTTTTACTTTCACAGTAAAAAATGGTCAGTTTTATTTGTTAGTTATTGTTGCATAAAATTACCCTAAATTTTAGTGGCTGAAAACCACAAACCTCTGTTATGGGGGCATGTCTTCAGGTCGGAGTCCAGGAGTGGCTTACCTGGGCGGTTCCGGCTCAGGGTCCCTCGGGAAACTTTAGTCAAGGCGCTGGCCGGGGCTGTGGTCATCCCCAGGCTCCCAGGCCGTTGGCCAGCCTCTTAAGTCCTGCCTCCCACTCACTTGGGCCTTGGCACAGGGCTGCCTCCCAGCATGGCCCTGGCCCCCCGGGAGAAGGGGGAGCAGGGGAGAGCAGGACCCCCCTTCGCTTCTGCTGCGTTCTCTTCACGAGAAGTGCACTCCAGGCTGGGGGTCTCACGAAGGCGTGATCACCAGGAGCGGCCATCGGAGGGGGCCCGGAGGCTGCCACCACAGCCGAAGGGCAGGAATAAAGACCCCTGTCGGGTGGGGAGGAAAGTGGCAGTGATGGGAGCATTGGTACCTTCAGAGTCCAGCTCTGCTGCATTACAGGTTTTACAGGAATTTATCCAGGAAATAAAATGAATTCCAGTCCTGTTGTAATTTAGAAAATCTAAAGAGCAGTAGAAGAGCATGTGGGTTGTTCTCTTGGAGACTCTCTTTGACAGCAGAAATTGCATCTATCTTTCTGCAGGCCACGGGCGATCAGGACCTACCTGGAGTTTCGGTGTCTGGACTTGAAGGACAATATGGTATATGTGAAGATCATGCTGGAGACCTGCAGAAACACTTTAATCTCATTACCATGCAAGAATTTTTGGAAAATACGACACAGCTGGGTCCAAGGACCCAAGCCGTGTACGTCTGGGGCGGAAGGCCGGCCGTCAGCCAGGAGATGCTGCACAGCCCACCGTCCTGGAAGATCGTCGCCAGTGTAGGGGCGGGGCTGGACCGCCTGGACCCGGGACTCGTTGCCAGCTTTGGTGTGAAGGCGGCCAACACGCCACACGCCGTTTCCAGCCCCACGGCAGACCTGGGGATGGCCTTGCTGCTGGCCGCAGCTCGGAGAGTCATGGAAGGCAAACAGCCAGGAGACGCTTGTTTTCCAGAGATCAGATGACAGATACTTAATATCACACCTGATAAAGCCCTGATCTCTTCACACTGCGTCCAGGACTTTGTTGCCCTGGACTTGGTGCCACTTTTGGTTGTTTCAGCCTAGTCAGGCCCGAGCTCGGCACCCAGGCACATGCAGTCCATGTGATCTGTCGGATACACTGTTTTCTCCTCCACCAGATTCCACTCACCACGCAGCGTGTGAAGTACTTTCAGCACCGCTGCGGAAACGCCCTTGCGGTAGTTCACTGGCCGCTCAGCATGCTGCCCTGGGCTGAAGGCCCACAAGCGAGCAGGCAGAACCCCAGCTCCCCACACGCTGGACCTCGCTGGGCGCGTCCCCGGGAGGAGCAGTGCGGCACTTCAGCACTTGGCCGTTGTCCTGGTGGAGCTCTGGGGTGAAGGGGCTTGAGGAAGGAGGAGGCAAGAACCAAGCATGTTCTGCGTCTTGTTTTGTTTTTCCAATATTTTAATTTTAATTTTTAATTTTTGGCTGTGTTGGGTCTTTGTTGCTGCCCGCGGGCTTTCTCTAGCTGCGGCGAGCGGTCTACTCTTTGCTGCGGTGCGCGGGCTTCTCACTGTGGTGGCTTCTCTTGTTGCGGAGCACGGGCTCTAGGTGCGCGGGCTTCAGCAGTTGTGGCTCGCGGGCTCTAGAGTGCAGGCTCAGTAGTTGTGGCACACGGGCTTAGTTGCTCCGCGGCATGTGGGATCTTCCCAGACCAGGGATTGAACCTGTGTCCCCTGCATTGGCAAGCAGATTCTTAACCACTGCACCAGCAGGGAAGTCCGAGCCGGTTCTGTTTCTGACTGCTGGTTCACATGTGCACACTCACAGACACATGCACACACACATGCACACACAAATATATGCACAGTCACACACACATACACATACATGTAGTCACAAATGAACAGACACTTGCATACACCAAAACCAACAAATTTTAACCAGAAATCCTCCCTTAATGTGAAAGAAGTTGCTGGGTTTTTTTTTTTAATATTTATTTATTTATTTGGTTGCACTGGGTCTTAGTTGCGGCAGGCAGGCTCCTTACTTGCGGCTCGCCTGCTCCTTAGTTGTGGCACGTGGGCTCCTTAGTTGTGGCATGTGAACTCTTAGTTGTGGCGTGCATGTGGGATCTAGTTCCCTGACCAGGGATCGAACCCGGGCCCCCTGCATTGGGAGCCTGGAGTCTTAACCACTGTACCACCAGGGAAGTTCCAGAAGTTGCTCTTTTAAAGCATTCTGCCAGGAGGCTGGGGTTTGTTGCGAGGAAACTGCCCTGTTCCTGTCATTCTTCCCTGCAGAAACATTTTGCTGTCGGATAGGAATGCGTGAGCACCCAGGGTCCGCCCCGGGCTTCCTGTAACCTCGTCTCCCCTTCAGGCGGCCCGGTGAGGGTTGTGGGGATTTTGCGTGTGGTGCTGTCCACACTGCCCACTCCGCATGGTGTTTATTTCAGGTCATCAGTTGGCTATTTCGCCACATACGGGGAACCTTTCTACAAACTGGATGGCTTAAGAAGTGACAGGGAGCACTCTGGGAATTATCGGCGTGGGCAGCGCTGGCTGTAAGATCGCTCAGCGGGCCAGAGCGTTTGACATGGAGATTCTCTACCACAACAGGAAACGCAGGTAAAATTCAGAAAACGGACTTGAGATTAACTGAGCAGAGCTTGCACCGTCACTGCCTTAAATACAGTTTAGATATATTATTCCTCCACTTTTCATACAATTCCCCTATTCTGTTTCTCCAAAAAGTAGGACTGATGATCAAGGAAGGGACTGTGGTATTTTTATGATCACCCAGAAATGCAGCAGATTATCTTCTCTTCATTGAAAAAATTTCACCAGAGAGAAAGGAGATTTTGGCTCACCTACAGCTGTGCTCTGTTTCAGTTTGTAAAGTGATTCTTCCTCATCATGGGAGACGCTGTCCACACTGGAACACACATAACACACAGGTGTGTGCTTATTCCCCCCACGGTATTCAGTCTGAAGCCCTCTTCCTCTTACTCCACCAGCAGCATTCAGCCCAACACCCAGCCTTGTTAATTCTGTCTCAAAACAACCCTCAGACCTGCCTGTTCACTCTCACTTCATCGCTGCCACCTGCCACCGGCCTAGGCCCTGGCCTTTCTCACCTGCAGTATCTGCCCCCTAAGGGGCTGCTCTCTGCTCTCCAACTTCAGCCCCGTCTGCAGACCGGCCAGATGATGGCGCTGTTCACAGCCTTTCAGTGGCTTCTGTGGCCACGGAATAGATTTCCACTCCCAGAGGCAGGGTGAGCTGGGAGACTTTACATCAGGACCGCCCCCTTTTCAGCCACCCTGTTTGCACAGTGGATAGTGGCGAGGCTTCGGTAGCTGTCACAGCTCCCAGTGCGGTGGGGGCCGACGCAGAGGCCAGGACGAGGCGTGTGAGGTGGGCAGGGCTTTCTCAGCGGCAGCGTGTGCTGGCCGTTCCTCTCTCCTTCAGGTGGTCCGCTGGCCAAGATGTGTAGACAGAATGCACGTAGTTTTGTAGTCCATATTTGTAGGGCAGTAGTGGCTAACAGGGGAGCTGTGACCCCCTGGAGCTTGGACTTTCTGTTGAATAATCAGCTGTGTGGGGTGCCCAGAGCAGGAGTTAGGACTGGACCCGAAACAGAGCACTCATTCCTGCCTGAGCCAGACCCCTGGATCCTTGCTCTCTGTTGAACAGATGGCACTCCCAGGCTCTCTCCCGTTCTGTTGTTTTTCTCTGGAAATTCTGATGTGTTTGCCCATATTCAGCAATGCTGGACGTCGCTGAAAGCCTGTCTGACGCCATCGGGCGTGTACCCGACTCTGGGGGCTCAGAGTTGAGTGAGAGGAAGCTCCTGACCTCGAGGGGCTCGCCGTCTGGTGTGACACCCCACAGACGCGGGGCTCAGAGCACCCAGAGACGCCCACGGCGTTTCCATGGGTGAGCCCTGGCCTCGGGGTCCGGCCGCCTCTGGACCCACGTGAGGGTCTGGCCCGGGGGAGGACAGACTGAGTCCCTGGCTCCTCTCAGAAACTCCTTCCGGGAGCTGATGAATTTCTAACTAGAGAACGCGGTTTTTCTCCCTTGTGCCCTTCACAGAAAATCGGAGGAGGAGGAAGCCACTGGGGCCACTTACTGTGAGGGGCGGGATGACCTGCTTCAGCGACGGGACTGGTGATGCTGGCCGTGAGCCTGACGCCCCAGGCCCGGGGCCTGACGGGAGGCGGGAGCGGAGCGGGGTGGAGCCCACCGCCATCCTCCCAGCATCGGCAGAGGTGCCTGCCCCGCCGCTGTGCGTAGGCCGGGGGGCTGTGCAGGAGGGCCCCGCCCCCAGCCCTGGCCATCCTCCCAGCACTCCCAGTCAACCTTTTCCCTGAACGGTCTGAAAGATCCACTTAGACTGCTGGGTGGTGAGCTAAAGGGGTTTTACTTTATATTTAGAAATACGTCTGATTTTTGTCTTCACGTCATCTTGAACCTCAAATTAGTAACAAAAAGAATGAGAATAGTACACTGGGGGGTTTCAGATCCAAGTATGGGCATCTCCTTGGGGAGCGGAATCACAGTTTGACCTTCCACGTATAATCAAGCAAAATTTATGGGGATGAATTTTCTGAGCCTCAGTTTAAAAAAGTAACTTTGTGTTTGTTTGGTTGGTTCTTTGACGTTTACGTGGAGCTCTGTTTGCATACAGGAGGCCTTAGGCCCCGCGCGGTAACCAGACTTCCTGGTGGCTTGGCGTGGCGTTTGTGAAGAAGAAAGCGTCGCAGTGCTTGGCGCTGGGGGAGCCGGCACACGTGAGGATCGGTGCTGGCCTCAGACGTGCGGGCGGCTCGCCTTTGGGATCGGCGGCCGGAAGACACGAGAGAGCTGGCATCACCAGGAACCGCCCGTGTCTCTCCTCCGTAAAACAAGGAAGACAGGGCTTGCCGTGAACCCCCACAGGGCCAAGCTAGTGTGCTTGAAGGTTTTCTGAAAATTCAGACCCTGTAGGTGAGCAGGAAGGACCAGTGCATTATATGCTTTTGGTAATGTCAGAGGTCGGTGACAAAGTAAAGATTCTGGAAAAACAATCACCCCAGGAAAGAGCTTGGGACTAGTTTCTCCACCAGCAGCACAGGCAGGCTGGATGCTGTGTGACCTGTAGGGCGGCCCAGCCCGCCAGCGGGAAGGAGGTTCCTTGCAGGTCTCTGCTGGGAGGAAGGGGTTTCCTTCTCAGCTGCTGCTGCTATCTTGTATTTGAAATGCAGTTATGGGTGATGTTTGTGGCTGTTTGGTTTTTTAATGTGTACCTAAAACTACTATCTGGGGGCTGTTTCCTGGAACCCTGCGGTGGCTTTGGGAGGCGGTGTGGTGAAGTGGCAGGGCCTAGGCTCAGGGTCAGACAGACCTGGGCTCAGATCTGGGTAGATGCTTTAGAAGCACGTGACTTTGGCTGAGCATGTAACCTACAAGCCTCATCTGTAAAAAGAGTATTGACTTTTGCTGGGTAAGTGGAGGAGTTGGCGAGACAGCATCTGTGAAGGGTTTAGTGCACTGCCTGGCATGTAGCAGGCTGTCAGTGTCCGAGAACGAAGTGGCAGAATGAAGTTCACATGCTGTCAAACCTCTGACAAGATCAAGACGTGTCAGAACAGTAGTGAATGTGACCAGAGTGCACTAACTCTGGGACCTACCGAGGAGGGGTCTCGTCCACCCAGGTCTGTTAGTTGATCAAGACGCCCTGGTGGAAGCCCTTCAGACCGGGGTCATTAAAGCAGCAGCGCTGGATGTGACGTACCCAGAACCCCTGCCCAGGTAAGGAAGCCACACAGGATCTACGGTTTTCTCGATCCAGGTGGGGCAGTCCTCAGACAACTGTTGCTTTTGGCTTTTGCAGCCATGTTGAGCCACGTGTTGTAATCGCGTAGGGTCTTGGCCTTGCAGGGGCCTGAGCAGGCCCCTGGTGACCTGTCCAGTTCTGCAGCGGGTCAGGCCTCTGCTCCGACACCTCGCGGACAGGGTGCTCAGGGCCCTCAGGCCCCCGACCCCGCGGATGGAGACTGCACACAACAGTCTTTCTCACATCAAGCCAAGGAGTCCTCCCTTTACCCACCGACCCTGGTTTGCCTTCTGGAGCATCAAAGGCGAACTCTGATTATTCTCCTCATGTATTTTAAGACAACCATTACATTTCATCTTAGTCTTTTTTTTTTTTTTTTGAGGCTAAGTATCTTCATATCCTTCAGTTGCAGCCTAAATGATGTCATTTCCAGACACCTTGCCTTCCAGCACTTTAGATTTTACAGTCCTTTGAAAATGTGCTCCTGAGAATGGCACACAGTATTCGTGTCGTGGCCTGACCACTGTAGAGAAATTACGCAAAGGTTGCGTTGGCAGCACCCTTCCTCGAAGCCTCACTGCACCTTAACTCGTTAAGTTTTTAGTCAGCTACAATTGAAATTGTTATTCTCTCAATTGTTTTTTTAAGTTTATGTGTGGAATTTTACATTTATTTGTATTTAATTTCGTTTGCTTGTGTGTTTTGACCCAGTGATCCAGCCTGTTGGGACTGGAGTCTTGGTTCTGTCATTTATTTTGAATCTTGATGCTGTCATTCATTAAACCAGCTATTCCTAACTTTGATTCCTCCAGCTTTGATTTCTATCCAGTAAGCAAATTGCTGTCAGATGAATGTTTGACATTATGACCAAATTTAATACCTAAGTTTATCAAGATTGGTCATAGAGCTTACAGACATTTCTGAGAAAAACAATAATTTATTCAGAACAGAGTTTCTCAAAATGTGGTCTGGAGACCCTTTCAGGGGGTCTATGAAGTCAAAACTAATTTTTTTTTTTTCTTTTTAAAGGTCTAACTGGATTTATTTAATAATTCATGAATCAGGCAGCATCCTATCTAGCAAGTAGAGAGGAGCTTCCAAGTCAAAACTATTTTCATCATACTGTAAGATGTTATTTATTTCCACTCATGTTTTCTCACACAAGTGTACAGTGGAGTCTTCCAGAGACTTAAGGACATGTGATGACATCATCACTCTGACAGCTAATGAAATGTGTGCTTCTGTATGATTGTATTAAATTTTTTTCAGTTTTCATTTCTAATACAATAAACGTTGATAGGCATAACCCTCATAAACACATGTTCTTTGGGGTTCTTAATTTTTAAGAGTGTAAAGACCAAATAAGAGAGCCACTAATCTAGAACAAATAATAATTTCAATATAAATAAAGAAGCATGACCATTTTAGACAGTTGTCAACTTACTCAAAAATGGAGAAGTCATGTTATCATCCCTGTTGCCTGCTAAAATGAACTTTTACACACAAGTCACAGGGAAAATACCAGGGTTATATCCCAAAGCTTAGTTTATTCTAATAGGTGATGCACTCCCAGTGTCCCATGTGAAATCATTTTTGTGGCCAAGAGGTTTAACAACTATTTTATGAATAACTTATATTCAGATACCCACGTTAATTTCTAATCTGTATATTTATCAGATAGGTCTGAGTTTTCATCTTGGTTTTTCAGGGAGACATTTTGATGCCGCTTACTGTGAAAAAAGTAATTTAAAAAGTAGGAAACCTGTAGTTGTTTAGTCATACTACATAAGTATTCTTTGCTTTACAAAAGGATTTACTGTGTATTATTTTAAAAATAAAATATTCATTTGCCAATAGCGCCAGGAGTCCCCAAGATCACCTTCAGCCTTAATGATTTGCTAGCAAGACTCGCAGAACTCAGAAAAGCTTTCCTACTCACAGTTACAGTTTATTACAGTGAAATGATATAGTTTAAAATCGGCAAAGGGAGAAACCTTACAGGGGAGTCGAGGAGAACCAGGCTGGCCCTTCCAGTTGTCCTCCCAGTGGAGCTGTGTGAACAGTGCTTACCACCTCCAGCAATGGTGTGTGACAACACACGTTAAGTATTTCCAACCAGGGAAGCTCAGCCCAGCCTTGGTATCAGGGGGTCAGTCACGTAGGTGTGGAGTGCCCACATGTCTGACACTGGCTTCTTAGTCTCCAGACCCTGCAGAGGTCAAACTGATAGATTGGCCCAGAGCCCTAGGCGAACAAAAACAGGCATTCACCACAAATTAAATCACTAGTGTAAACTATCTGGCTTTGCTCAGGGCCCCAAGTATAAGACACTCTTACCAGGCAGTATATCTCAAGGGCTCACAGGTTATCTTCCAGAGGCCAGTCAAAGGCCAGTCCGATCTTTGGAATGTGCAGGGTTCAAGAACTCCAAGCCTGCCTGCTGAGTTAATTCTTTACTATACAGGCCAGCCACTGGCCCTTAGGCTTAGCTGTCTCCGAGCAAAATGATATTTATTGGATTATCTACATTTATTAATTTATATGACAGATACAGCAATAGTATCAGTATGACTTCGCCTAACATTTGGAGGAGCCAATGTGGGGCAGGGATAGATTTAAAGAAACTAACCCATTGTATTTTTGTACTAATTTGATTACTTGTTCCCCCCAACCCCTTGATCTACCACTATTTGTACATTATGATGAACTTGTGTAGCACTATTTAGTATATAAATTAGCTGATACTTACCTAAATCCAGTATTTCCTCAGGCCAGTCATTTCCCATTGATCGTCAATGTCAGTATTATCATCTGACTTACTTACATGAGGTACTTAAATCTTACCAACAATGCCAGTGTTATACCATATTGCAATATTGTCATGGTACAATGCAGTTTCATTACATAACAAATCGATAACAATTGCAGAGGTATTTGCTATGCCTTCTCAACAAAATTGTCTCTTGCCTATACACCAGATATTATTATGGGCAGGTGTTGGTACAGTTAGCCGTGATTCAGTTATTTCTGGGTTCCAAGTCAGTTGGGACAAAGCCAGTCACCCTGTCTCAGTTTGCACCCTTGTACTGTTTTCCAGCGTGTGCTGTTATATAGTAGGGCCCACCTCCTTCATAAGGGGAGGATGAGTGTTTTTCAGAATAGTTTGTATCCCTGCTAACTGTATCACAGGATATGTCTTACTTCAGTCATTCCTGGAGGTGAGGGCAGTCAAACTACATTGATATAAATTACAGGTGCCCCCAGAGAACTTCCATAAGTTTTGGGGTCTGTAAGATTCTCAAGGGTGTGCCCCTTGAGCCTCAGTATCTATGATGGGGGACCACTGCCACATGTCTACTTTGGCCTCTGTGTTAAAATAGTCAGGATGCCCGTTGGGCCAGGTGATAGCACTTTCCCAATCCTGGGTGCTAATATTATCCATCATTATGCTTGAGTCTGCCTGACCCACTTCACGAAAACCTCATTATCTTTCCAGGCTAACTCCCATCCTTTGCCTTCTTCCTGGAAGAGAGCTCCCTCTAATCTGCTAATTCTAGTTAATAAATCTTTCCCTTCTGAATGCTATTCCCATTAAAGGCACATTCAGCTTGTGCCATGATGCCTAGATCAGCACCTAATTCCCCAAGGCCCTTTCTTGTCTTGTGGGTCAGTGTCATTTAATCCATCACGCATGTTGTGCAATTGTGAACTAATGGCCTGGGTGCAGTTAGGATACGTATTTTACACCCAGAAATGTTGGGTCACCCAAACCAGGGTTAGATAAGCAGTGGTCATACCCAGATGTCATTAAGAGTACGCCATAAGGCTCCCACAGCCTTCCCCATCTCAGGGTAGGGGATATGAAACCATAATATGATATTAAAGAAACGAAACGACTCTGAATAGTTTTCCTCAATTAATCTGTATTTCAGAGATCATCCTTTGTTGGAGTTGAAGAACGTCACTCTGACACCTCACATTGGAAGTGCAACTCATCAAGCAAGACGACAAACAATGGAAAATTTGGTTGAAAGCATCCTGGCTTCTCTCAGTGGCCTTCCTATTCCTAATGAAGTGCTATTTAAATGATTTATGTGGGCTGAGAATTCAATGGGATGAAAACATGGCAGATTAAATGGGCAAAAACCACTTATTTTGTATGTTAAGAGTCCATTATATAGATTGAATTAATACTACTTAGATGAAAAACTTAAGGAATAGTAATAATAGTTACCACCCATTGACAGTTTGTTAAATGCTTTCCTTACACTCTCACTTCATCCTCAAGGCAGCTGTATGAGGGAAGTTATGTTGTTATGATTCGTAATGAAACTGAGCACAGAGAATTACTTGTCCAAAGTCCAAAAGCCTGCACTAGGTCTACGGATTTCCCAGTGAGCTATGTTGCTTTCGATCCGTATAAATTCTGATACTTTATTGGATTACATAGTCTCCCTGATACTCTAATCACTATCCATTTGTTTCAATCATTCAAAAAAAAAAAAAAAAAGGATTATTGAGCACCTTCTACGTGCCAAGTCCTGTTCTAAGTGCTATAGGAAAGAAAGTCCCCACTGTCAAGCAGTTTACTTACTAGTGGGGGAGAAGACCAAGCAGTGCCCGTGGGGCTGGGAGCCAATGATGAGCGCGGGGGAAACAAGGAGGGAGAGTGCGCCCAGTATGGGATTATCAGGGATGACCGGGAAGAGGGGTCTGAGGTGACTATGCCTCCTTTCTGGAGTAGTTTGGAAGCTGTGTCTTTCTCCACGTAGACTGGTGAGGAGGTATTACAGGAAGTGAGCAAACGAACTGGCAGCGGAAAGAGGAAGAAACTCTAGTCCTTCCTAGTGGTGCAGGCAGAAGGGGCTCTGCTCCGGGACGCCCACCCAGTGAACACCTCTTACCTCCCTGCTCTTCATCTGATATTCTGTGGCAAGGGAGTTGAACTGCACCCTCCTCTGTTAGCTTCGTGCGTTTGCGTGAAGTGTACTCCTCGCTCCGCAATCTCCGCATCCGGGTGGTTTGTGCGCTTCCCCACCACCGAGTCCCACCCTACCTTGCACTCGGCGGCCTGTGGCTGAACCCAGCTCGCCGTGGGAGAACGGCGGGGGGCGTAGCCCAGTCGCCCCGCCCACGCGCCAGCTGGCCCTGCCCCCGCACAAACGTCATCACGTCCCGTCCCCGCTCCTCAGTTACGTCATCAGGCTCCGCGCCCCACCACGTGTCGTCTGGCCCCGCCCACAGGCGTCCCACCATTCCCCGTCCTTCACGTCACCCGGCCCCGCCTACTACCCCACCCACGCCATGTCTAGCCACCCCTCCCTCACGCGTCGTCCCGCCTGTCCCCGGCCCTAGCGGCACGTCGCTCCGCCCCGCCGCTTCACGTCCCGCCGCTTCACGTCCCGCTACCTGTCCTCTAGATGCCGCCTCGTCCTCTCGTCCCACCCAGAGTCTCCCGGCGACTTCGCAAGTCGCCTCGCCCCACGTCGCTCCGAGCCGCCTCACGTCGTTCCGTTTGCACGTCTTCCCGCCCCACGTTTCCCCGCCCCACGTCTCAGCGCCAACGTCACCCCGCCTCGCGTCACCCGGTCGGCCGTCGCTCGGCGGACATGTGGGCGGCTCTCGGCGGGGCCGGGGGGCTCCAGGTGGGGCTCCTTCTGGGCGGCGCTCGAGGCCTGCACAGCTCGCCGGTCTCCTGCGGCAAGAACCTACTCAAGAAATTTGCTTCGAAAACCAAGTACTGTTCCCCGCGTGGGGGCGGGGGCGCCGGGGACGGTGGCCCGGGATGGGGGCTCCGCGGGCGGGGGCTCGGCGGGGCGGGGACTCGGCGGGGCGGGGGGCTCGGCGGGGCGGGGACTCGGCGGGGCTTGGGGCTCGGCGGGGCGGGGGAGTCCTCGGGAGGGGGCCTCCGCGGGACTGGGGGCTTCGCGGGCGGGGGGTCCGCGGGGCGGGGCGGTCGGCGGGGCGGGAAGCTCCGCGGGCGGGGGCGGGGGGTCCGCAGGGGGGTCCACCGCCGGCGCGTTGGCCTGGCGCCCGAGCTCCCAGCCGGGTCAGTAAGCGCAGCCTCTGCCTGTTAGGTTAATGGTTGTTGAAAGCTCAACAGGGAAAGCACCTCTCACAGTTAACGTTTTTCCCACCCAGCCTTTTTTCTGTTCTTTTGCACATCTGTGATGGTAAAGTTTTAAGTCTCCTAAAAGCTAGCAGTGCATCATGAATTTATGAAGCAAAGTGATGTATACATTTACAGTCCATCCTGGGTCCGAGGTTCCAATCCTCGGATTCAACCAACCTTGGATTGAAAATGTTCCGAAGAAATTCCAGAAAGTTCTAAAACACAAAACCTGAACTTGCCTTGCTGGCAGCTATTGACGTAGCATTAAGTAACCTAGAGATGATTTAATGCATCCGGGGGGATGTGCGGAGGTTACATGCAGATACAGCGCGTTGAGCATCCTCCAGTGTTGGTATCTTTGGGGTCTTGGGACCAGTTCCCCACAGGTACTGAAGGATGGTGATTCTTGTTACTAGAAGAAGTTTTTCGGGAGAGTAGTTGGCATCACATAAAGAGAAAAGGAAGAATTTCCTTTCCATGTTAGTGATTTCTCTGTGGGGTTAATGTGAGGAATAAAGAAAGCTTGTCAGGATAGGTTTTTTTATGATGAGAGATAAGTATAATAAAACAGGTTGATTTCATATCATTTTAATTCAATTGTAGGTATGTATATATGTATGTTTTTGTTTTAATACACTTTTTTAAAAGTTTAAGGTTTACAGAAAAATTGGCGAAGATGAGTAGAGTTCCCATATAAGCACACTCAGTTTCCCTTCTATTAACTTCTTATATTAGTGTGGCACATTTGTTACAATTGATGAACCAGCATTGATACGTTATTATTAACTAAAGGCCATGCTTTATTCACGTTTCCTTAGTTTTTCCCTAACGTCTTTTTTCTGTTCCTGTATCCCATCCAGGGACCGCATTACATTTAGTCGTCATCTTTTTAGGCTCCTCTTGACTGTGGCAGTTTCTCAAACTGTCCCTGTTTTGATGACCTCGACAGCTTGAAGAGTACTGGTTAGATATTTTGTAGGATGCCCTTTTGTTGGGATTGGTGTGATGTTTTTCTCTTGAGTATACTAGGGTTTGGTTTAGGGGAGGAAGACCACAGATGTAAAGTGCCATTTTCATCACATCCTATGAACACATGCATGCTCTCAGCATGGTGTACCACTGTTGATGTTGGTCTTGATGACCGGCTGAGGTCATTTGTGTCTGTCAGGTTTATCCACTGTAAAGTTACTGCCCAGCCCCCCAATTCCATACTGTCTTCTTTGGGGGGAAGTCACCGTACGCAGCTCACACCTTAGGAGTGGGGAATTATTCGAAATTCATGAATTATTCGAAATTTTGCAGGGGAGATGTGTCTCTTTTTCTCCATTTATTAACTCATCAGGATGGACTCACGGGTTATAATCCAGTACTACTTAATTTTGCTCAAGTTGTTCCAGCTTTGACCATTGGGAGCTCTTTCAGGTGGTTCCTATATCCCTTTGACACACCCCGTTGTAACGGGGTTTTGAAGTAGTTTTTAAATTAGAAAACTTTTTTTTTTTTTTTAGCACTTCCTTACTTTCTGGCACCACAGGATGCCTTGGCCCTAGAATCAGCCATTTCTCCAAGGAGCTCTGGTTCCTTTATTGGAAACAGGCATCAGAAACCATGATCTGAGAGCTTAGTATGTTCACTGCTACTGGGGTGTCTGTCTTTTAGACGCTTCCAGCTGACAAAGCAAAAAAAAATATGTGTTTAGGTTAATCCCTGTGTCTGTGTTTATCTAGAAACGTTTCTGCGTGTCACCACCTGTAGCTGTAATAAGTGAAACTGGAGTTTGTACTGATGTCCAGCCCTAATCCACTAGCACACGGATCATTCTCACTTCCTTCCCTTGCTTGTCCGCAGCAGCAAGGAGCCTGGATCCCCCCATCTGCCTTCTGTTTACTTAGCTGTTCAGTCCCAGTGGATGTGTGGCGGTATCAGTCGTTAAGCCTCCCCCGGGAAAGAGCTTTATTCAGTAGAGGACAGTGCTCATGTGCAGTTTGGAAGGTGTGTGTTTAAGGTCCTCGTTCTCTACCTTTGGGACTAGAGGTAGACTTTAGGTAAAAGTTACGAGCTTGAACTGAAACTGTCGTCTGTCTCTCCCCACAACCCGTGCTGCTCTCCGTTGGGTATCTAAATCTTTTAGGCCCCTACCTAGTAACCTAATTTCTATGGCCAGGGCTAGCCCCTTAGAAACGGTTATGGTGTTAGCTTTTGTAACTGTTTCTTATTTGATTGCCGTCAGTATCCAGCATAGTTCTTATCTTCTCCCCATAGGAAGAAGTTTTGGTATGAAGGTCCTTCCTTGGGCTCTCACTTGGTAAGTATAGAGTCGTAGCGACGAGCCACTTGAGAATCTCGGTGGGTGTGAGGCTCCAAAGGTCGGCAGCTCTCCAGCCCTTCCGTTTCAGTACTGGAGGGGACGGCGTCTGTGGATACTGGAGGGGACGGCGTCTGTGGAGGTGGGACCAGATACACTGGAACCACGGAATTTTTACCTTTAAAAAAAAATTACACTAGGGGACGTCCTGGCGGTCCAGTGGTTAAGGCCCCGCACTTAGGCTGCAGGGGGCGTGGGTTCGATCCCTGGTTGGGGAACTAAGATCCCACGTGCCGCATCGTGCGGCCAGAGAAGAAAGAAAACAAAATTTACGGGACGTCGTATCTGTTATCAAATTCTAATATGGTAATGTCCATTCAGTGTGTGTGTGTGTGTGTGTGTGTGTGTGTGTGTATAACACAGATATGTGTAGATACACAGGCATACCTTGTTTTATTGCATTTCCCAGATACCGTGTTTTTTACAAATAGAAGCTTTATGGCAACCCTGCATTAGCAGGTGATGTTAGCATTTTTTTAGCAATATTTTTAATTAAGGTATGTATATTGTTTTTAGACATATTGCTATTGCACACTTAATAGACTACAGTATAGTGTAAACATAACTTTTATATGCACTGAGAAACCAAAAAATTCGTATGACTCACTTTATTGTGATATTTGCTTTATTGCGATGGTCTGGAATGAACCTGCAGTATCTCTGAAATATACCTGTACTGTGAGAGTTTATGTAATGAATGGTGCTCGATAGAAAAAAATACACTGTATATACTAGAAACCACCGAATTGTACTTTTTAAGAGGGAGAATTTTATGCTATGTGGATTATATTTCAATAAAATTTTTTTTGGAAAAAAATATATGCTTGGCAGTACTCTTGATCTTTAAGGGATGGTAGGTAAAATCTAGAAGGGCCCTGGTCTGTAAAATAAACTGTATCTTCATGAAAACTAAGATGGCCGAGAATGACCTTTATCGTCAGTTAGTACAAGTTTATGTACAGTTGTAACGTTGCCTGTGTGTCTGCCTTTCTTCTTAACGGAGACTCACAAGCCGTCCCAGTGGGCATCCCTGACCAAGAGCACCTCCAAGAGAGCCAGGAGGGAAGACCACGTGCGCCTGAGGGCCCTGAATGGCCTCCTCTACAAAGCGCTGACTGAGTTGCTGTGCACCCCGCAAGTGAGCCAGGAGCTCTGCGACTTGAACGTGGAGCTCTCCAGGGTAGGCCTCGGGGCCAACGAGGGACCGCGGGCCTCGCGCCTCTGCCATCGCCTGACAGTTAGAAAAGGCGGAAGGGATGCTCAGTGTGGCCGTCTGGGTATTAAGGAGAGGAAGGTGCTTCTGGGGTGCGAAAGCAGGTGTCTCGCTGTGCACGGGTGGGGGGGGGGGTCTTTGCCCAGACAGCACCGAGGGTGCTCAGAGCCCAGTAAGTGATGAAATGGGGCGTCTGAAGGTCTGGGGGTCAGATGAGTGGTGGATGAGCTGCCTTTATCTTGGTGTAAAGACCCGGGAGGTGGCTCCTGCCGTCTGTGCCCTCAGAGCGGAGCGCGTCCAGCCCAAGGGAAAGGACGAGGAGCGGTAGCAGAGCTGAGGCACTTCTGTGCGTGGGGCTGAGGCTGGGGTCAGCTCAGGGCAGGTGCAGCTTCCGCCTTGCCCAGCGCTGCGCTTGGGGCACCGGCCCTGACGGCCGGTGCCTGAAGCCAGGACTGCCCGAGAGTTAGTGCTGCTCCCCTGACGCCCTCTGCCTCCCAGGGCCCCGGTGAGCTGAGAGTAACTGGGGCTGGGCTCAGGTCTCTCTGACTGCAGACTTCTCCGCCTGCCGCGTGTTCTGGAGGACGACCGTCTCTGAGGCTCGGAACGCAAGCATGGAGGCCGTGCTGCGGAGGAGCGCTGCGCCCATGAGGTGAGGCCTCTCCTCGGCCCGGCCCTGCCTTCCCGCCGGCTTTGGTCACTGTTTCCCCTCCTCGGCCCTGCCTTCCCGCTGGCTTTGGTCACTGTTTCCTCTCCTCAGCCCTGCCTTCCCGCGGGTCTTGGTCACTGTTTCCTCTCCTCGGCCCTGCCTTCCCGCTGGCTTTGGTCACTGTTTCCCCTCCTCGGCCCTGCCTTCCCGCTGGCTCTGGTCACTGTTTTTGCTTTTAAGGAACATTGGGGAAGCATTTTCTTGAATTTCAGGGCGGAACTTATGCCTTCATATAGGCCACAATCTAGGTCAGCAATTCTCGAAGTGGGATCCCGGGTCCCCAGGGACCCCTGAGCTCCTTTGTAGGGGGAGGTTGATGAAGTGAGAGTTTTTTCACAATGAGGTGTGGTTTTCCGTTCTCACCGTGTTGACGTTTTGTACTGAAGCCATGGGGGTAAAACGGCTGGCCCCGATGTCCCGGTGGTCATCGCAGCGTCGGCACGTGCTTGTGGTCGTGCCCTGCCAGCTTTATTTAAGGATATCCGTGATGCGTGTCTCAACCCTTTGGCACGTCTTTTTAGTATCTGTGGTGGGAAGTGTGCAAGAAGCTCTGATGGTTGTCTCGGAAAAACACTGCAGTTGCTGATTGTGACCCAAAATAGACACTTCACTTGAAAGAACAAGTGAACCAATTATGGTTATTCAGATGTGGGTATAGGACAGACATTTTCTCCAAAGTGAGCAAAGTGAACCTGTCACTTCAGGGGCACAACTGACCATATTTGTTGCCAGTGGTAAAATGTAAGCTTTCAGTGAAAATCAGAATTTTAGAAAACTTGTATCCACCACTTTGAGTTTGACAGCTTCATGGTACGTAAGACCCTTTTGATGAGATTGGAGGTGACGTATTGTAAAATACATCATCATTCTGAAAATCTGTGTGACTTGGTGAACCAGTCTTTTCTAAAAGACCAAGGCATGGGGTTACAAAATCACACACGGGGAGAGATCAATTCAAAGGGCAAGAGGGCCAATGGATTTTAATGTACAGAGAATGCTGTTCATTGATCTGGTTTCAGATTCCACATTGCAATCTTTAATAAACTACTATTTGTTGAGTTTTTGTGTAGCATCAAAGCAGATCTACACTTTTCTGAAAGGCTGTTCGTATACTCTTTCCTTTTCAGTTACAGATCTGTGTGAGGCCAGATTTTCTTCTATTTTAAACAAAATAACAGAACAGATTGAATACAGATACAGAGATGAGAATCCAGCTGTTCCATTTTGCTAGGTATTAAAGGAATTTGCAACTACATAAGCAATGCTACTCTTCTCATTAACTTCTTTTAAAATATAGTAGTTATTTTAAATGAATTAATAAATACATATTTTTACACTTTTCAGCTTTCATTTCTAGTCTGGTATGTATTGGTAGATGTAACCCACATAAACAAAAGGTCTTTGGCCTCCTCAGTAATTTTTAAGAGTATAAAGGGGGTCCTGAGACCAAGGATTTTGAGAACCACTGAGCTGGGTGAGAGTAAAGAAGCTACTCAGTTTTCTCCTCAGTCTTAAAGATGCAGAGACCTGGCCGAGCAGCCCTCGGGACTGGAGTTCCTGCTGTTTTCTGATTAGTTTTTAGGTAACAGAAAATTCAGTTGAACAGAATGTCCCTTTTCCCAACTCTTTTGATCACCAAGTTTTAGTGTAAAGGTTTTCCTGTAACTGCGTCACTCAGCAGATGTGCTGTGTGTCACAGCAGTGTTTTCACTGGATACTTGTCGCCCCTGGATCCGCATGTGTTGCATGGCTGGGTAATACGAAGATCGTTTCTGTGTCTGACGTCCGGGAAGCACAGGCCGGCAGCCACACTTCTGCGGCGCTGTTGCCGATGAGTGTCGGTCGGATGGAGGGACGAAGCACTGGCAGGTTGTTGGTGCCCAAACCACAGAGCCCAGGCCACCGTGATGCCCAGGACCGTCCCAGGTTCACGTCAGACTATTTATAAGGACCTTAAAAGTTGCATTTAGAGAATTAAAAACAATCGTGATCATGCATTTTGTATCCCTGTTGAAATGTGGCAGTTGGCTAAGGAAGACTTTTCATCTTTGAAGAATGTGATAAGCAAAACTCATGCCTCGGGGCTTCCCTGGTGGCCCAGGGATTGAGAATCCGCCTGCCAATTCAGGGGACACGGGTTCGAGCCCTGGTCCGGGAAGATCCCACATGCCGCGGAGCAGTTAAGCCCGTGCGCCACAACTATGAGCCTGCTCTCTAGAGCCCATGAGCCACAACTCTTGAGCCTGTGTGCCACAACTAGTGAAGTACGTGCGCCTAGAGCCCGTGCTCCGCAACAAGAGAAGCCACTGCAGTGAGAAGCCTGCGCACTGCAACGAAGAGTAGCCCCCGCTCGCCGCAACTAGAGAAAGCCCACGCACAGCAATGAAGACCCAACGCAGCCAAATAAATAAAATAAATGTATTAATTA
The DNA here is from genome assembly GCF_965194805.1 of Balaenoptera borealis. Classification (NCBI taxonomy): domain Eukaryota; kingdom Metazoa; phylum Chordata; class Mammalia; order Artiodactyla; family Balaenopteridae; genus Balaenoptera; species Balaenoptera borealis. The sequence goes on along the minus strand of NC_138875.1, from coordinate 56,363 downwards.
ATTAAAAAAAAAATCATGCCTCACCTCTTTGTGAGATGACATTTTCTGTTTCTGGCACTGTGACCCCTCCACCAAGTGTCACCTGTGACTGCACAAATCTCTTTCTCCAGGCACCTTTTGATGTCCCAGCAGACCCTGAGGAACATGCCGCCAATAGTGTTTGTTCAGGACAAAAAAAATGCAGCTGTGGTGGAGGTAAGGCTTTTACATAATTACCTTTTTAGGATGTAAACTTTTATATGGGTAAGATTTTAAATTTAATTTTTAAATATTCAGAAGATAACGTATACAGTTTTTAAAAGGTACTAGAAGGGTACAGATGAAAAATAAGGCACCTGTGCCCTTGTTCTCAGCCCTGTTCCCCAGAGGTAACCACTTTGTATGGCTTTAATGTTTTAATGCTTGTCGGTATAGCCCTAACTAGTAAAGCAGATCGCTCTCTCTCTGTTTACAAACTTGAAGCAGTCAGAGCTGCCCTCCTGTGCTTACCTCCTTCTCTCACTTCCCTAGATTTCAGTCTGTCTATAGTTGCTTTACACTGTTAAGGCTGACACATGTCCTGTCCTGTAACTGTAATTGTTTCATAATTATTTTCTTTGTTTTAGGTATAGGTTAATTATAAAGGTTAAAAACCTGCTAAAACATACATACGTTTTACTCTGGGTGGTGGTTACTTTGTGGTTATTAAGGTATGTTATACCTTTAAAAAGTTTACCGAAGAAAACAGTAGCATTTACGGGATTATGATTAGGTGCCTGTTACTCACTGTAGGACCAGGTAGTATTTAGATCCACAGAGGGGAAAAGAAATCTAATTGTACATTGTTGTCTTTTGTTATTCGTGATACAGGCGATACTGAAAACATTATGTGGGTCATAACCTTGATAGATGTGTGATTTCCTAGCTAGAAAGGGGAACAGGAGTGAAGTTGCAGTGCCGCTTACAGCTCAAGTCATAGGTGTGCTGTGCAGATACTCAGCAGGAGTCCCGGGCACGTGGGGTGGGGCTGGTGGGAGGACCCGCCTGTCTCAGAGGATGAGCCCTCTGCTGACTCGTCCCTCTCTCTGTGGAGGAAGAATTCAGAGCTGCAAGGTCCTACCTGGCTGTGTGGGTTCCTTTCCAGAAAAAGTCACTGGCGGGAGGGAGGTGCATGTGCGCTTAGGCGTTCCCTTATTCCAGAGGCTGTGCTGATGGGCGTTTGCATTGGACACCTCTAGCGTCCGTCCTGCCCCGTGTGCTCCGGGGAAGTGGCCACGGGTCGGACACGTGCCGTGCGGTGATGGTGGGTCCTGCACGTGCCCCGAGCTCAGCTGTTGACCTGGGGGCCAAGGGACGGCCAGGCCTCGGCAGGCGCCTCAGAGTCCCGCAGTGTCTGCCTCACTGTAGTGAGGAGTGAAGGCTGGACCAGAGGGGTTTCTGATTTGGGTAGGTGATCGTTTGAGGGCATGGTCATTGCTTCCCCTGGCGTAAGTCAGGGCAGTGTTTTTCAAACACTGTGTATGTTTTTAATAGATTTAAAGTCAGCCGTTGATAAAGCACTTGGCTAGAGACAGAAATTTGAAATTGGGAGTCCTGGACGAAACTTTGAGTCTTCTATCAGTCAGTTTATTTCTGTCTTATATTGGTTGCACCAAAAATCACAGGTAGCTGCAACTGCTAACATGTTACCAGTTTCAGCAGCTTACTTTGCATTCTCAGGATAGTCTTCAGGTCACCGGTCTGGACGTTTGAAAGAGGACTAGTAATAAGCTCTGTCTAAACTGAACCCTGAGTAATTCAGCAATATTGATGGTACTGCCAATAAACACACGCAGAGGTGCTCGTCAGGAGAGCAAGAATGAAAAGCAGCTTCCAGCGCACACCCCTCCGTGAGGGCTTTCCTTACAGGGGTGAGGGTGCGAGCGCCAAGGGGGGAGGCCTGGCGGGAGGGCGGCGCACAGCGCCCTGGTGGAGACTGGCCGTCCCCGCGGAAGCTGAGTCTGTGACCCTCGAGGCCCCCCTCCCCCCACAGTACCCACGGACACGGCCGGGAAGGTTGGCACAGGGTCTCTCGCAAGTGCAGTTAGCAGAATGGACGGACGTGCTCTGGAACGGTCACCTGACCCACCTCCCACCAGACGTGAGCCAAGGAAAGGCCATGCTCTGAGTGCTTCTGTTCATAAAACGTGCAGGAAAAGCCTGACTAACCTTTGGTGATGGAAGTAAAAGTAATGGCTGTCATGGGGAGGGGAGTGAGCAGGAGGGGCCTGAAGGAAGCTTCTGGGGTTCATCTTCTGAGTGTCGCGGGGGTGTCCACAGGTGGGTTCAGTTTGTGGAATGTCACTGAGCTACACTTAATGATTTGTGTACCTTTCCCATAGATGTTACACTTCAGTCAAGAGGTTTTTAAAATGTTGATTTTTATTGTAACTATAGAGGGAAAAACTTTTGTTTTTTTTTTTAATTTTTATTGTTTTTTAATTTATTTTTATTTTTATTTATTTTTTTAATGCTATTCTTGCCTGCTTACATTGTTTTTATGTATGTATGTATGTATGGCTGTGTTGGGTCTTCGTTGCGGCGAGTGGGGGCCACTCTTCATTGCGGTGCGCGGGCCTCTCACTATCGCGGCCTCTCTTGTTGCGGAGCACAGGCTCCAGACGCGCAGGCTCAGTAGCTGTGGCTCACGGGCCCAGTTGCTCCGCGGCATGTGGGATCTTCCCAGACCAGGGCTCGAACCCGTGTCCCCTGCATTGGCAGGCAGATTCTCAACCACTGCGCCACCAGGGAAGCCCGGAAAAACTTTTTTTATCTGAATTTTTAAGGGAAATACATAAACTCTGACACCAGTATTGTGGTACACGCACACTCGTCTCCGCGCTGACCGTCAGGCTTCCGAGAGCAGGTGTCGGGCAGCCGGTGCCCACTGCGCAGGGTCTGGCCCGCACCATCTGAGCCCAGAGCTCCCCTTCCACATGAGGAGTTAGCCCAGTGGCCTGTGTTAACGTGTTAGAATTTGAGGTTGTGTTTGGATTTGGTTCTTTGTTAATAAAATAAGCTTTACCGAGGCTTAATTTATGTTGAGATGTGCCTCCTTTGACAAACGCATACCTTTGTGTCATCGCCGGCCCTGCTCACCCCGGTCAGCTCTCCCCTCCCACCCGTCTGATTTCAGGCACTGTAGGTTAGTTTCGCCTGGTGAGATTTCTGTAATTTCACGTGACTAGAATCGGGATGTTGTCTTTTGCATCTGGCTTTGCTCAGCGCGGTGTTTTGAGATCCATCCGTGCTGTTTCATGTGTAAGTAGTTCCTTTTTTATTGGCCAGCAGCACCCAGTGTACAGCTGTACTGCAGTTTACTTGCCATTCCCTGTTTGATAGACATTTGCCTTTTTTCCCAGTCCTTGGCTATAAAGAGTGAAGCACTGTGAACATTCGTGTACAGACTTTTGTGGATGTGTGTTTTGTTTCATTTAGGTCAGTTCCTAGGAGTAGCAAGTGTATGTTTAACTTTCAGAAAACTGCCAGGCCGCTTTAACCACGGCCGTGCCGTCGGCACGCCCACCGTAGCGTCAGGGTTGCTGAGCCTCACATCCTCGCCAGCCCCTGGGGTTGCCATCCTGATGGTTTACACTTGCATTTTCTTTTTTTTTTTTTTTTAATTTTGGCTGCGCTGGGTCTCTGTTGCAGCATGCCGACTCTCCGTGGCGGGCTTCTCTCTAGTTGCAGTGTGAGGGTTTAATGCCCCGCGGCATGTGGGATCTTAGTTCCCCGACCAGGGATGGAACCCGCGTCCCCTGCGTTGGAAGGCGGATTCTTAACCACTGTGCCACCAGGGAAGCCCCCTAAACTTGCACTTTCTTGATGACTAATTACACTGAGCATCTTTTCACGTGCCTACTGGTCCTTCCTCCTTTTGTGGATCAGTTAAAGTCTCTTGCCCATTTTTAATAAGGTTTGCTTATTATTGAGTTGTGTAGGTTCATTGTATATCTGGTACAAGTCGGTTGGCAGAAATCTTCATTGTGAATATTTTCTCCCACTTTTAACTTCGGAGGAGGCCAGTTTGTCCTTGTTCTGTAGCATCGTCAGTCCTGTTCCTGGTATTTTCTGTGGACTGATTTGTCTCCAGTTCTGCTTCTTTTCGCCTTTGTGGTTTGATGGGTGTGTCACCGGTTGGTGGTGATGCTTTAGTTCCTGCGTATGACAGGGCCCGGTCGTGGACCAGGCTCGCCTGGGCTTGCATTGAAGCAGGAGGTCGGGTCTCAGTGCACGGCCCCAGTAGGACGACCTGGCGGCAGTCAGAACAGACGCGTGAAGGTGGAGAGGCCCTCGACGGGCCCTGCCGAGGAGCAGGGTTTGTCCCCAGCGTAGGCCCCTCAGCCCCGGCAGGACCGGAGCCACACGCTGGACTTCGGACACTCACGTTACCACACTGGGGGGCTCCCCCGCCGATCCTGTGGCAAAACTGAAGCGTTTTAACTCCGTTAGGAACCAGTAAGCGTTAGTAATTCAACTAATAGTTAACTGGTTTCTTTGTAGATTTGACTAACATTTGCAAGTTTTAAGTGTAGTTTTTAAAAAGCCTGAGTTCACCATCAGAGAAGGTGTGATGAAGGTAGCGGGCGTGGGCAGCGTCCCCGGAAGGGACGATGTCGGGCGGGCTTGAGGCCTGTGGCCGAGCCGGCGCTGGGCAGCGGGTGCGCGCACTCAGCTGGCGCCCGGCTCCGGCGCAGGCAGTGGCGTGGCTCGAGAGTCACCCTCTGTCTGTTCCTTTCCAGGTCGATCGGTTACTGGCAATTGCTGATTTTGGACCCCCGGATGAAGAAGACTTTGTGCAAGACGATTCCAGGTGATACGTGGGGGCATATGTTTGGATCCGCGCAGACGCCCAGGTGTGGCCTCGCTGGTGCCCACAGCAGCTGCACCTCCTGCCTGTCCCCAGCCAGGTGTCGAGGGGCGGCGGGCCCTGCTCTGTGCCCTCGGGTCTTGCCCTGGGGCCCAGCCCGGTGTCGGCGTGCAGCGGGTGAACTACCCAGCAGCTGGGCGAGGCTGTCAGGAGGGCCTTGGGGGCCCACACAGACGTGCCGGGGCCTGGCCTCAGTGCTGGCAGCAGCGGCTCTCCACCCCCTGGGCGCACTGCTGCCTGGCAGGCCCTGTGCTCGCACTGAGGGAGCATCGGGGAGCAGTAGACCTCAGGGCGGGCCTCTGAGGAGGTGGCGCGAGGATTCGGGGGGGGGGGCCGCTCCGGGTGAGGGAGCAGCTGCACCGCGTGTCTGGCCTGTGTGCCACAGACCGACTGGGCCAGCATCACAGGGGCGCCGGCAGGGCCTCGGGGTGGGGGCCCCCAGCCTGCCTGCCGCCCTCGGGCCCCTGAGCTAGAGCAGAGGCTCGGGGCGGCAGGGAGTCCCCGGGTTCCGGACCAGCAGTGAGTGGGCGTGGGGAGAGGCAGGTCGGGAGCCCTTCCAGATCAGAGAGTTAGGGTTAGAGGCGTGATGTGGCCACATTTGGCCTTTGAAAGGATTGCTCTGGTTTTGCTCTCAGGATACACTCTTCTCTTTTGCTCCGTCAAGTAACCTGAGCGACAGATCTAAAGACCCCTCCCCCGCCCCGCCCCCCCAATAATTCTGTTTAACTAGCCTAGTGCACTAGCCATGTTTAAGTGGGGAAAAAATGAAAACGCATTTAATGTCAGTATACAATGGCTGCACCAGAAGTATGCTGGCCTGAGGCACGCACGGGCTCCAGGAATGCTGGCCGAGGGGTTCTGGACTGGAGAACGCCAGACCAAACCCCACTTCTGTCCAGTTTCCACAATTTCCCTTAGAGAGGTGTTAGGACAGTGCATAAGCAAATGGCTGTAGGAAGTATTGTGCATGGTGTGAATTTCTTCTTCTCCCCTCCAGCGACCCCGAGGCCCTGGACACTGCATCGCCGTGTGATACCCTGGGCCCTGCCGCACCCTCGAGTCTGTGTGGGATCGACCACGAGGCTCTCAACAAGCAGATCCTGGAGTACAAGAGGAGGAGAGAGAAAGGGCGTGGGAGCGTGGGCCCAGCGTGGCTGGAGCACACGACTGAGCTGATGAGGAAGAGGAAGGCCAAGCCCCGCGTGGACGACGACCTCTCTCCCAAGGGCTGCCTGTGGGAGACGGGGAGTGACGAGCCCCTGGACGACGGGGCCCTTCCCGAGGAGCACGGCCCGGGGTACGCATGGGGGCTCCAGGGGCAGAGCGGGAACCAGAGGCAGAGAGAAAGGATCGCGGATCCTGACCCGCGCCCGTGAGCACACGGAGACCCGCGCTGCTGGTGCCCCCGGGACGCCCTTGTGCAGGCGCACGCTGAGCTGTGCGGGTGTCATCCCTGAGCCCTTCCGACCTGTTGCTGTGCTGCAGTGAGAGGAGGGCGAGGCTGTGAAATCTCCGAGGTCCGTGGCGTACGGTCCGCCCTCCGTATTTGGGGTTCCAGGCTTGCATGTTTGCTAGCTCGCTAGAGTTTCTCCACGGCCCCCAGATCCACGCTTGTGGCACTTTCGTGGTCGTTCTTGGACACGCCAAGACCAGTGGGATGCACACGTGGCCTTGTGGTCACACGAGGCACTGCTCCGTCTGCTTTGTTCATCTCGGGCTGTGAACAGCCGCCCTCTCTGATCGGGTTAGCGCCACGTTAGTGCCTTCTGACAGATTTCACTCATGGTGCCTACGTGCAAGAGGCCGTGATGTGTCTCCTAGAAAAAGCACGTGTTAAATGAGCCTCGTTAGGAAATAAATAAATCATTTAATTCTGACACAGAAACATTGTCCTGGGCTTGGGGCATCTCCATTTCCCAACTAACATCAACCTTGAAACACTGAAAATGATAAAGTTCAGATGATTGGAGAAAGGTACACTATTAAGCTAAAGCAAGGAAACCTGTAACATGGCTTTTCAGGGAGTGTAATTTCCCTTCTTGTAAACTGTTTCGGGAAGGAAAGCATTGCCTTGCCTCTGCAACAGTGGCAAGCCCCAAATGCCACTTCCCTGTCGGCATCTGGGACCAGGTGCGGTGCCCCAACAGGGATATGGCACCAAGAAGCTCTGTCTTTGCCGGGACAGTGGCCCCCACTGAAGGGACAGCATCACGGGACGCCCCTGTGGATGCACCAGGCACGTTGCTGCGTGAGTGGTGCTTGTGTGGTCCTGCCCTGGAAGGGTGCACGTAGCCTGTGTGTGGGCTGTTTCCATCAGGAGGGTGGGGTGCTTACATAGCCTCTTCTGACCAGAGAAGAAGTGTCCAGAGGGAGGATTGACCCGTGTTAAAATGTACACGGGATGTGTCCTGATCAGGTGTGATAAGATGACAGACTTGGAAACTGCTGCCTTGAAAGAAGAGTTCTGGACGCACAGCTCCCGAGAGGAGGGGTGCACCACGCTGCACGGGGCCCACGAGAAGCACCAGGGTCTGTCAGCAGGCCGAGGGTGAGGAGGAAGTGTGGCGGAACCCGTCTCGTGGCTCCTGGAAGAAGGAATGGGCGAGGTAGGGTGAGCAGGTCTGGGCAGGCCTGGGGTTGGATAGCTTGAGTCATTTCAGCAGGCTCTGGGCTCTAGGGGTGGCCTCCAGTTGTCCACTCCCTGGCCCTGGGGTGACCTGGGGCAGAGGAGACCCTGGCCTGGGAGGGTCGGAGCTGGGAGGACTCCGGCTTGGTAGGTTTGCGTATGAGTGGCGTGCTCACAGGTGTCCCCTGCCACCCCTAGGAGTTAGCCAGCTTGGGAAGGGGTCTCTTCCCAGCCCACAAGGCCCCCAAGATGTCGAAACATTACAGAAAATAAAAACCGTGGTTAATACCCGACAGCACTGAGCAGTCTTCTCCACTGACTGCGTCTGGGTCTCCACTGCAGAAAGTGCCCAGATCCCAAATCACGAGGGGCAAGCATGGTGGCAGGCGCCAGTCAGCAAAAGGCGATCAGTGCCCCAGCCCTGTGTGTGCAAGAAGCTGGGACCGTAGGAGAGGCTGGTGCACGATGCCAATTGCCCTTCTTCCCACCTGTGCCCCAGCCTAAGTTCTCTATGAAGTTAAACGGCAGGAACAAGGGTTTTTTGCTCAGACCAGGATTTTTTGGTTTTGCTCCATACCCTTACAGGAAGGAGTTACAATGGTTTGTAAGGGTGCAAGAGGGGCCAGGAATCAGACAGACGGTGTAGAAGGAAGGAGCCTGGAACGTGACCCTGGATGTCCCACACGGGCCCTGGAATGGCGACGCTGGGACGGCTGATCCCTGACAGCTCTGCGTCCGCCTCAGGCGCCTCACCCCAAGTGCAGATGCCGTCTAATAGCTGCAGGCACGCTGCACGTTTGATGTGAAAAGAGACAAAACTGAGTACAGGACGCACCCAGTCCACCTTTCGTTTCATTCAAAGGGCGTAGAACTTTGCTTCCTCGAAGCACGTGGAAGGAGCTCCCAGGCTGCTGGACACGTGGAGCTGGGGAGTGGCCGCTCAGATGGGGGAGCTCCTTGCCCTTCCCGGTACCCCGCCCTGTGCACCTCTTCCGTCTGGCTCTTCCCGGGTTACATCCTTTCGTAGTAAACCAGTGACCTGCAGGTGGAGCTTATTAGCAACTTAAACTTACTGAAGACAGAACAAAGGGACTGACTATGGATATCTTAGAAAGGGCCGTCTGAGCAGCCAAAGAACAAAGCTGAAAATGACCGAATATTGTAAAACTTGTAAAAACACCCAACAGGAAAGAAAAATTGACAGTCTTCCAGGGGAGCTCTGCCCATGAAAGACAGTTACTTGTAGTCTTGAAAAACTTCATGTTCTTCAAAAGGGTTTTTGTACCTTGAGTTTTCCTCTGATGTCTTGGCCTTCCAAGTCCTATCAGTAAAGTTCAGAATACCTAAAATTTTTTTACGGCATCTTCTGTTCAAGAGTTTGTGATACGTATAGTTTTGTTTTCTGGTTTTTTTTTTAATAAAAAGAGTAAGTACTTTTCATCATATGTTTTAAAAAGCATATTCAAGTCATCACCATCAGAACTGACGTATCTAAGCTCTAGAGTAAAAGATGAGGAAAGCCTAAGCAAGTGAACTGCCCCATCGTTTACCTGCCTGTGGGTTCAACACCAGCCTGTTGAGAGGTGTGGACACCCCTATCCGAAGGTTGCATTTCAGAATTTGTTCAACACTTAATTGAAGGTTATCAAAGCTATGTAAAATGGAACACTGGAAAGAATAATGCATCATGTGACAAAATAGAGCTCAAATTTGCCTTTCAGCAGTTCGAGATGAAGAACCAAAATCTACCAGATGAAATTTGACAGGAATACACATAAACTCCTATGTTTGAGATTTAAAATGTTAATTCTTAAACTACAGGATTGTGGGTTAGGTGAAAAGGGTCTGGTGGTCTCACTGTGTGAGTTCTGGCTGAGCTGAGGCGGGCGCGCTGCTGAGGGTGTGGATGGAAGCTGCGGCCTGGCCGGGGCTGGCCGTCACTCTGGCATCTGACACTGTGGAGCCGAGTTCAAACAGGACTTCGATGGTAGGGGACGATGCCCTGGGAAGGGTTGGGTAAGCCTGCTGTGAGACACGCAGGGGAAGCTGCAGGGTTATTCCGTGGTAGAGGGGAGCCGAGGCCAAGACGGGCAGCAGCTGCCGAGGAGGAGGCCTGAGCTCCCAGCCTGGGGCACCTGCAGGTCCGCTTTGAATCTGCATGTTTACCTCGAGATGTTACTTCTGTTAGAAGCAAAGGCTCCTTGCTAAGTGTTTGACTCACACTTACCCCTCTTTTCCCCAGCCCCCCCACTTGTCACCCCCCTGCAGGAGTGCTTCTCTCCAGGACCCCTCAGCACAAGAGGCCACTCAAGCCACAGCCCCGTGGGCAGAGTCCACACGTGCGCACGGCCTCCGCTCCCGGGGCCTCGCTGCGCTTGCTCCCGCGGCTGCATCAGGGCTCGCGCCCTTCCCGCTGCTCCCACCTCTCCTGGTGAGGAGCCCACACTCCCGTAACCCAGTCCCCAAGGCCCTGAAATGTGAGCGTCAGCCTCTCGGGCAGAGCCACGGTCCTCGAGACCTGCTAGGCAAGACTGAAGCACGTGTCGATCTGCCAGCAGTGGACTGCTGTTCAGGTTTGCCCCAAGGTCGAGGGCAGACGTTCTCGCTGCTCAGAGGAAGGAGAAGACAAACAGCAAACGCAGGAGTGGCTTTGAGGCTCTTTCTCACCCTGTGCCTGAGAAAAGCAGAGAAGAGACAGATGCGGAGCCAAAAAATCAGACAGACATTGGTCATTTGGATCACTGGAAAAAATCAGGGTTTGAGGGTGAGTGGGAGAAGCAGAAAGAAGACAAGACACAGATTCTCTGCATACAAGGAGGACGGAGCCCCGGGTCACCCAGGTCCGACTGAGGCGGAAGTGGCAATGTGCTGCAGAGGAGGGCGTTTCAGCCATTTGGCTCTTAAACCTGTCGCCCTGGGTTCAGTACTTGGATCTGACACTTGGTGGCTGAGTGGCCTCTGCTCCGTTTTCTCCGTGGTCGGGATACTGGTGGCATCCGCCTCACAGGTCACTGGGAGGACTGCGTGGGTGGCACGTGTGGCAGCACCTAGCAGAGCCTGGCACATGGCACATGGTATGTGCTCCACCAGTCCCAGTTCTCGATGCTGCCTTCCTAGGGCTGTGGTTTCAGCGACAAGTAAAGGGATTGAGGGGGGCGCTTGGTTCCGCCATGTCCGTTGGTGGAGATGCACACAGCCTACCTCGTGGGCACGTGCAGCGCAGCACCGTAGGTGCCCCTGGCTGGAGCTGGCTGGGCCTCTGCAGGGTGGGCCCACAGACGTGACGGAATTGTACACGTGGCCAGGTTTTCATGTCCATGGGACGCGAAGATGAAAGGAGGAGATCAAAGTCTGCCTGTTAGAAGTGAAATTCGTTGATCAGAATCCAGAGCACTAAGGATACACCTGAAGCGTCTTATTTATGCAAACATCTCTGCAACCCCAAAATAAATCCTTTTGGGAAAGCAGAGCACAAACAGCCTTCTCTCTCAGGTTTTGTCTTTGGAACATGAGTGCCCCTGTGTGGCTCTTCTGCATTAATTTGAATACCGTCCAGCACTAGACTTGAATAAAACCCGAACAGGAAGCTGAATGTTGACAAGTTCTTTTCATTCTGGAAAGTGAAGCTTAGTGTGATTCTTAGGTGTGGACTCCTTATAACCGCCTATGTTGAGATTCCCAAGCTGCGGCCACAAGTCCACCCGGTTAAGCCCTCAGCTGGTCATGGGGTCTCAGGAGCCCCCCTCGGAGGAGATGGGACTCAGACATCCAGGATAGACAGTATGGAGGAGATGAAAAGAGGCAACAGAGCATCACACAGTCCAAGGCCAGTGGTCAACAAAGACCCATCAGGTCCTGTTAAGGACTTCTCTGTTTCGTTTCCAAGCCTCCCTCCCCAGCGTGGCTCGTTTGCGGGCCTCAAGCCCCACGTGCTCGGATACATTGCCTTGTCTTTTTGGATGCCTCCTGGGCGTTTCTGATGCTCCTGTCCTGCTAGGCCGAGACCAGAACTCACACTCATGCCCTCAGAGGCCGAAGAGATGACGTCTCAGTTCTGCATGAAAATTCACGGCGCTGCAGTAGCATTCACATTGAAGAAATGACGTGTCATCTACTGCTTGCATTGGGAGGAACCCCTGCTTTGCAGCGGTAACAGCACCAAACTGGCCAAGTCTAGCAAGATGGCAGCAGAATTCCAGCTTTCCTAGATCTTGGGGCGCCTTCGCTTTTTAATCCCCCCCTCCAACACACACACTCTCAGTGCAGTGTCTTAGTGCAAGAGTCTTGGTAGCCTTCCCTGCTACTGGGCCTTGGTTTCTGAAACTGAATCTTGGTGCGACGAGTGTTGGAGGCGGGGTGGAGGGAATTGTGCTTCTTTCCCTTCTAGAACAGGAACTATGCAGATTGGCGCATCTTCCAGATTTTGGCCATGCAAGGTGTCAGGAGTGATTCTCTGTTCCCCAGGTGCAGAGGGCAGATGGGAGGTACTGTCACATTCCCCTGGGGATGGGTGTGCCGGGTGCCCGAGGACTCACCTCTAGAAACATCCAAGCAGCAGCTTCTTTCCCTGAGAAAACTTAAGCTCTGTCTAACCAGGCACTTCGCTGGACATGCTGTGTGGGAAGCAGTTCTGACTCGGCCTTTCAATGTGTCCCTTTACCCTCCGTGAAGTGCACACAGGTAATCAGACCAGTGTTAAGAGAACTCCCTTCCCTTCACAGCTCTGAGGAATCTTTGGTGGAAGACGGATGTGGGACGTCTCATTGTGCCACGTAATCCAAGATGACATGCAGTCACTATACAACTACTGCTGAGATCAGAATCCAAGTGTTCCTGGTAAATGTGGACACAATCTAATTTACATCTATTTTTTAAAAATAGGTTTTCAGTAACTGAAGGAAAAAAATGTAGCCTACCATATTTCGTTTAGCTCTGGGTAATGGTTCCCAGTTTTATAGAATGCAGGTCCCTGCAACACTGTTCTCTGTACGTATTTTCAAATTCACTTATGCATAGCGCCTCTCAACGTGGAGCATGACATTACTAGATACAGCTTGTTAAAGTAAGCTGTTCTGGGAAGAATGTGTATAGAAGGAACTCTCAAATGTCCAGTAAAGCCTCTTCACTCAGCCCCAAACATAAAATTCCCCTCTGTGCCTCCACTGCATGCAGATGGCTCATGCACTGGCTTTGGAGAAGTGCTTGATGCAGGTTCTGCAAAAATTAGTGAAATGCAATGGGGAGAGATGCCCCTGCAGCTGGCAAACATTCAGTGTGGGGCGGGGGCTTCTGGGCGGGTGCTGAGCCGCGTCAGAAGAGCAGCCAGCTGTGTTCGTACCGTGACCAGCATGATGGTGGCATCTGTGTTGCGTGGGCTGGTCCTTCCATCTGGATAAGTGGAATTCCCGATGTCAGTCCCTGCTCAGCCCATGACTTGCAACTTGGCTTGCGGGCTGGATGGCTGCATCACACAGTATTGGGATCAAGAAGCCCCATCTGGCTCCCATGCTCAACTACTGGAACTTCAAAGCAGGTTTCATCAGAGATATATTAATCTTGGTCACAAAGCCAAGAATGATTGTGTATGAGTGTATTTTAGTGACCAGAAGAGGAAAAGCGGAGAAAGAACCATTGTGAAATGACAAAAGACTCATTGCAAAATCTTGCCTGAATTCTATCTGTGTAACTCTTAGAGACTGGCAGTGTAGTACATATAACAGAGCACTGTACCCTAACTTCCCCACCCCAGAAATGAAGAGGCAGGAACACTTCCCACCTTATTCTAGAAGGCCAGTGTAACCCCAATACCAAAACCACACAAAGACACTACAAAGTAAGAAAAGTAAAGACCAATATCCTTTATGAACATTGATGTAAAAATCCTCAACAAAATACTAGCAAACAGGTTTCAACAACATGTTGAAAGGATTAGGGCTTCCCTGGTGGCGCAGTGGTTAAGAATCCGCCTGCCAGTGCAGGGGACGGGTTCGAGCCCTGGTCCGGGAAGATACCACATGCCGCGGAGCAACTAAGCCCATGTGCCACAACTACTGAGCCTGCATTCTAGAGCCCACTATCCACAACTACTTAGCCCATGTGCCACAACTACTGAAGCCCGTGTGCCTAGAGCCCATGCTCTGCAACAAGAGAAGCCACCGCAGTGAGAAGCCTGTGCACTGCAACCAAGAGTAGCCCCTGCTCGCCTCAACTAGAGAAAGCCCACGTGCAGCAACGAAGACCCAATGCAGCCAAAAGTAAATTAAAAAAAAAAAACTGGCCTTAAAAAAAATAAAAAAGGATTATACACCACGACCAAGTGGGATATATTCTTGGAATGCAAAGTTCAACACAGGAAAATCAATGTTACGTGCCACATCAACAAAATGATAGGAAAAACCACATGATCATCTCAAATCATGCAGGTAAAAATGAGACAAAATTCAACACCCTTTCATGAAAAAACACTCAACAAAATAGGAATAGGAGGAGACAATATTTATAATAAAATCTGTATATGAGAAACCCACAGCAAACATAATAATGGTGAAAGACTGAAAGCTTTTCCTCTAAGGTCAGGAACAAGACAAAGATGTGTGCCTGCTTTCACCATTTCTATTCAACATAGTACTGAAAGTTCCAGCCAGAGCAATTAGGTAAGAAAAAGAAAAGCCCTCAAATTAGAAAGGAAAAAGTAAACTGATCTATTTGCAGATGAATGGTCTTATGTGTAGAATATTGTAAAGATACCACATACACACAAAAAGCTGTTAGATCTAATGAATTCTACAAAGTAGCAGGATTAAAAGTCAACACACAAAAAGCAGTTGCATATCTATACATGAGGAATGAATGATCTGAAAACATTACAGAGAATTCCCTGGCAGTCTAGTGGTTAGGACTCAGCGCTTTCACTGCCAGGGCCCGGGTTCAATCCCTGGTTGGGGAACGAAGATTCCACAAGCTGTGTGGTGCAGCCAAAAAAAAAAAAAAAAAACCCACCCACCATATTACAATAATAATTACATTTACAATAGCACCAAAAGGAATAAAATACTTAGGAAATAACCAAGAAGGAGAAAGACTTGTACAATGAAATCTACAAAACATTCTGAAAGAGATTAAAGAAGACAAATAAGTGGAAACACCCTGTGTTCACTAATTGGAAGACTTACTATTAAAACACCAATATTACTCAAAAGTGTTCTGCAGGTTCAGTGCAATCCCTATCAAAATCCTGATGATTTTTTTCTCAGAAATTGTAAAACTTATACTAAATTTCATAAGGAATCTCAAGGGATCCTGAATAGTCAACACAATCCTGAAAAAGAACAAAACTGGATGACTTTCAGTTCCCAGTTTCAAAACTTACTGCAAAAACTAGTCAAAACAGGGTGCTACTGGCTTAAAGACAGACATATAGACCAATGGAATAGAATAGAGAGCCCAGAAGTGAACCCTCACGTATATGGCCAGATGATTTTTGTTTGTGTGTGTTTTTAAATATTTTATGTATGTATGTATGTATGTATGTATGTATGTATGTATGTATGTATGTATGGCTGTGTTGAGTCTTAGTTGCAGCACCCAGGATCTTCGTTGCGGCACACAGGCTTCTCTCTAGTTGTGGTGTGTGGGCTCAGTAGTTGTGGTGCACAGGATTAGTTGCCCTGTTGCATGTGGGATCTTAGTTCCCTGACCAGGGATCGAACCTGTGTCCCATGCATTGGAAGGTGGATTCTTAACCACTAGACCACCAGGGAAGTCCCTGGCCAGACGATTTTTGACAAAGGTGCCAAGATCATTCAATGGGGAAAGGAGAGTCTTCTCAATAAATGATGCGGGGAAAATGAGATATCCACATGCAAAAGTATGAAGTTGGGCCTTTACCTAACACCAAATACAAAAATTGACTTAAAATGTATCAAAGACCTAAATGTAAGACTTAACAGTATAGGGAATAACCTGGCGGTCCAGTGGTTAGGACTCCATGCTTTCACTGCCGAGGGCACAGGTTCGACCCCTGGTTGGGGAACTGAGATCCCAGAAGCCGTGCAATGCAGCAAAACAAACAAACAAAAAACCCCACTATAAAACTCTTAAAAGAAAACATAGGACTAAAGCTTCAGAACATTGAATTTGGCAATGATTTCTTGGACATGGCACAAAATGCACAGGCAACAAAAGAAAAAATAGACAGGAACTTCCCTGATGGTCCAGTGGCAGGGGTTAAGACTCCATGCTTCCAGGCTTCCCTGGTGGCGCAGTGGTTAAGAATCCGCCTGCCAATGCAGGGGACACGGGTTCGAGCCCTGGGCCAAGAAGATCCCACATGCCATGGAGCAACCAAGCCCGTGCGCCACAACTACTGAGCTCACACGCCTAGAGCCCATGCTCTGCAACGAGAGAAGCCACCGCAATGAGAAGCCCGTGCACCACAACGAAGAGTAGCCCCTGCTTGCCACAACTAGAGGAAGCCCGTGCACAGCAACAAAGACCCAACGCAGCCAAAAAATAATAATAATAAAAAGAAATTCATGAATCCTGATTGGTTCATATATATATATAAAGAAATAAAAGACTCCACGCTTCCACTGCAGGGGGTGCGGGTTCAATCCCCGGTCGGGGAACTAGGATCCTGCATGCTGCATGGTGTGGCCAAAAAGAAAAAAAAAAATAGACAAATTGGACTTCATGAAAATCTTAAAATGTTGTGCAGAGCCAGTATCAGTAAAATAAAAAGGCAATCCACAGAATGGGAGATAATATTTGCAAATCATATATCTGATAAGGAATTAATATCTAGAATATATTAAAAATGACTACAACTCAATGACAAGAACAACAAAACAGTTCAAAAACAGACAAAGGACTTGAATAGAAATCTCTCCAGAGAAGATGTACAAGTGACCAAAAACCATATGAAAAGATGCTCAATATTACTAATCATTAGGGAAATGCAAATCAAAACTACAAGATACCAACTCACAACCATCAGGATGGCTACTATTTTAAAAAATAACAAAATTACAAGTGTTCTCAAGAATGTGGAGAAATTTGAACCCTTGTGCACTATTGGTGGAAATGTAAAATGGTACAGCCACTGTGGAAAACAGTATGGCAGTTCCTCAAAAAATTAAAAATGGAACTTCCAAATGATACAGCAATTCCACTCTTGGGTATACACCGAAAAGAATTGAAAGTAAGGTCTCAAAATCATAGTAGCATTATTCACAATAGCTAAAACATGGAAGCAACCCAAGTGTCCATCAATGAATGAATGGATAAACAAAATGTGGTATGTCCATACAATGGAATATCATTCAGCCTTAAAAAGGAAGGAAACTTTGCAATATGCTACAACATTGATGAACCTTGAGGACATTATCCTAAGTGAAATAAGCCAGTGACAAAAACACAAATTACTGTATGATTCCACTTATATGTAGTACTTAAGAGTCCTCAAAAATCATAGAGACAGTCAGTAGAGTAGTGGTTGCCAGGAGCTGAGGGGAGAGGGGATAGGCAGTTAGTTTTTAATTCTTATAGAATTTCAGTTTTACCAGATGAAAAGAGTTATGGAGATGGATGGCAGTGATGGTTGCACAACAACATGAATGTATTTAATACCACTGAACTGTACACTTAAAAATAGGATGGTATATTTTGTTTCGTATATTTTACCACAATAAAAAGTTGGAAGAATGTGTGCAAATAGCTGACATACAAAGATTCAAGAAAGACAAAATTTTATCTTATTTACATTAGTAACACCTCTGAAAAGTACCCATAGGCCTGTGGTCCCTTATCTGAAATCCTTACGGTTTGAGGCAGCACACTGTATCAAAAACATTAATATTTATGCAGTTAAGCATTTAAATATCCACACTAAGTAGTTTAAGTAGAGGAAGGCCCTTGGGAGAAAGGAGGTAATGATAGTTGTAGCAGCTAACATTCACCACACTGACCGAGGGCAGTCTCGGGTGTTCCTTAACAACAAGGCGAGGATGCAGGTGCTGGCGACCCCACGCGACAGAGGAAGCGCTTTAGCTCTGGGCGCTTCAGTAACTCGTAGCAGTAACTCTGCAAGTAGCTGGCAGGTCTGGACTGTCCACCAGTTTGACTGAAGTCCCACTGTTCCTGGTGGGCTTCTTGGGGTCGAAGCATCACAGCATATGGGGTAATGGGGTCCCCCTCTTCCTTGCTAACCGAAATCCTACTGGGGCAGCATGTGTTCCCTGCTCTTCGTGCCAGCACTGGGTTTAGAAATGGACACTCGGCCGATGAGAAGTGGGGGCCAGAGGAGACTGCCCCTTTTTCTGCCTCTGGATGCCGTGGCTGAGGTGTGCTGGGCAGATGTGACGCAGCACAGGGAACCATGGCCTGGGCATCTCTGCCCTTTTCTCTTGTTAGTGAGATGAGGAGTACCTGTACTGTTAAAGCACATTCACTTTGTCCTGTCAGTTGCGTCCAGATGTACCCTGACAGATGTAATCCCTGAGAATTCCCCAGCTGAAATCCAGATGCTGCACGGAGGGGGACAGGCTAACTCACTACTGGCCATTAACACCTCAGTAGTAATGAGTTTATCAGACAAAACCTATCACGTTTGAGAGCAGGAGCATATGGTGCTGAGGAGAGTAATAACAGAGCGCGTTCGGCAACCAGAGGCAGACTCCGTTACCGCCTGTGCTTTACAGATGAGGACGCCGAGGCAGAGGCCATGTAACCAGTACAAACAAGGTCACAGAGCCAGAGGCAGCCTGCCGTCCTGACCTCTGCTGCGTCCCATCATCTGTGGGCGGGGAGACGGCGCTCTGATGCCACCTTTAGTAGGGGAAACGTGCATCCTTGGTCACATTAAGATGGGCAGGCTATTTTCTTGCTACCAAAGATACTGTTGCCTTCGTTTTGTCTCTGCGGTCCTTTCCAGCGTGTGACAGGACTGGTGTGTCCCGGGGCAGCGAGGCCGGCACACTGGAGAAATCCAGGGACGGGAAAATGCAAAGGGGGGTGGGCTGGGGGTGGAGAGCGGGGCAGAAAGGCGCGGGCTTGCAAGCTCAGCCCTCATCTTACCAACAGGGAAACAGGTCCAGGCAGAGGTGAAATGCTGCGCTGGAGGAGCTGACCAGTGTCTGGGTCAGCGCCGGGCTCCTACCAGCGCGTGCTTAGTGTCTCCAAAAGGGCAGCAGTGGGCACGTCTCCGAGATACTGTCCTAGATCTTGCTGTTCGCAGAGTGAACCCAGTCAGAGATGCAGAACCTCGCTCCCTGTCCTGTGGGACAGTCCACACCTGGGGGTTTCCCGAGACCCCCAGATACCTCAGTCCACAGTAAGCACGAGAGGTTGGGAAGTGCTGATCTAGTGAAGTCCTCAAACCAGCCTTGTGAGCACATCCGTGAACCCATTCTCTGCAAACACTTCTCACTGCGAAATGGCTGCTGAAACGCGAAACGAGTCTACGCGTTTCAGTCGAAGAAACTCCTGCATCAGCGCCTGTTATTCTGTTAGATAGGTCAGCGGTTCTCAGGCTTCAGTGTACACCCCCGGGGCGCTGGTAAGACCAGACGCAGGCCAACCCTAGCCCTCCGGATTCGCAGGCCTGAGGCCCGAGCACCTGCACTTCTGTCGAGCTCCCTGGAGATACGCATGCTGCTGGCCCAGGAAGTACACTCTGCAAACCACCGAGGCATTTCCAGGAGAGCTTCTCCCCGGAGGCAGCACCATTCGCCGTTCCCCGCTGCACCACGGGGGCTGCGCGCGGACCAGCTGCACGCGTGGACCGGAGCTCTCATGGGCAACACTGGCCGTCTCGGGGCCGCCGCGGAGTGACCGAGACACACCTGCGTCCGGACCCAGGCTCAGGGCTTGGAGACCTGGGTGAGCCTCTTCCCCTTGCGAACCTCCGTCTCGTCTGGGTCGCGGGACAAGGCCCCCAGCCTCCGGCCAGCACGACCGGCCCGGCAGAGGTAGCGGGTGGGAGTGGGCGCCGCGTCCCCGCCACCCTGAACCGCAGCCCCGGCCCAGGGTGGCCACCTGAGCGCGCACAGGTGTGTTATCTTTGGGCCTCATCCCCGGCCCCCTCCCGCCGCCCCGCCCCCTCCCGCCGCCGCGCCCCGCCCCGTGGCGGGGGCCCCCTGACCGCCCTGCCCCCCACCGCCCCGCCCCGGCCCCTCCCTACCGCCCAGCCCCTCCCTATGGCCGGGGACCCCACGACCGCCTCCCGCACCTTTCCCTCCTTGGCTCCTGCGCCGGGAGCAGGCCCCGCGCCCCGCCCCCCCAGGCTGCGCCCATGCACGTGCGTGGGTCTTGCGCACCGAGGCTGTCCGCCTAGCTGCCCCGGCCCCGCGGCTGCGGCTCCGCCCGGCTCTCAGGAGGGTGGTCTTCCGTCGGCCTGGCGGCCGTCCACCTCTCCCGCGCCCCGGGCCGGGGTCGCCTGCGGCGGTGGAAGGAAGGGCGGGAAGCCTGAAGCCTCGCCTGCTCCGAGGTCTGAGGAGGAAACGTCTCGAGCCGCCGAGCCCAGTGGACGACCTTCGCTCCGGCCCTTTTCACCTGCAGGCGGACCTGGGAGCTCGCGCAGGTGCGGCGCAGGGTGGGTCCGGGACACGGCGCGTGCGGGGCTCAGTGGCAGTGGCAGGGCGCTGCGGGCCGGCGCAGCCTTCCCCCAGGCCGAGCGGGAGCAGCTGCCGGCCCCGCCCGATGCCCTGGACACGTGGCGCCGGCGACCCCGGGCTGTCCCCCTCCCCTGACCGCGGGCGGGCAACTCCGAGGGCGACGTGCTCTGGCCGGGCGGGTGCCGGCGGAGACCCGGGTCTCCAGCTGTTGCAAGTACCGCCCACCTCCTCTGGGCCGGGGAGCGGACCTTCTCTTTAGCCTGGGTTGGGGCGGGGGACGGCGGGGCGCGGGGCGGGGTCGGGAAGAGGAGTGTCTGACCCTGGGCCGTGGGGCAGCCGGCGGGGAGCCTGCCCCCAGAGTTTCCTGCCCGCGAGGTC
Source organism: Balaenoptera borealis (assembly GCF_965194805.1). NCBI lineage: Eukaryota > Metazoa > Chordata > Mammalia > Artiodactyla > Balaenopteridae > Balaenoptera > Balaenoptera borealis. The sequence continues at coordinate 35,860 of NC_138875.1, read as the reverse complement.
GCAGATCCCGCCCAGGCCGGTCGGCTTCGGCGGCTCTAGGTGGGAGAACCGCTAAATGTTCTTCTGCAGGCTTTAAAGCAGAACGTGGAAGCAAGGTCGAGGGGAAGAGACGTTAAGTCCCTTGTTTAAAAGAAAATCTAGCAGATGGTTTTCTCCTGTGTTTTGTGAAAGTCAGCAGGTAAGGGGGAGGGGACCGGACCACCTTCTAGAAACCCCTCAGTGTGAAGCCCGGTCTCTGGTGCTCTCGCCAGGTTCCTGAGCGACTTTGAAGGGACTGGATCATTCTTCCTGGGAAGGAATGCGCCAAAGGACGGAGTAGTGTGGTCTTTTCTGAACTGACGATTATAAGCAAAACATGCATTTGCGTTTTCTTGGTCTGAGAGCCAAAACCCAGGAGTCCTCTGCTCAGCTGTCCTTGTGAATCCCACGAAATGGATTGCTCGATCTTACGGTGTTCTATTTTTTTTTTATAAATTTATTTGTTTATTTATTTTTAGCTGTGTTGGGTCTTCGTTTCTGTGCGAGGGCTTTCTCTAGTTGAGGCAAGCGGGGGCCACTCTTCATCGCGGTGCGCGGGCCTCTCACTATCGCGGCCTCTCTTGTTGCGGAGCACAGGCTCCAGACGCGCAGGCTCAGTACTTGTGGCTCACGGGCCTAGCCGCTCCACGGTATGTGGGATCTTCCCGGACCAGGGCTCGAACCCGTGTCCCCTGCATTGGCAGGCGGATTCTCAACCACTGCGCCACCAGGGAAGCCCCGGTAGTTCTATTTTTAATTTTTAAAAGAACTTCCATAGAGGCTGCACCAATTTACATTCCCACCAACAGTGCATGGGGGTTCCCCTTTCTCCACACCCTCACCAACATTTGTTATTTGTTTTTTTGATAATAGCCGTTCTAACAGGTGTGAGGTGACATCTCGTAGTTTTAGTTTGCATGCCCCTGATGATTAGATGTTGAGCATCTTTTCCTGTGTCTGTTGGTTATCTGTATGTCTTCTTTGGAAAAATGTCTATTCAGGTCCTCTGCCCGTTTTTTAATTGGGTGGCTTGTTGTTTTGATGGGAGGAGACCAGGGAGGGGCCCTGGTGAGCGTCTGTCTTGGACTAGAAAGGGGCGCGGGAGGCCCAGGGGCTCCTGTTGGCAGCGGCTGTGCCTCCCTGTTCTGAGTCTGAGGGGCTCTGGGGGGCTGGGGCCCTGCAGGCCCCTCTGAAGGCTGGAAGCAGGCATTATCGTAGGACATCAAAACAGGACTCCCCTGCCCGCTGCCCCTCACCCTCCTGCAGCTGCCATTGGGGGTGCAGCTGCCCCCCAGGACGGCCAAGAGCTAGTGCAAACCCAGACTGTCTACAGGGCAGATGATGCAGGTTCCTGTTTATGATTTTTGAGCATTAGCCGTGTAGCAGGGCAAGGCCAGACACAAATTTTACTTCTAACTTTATAATTTGGAGTTAGATAAAGGCCAGTAAAACCCAAAAGAGAAGGATAGGAGAAGATCACTAAGGAAGAAAAAAGAAGTGAATAGATGACACATATAAAAATTATACTACATTGTGCAGACAAGCTTCTGTGTGACATGTAATGCTGGAGACAGGGGAAGCTGCTTTTATCTTAAAGCCTAAGTTTTAAGCTTTGTGCCTGTTTGAAGAATGGTGAGCATTCTGCTTTTACAGGAAAAGAAGTAAAATTTATTAAAACATGACAATTATGATAAAGGAGAAATTCTGAATTAGGTATTGTACTGTTTTGTTTTCTATATAAAATAGGTAGTTTGAATTTTTGTAAATGTCTACTCTTAAAGCTTCCTTCACTGCATTCAATTTCATCTGCACCTGCCAGGGTGCTTGGCAGAGTAGGTGTGGCTGTGTGTATGTCACCTGGAGAGCCAGCCTCTTAGCTGGGGTTCAGAGTGAGTTCAAGTGAGTTCTCAAAGTGAGCCTCGCTGACATTTTATTTTAAAATGCAGTCATAAACTTTTCCTCTAAACAGTTCAGAAATCATTTTTCCCATGGCTTTTTGAAAGAAAGCGTGTCCTGGTATGTAAATGAACAAGAATCACCTCCATTTCCAGCTGGTTGGGACCAACACTTTATGAAAGAAAAGAAAGGCAGTGACAAAGGCGGGAGCGGAGAGGTGTGTCCGGCAGTAAAAGCTGTTTCAATCACAGTGGGGAGAACGCGGAGGAATGACTTGGCAGACGAAGTCCCGGTGTCATTAAGTGGTGCCTCTGAACTTGAACAAAACCCAGAAAGTGAACCTAAATTAGATATGGGGGGGAGAAGATGACCAAGAACGAGGTTTAGAAGACCTCAGCGTTCGGGTAGTTCTCTGGTCAGCTCCCTCGCCGCATCGGGGGTTTGCACTCTGCCTGCCTGTGGGCTGTGTTCCGGTGTCGGAGGGTGATTACGATACCTGTGGCAGTTGTGCAGAAAAATGGGAAGGCCAGGAGCGTGCAGTTGGGTGGCCTGTCTCTGCACACAGTTGGGGGTGTGAATTCAGTCACCTCCTTCGTCTCTCTGAGTTGCAGTTGCCTCACCTGTAAAATGAGACAATAACATCTCTGTGATTTTTTTTTTTTTTTAAAGAAATTCACGTTCTTTTATTTATTTATTTATGACTGTGTTGAGTCTTCGTTTCTGTGTGAGGGCTTTCTCTAGTTGCGGCAAGTGGGGACCACTCTTCATCGCGGTGCGCGGGCCTCTCACCATCGCGGCCTCTCTTGTTGCGGAGCACAGGCTCCAGACGCGCAGGCTCAGTAATTGTGGCTCACGGGCCCAGTTGCTCCGTGGCATGTGGGATCTTCCCAGACCAGGGCTCGAACCCGCGTCCCCTGCATTGGCAGGCGGATACTCAACCACTGTGCCACCAAGGAAGCCCCATCTCTGTGATTTTTGAGAATTAAGTATTAATTCTCCTTCCCCTTTGCTACCTTTTATGATAACTGTGTGTTTTTTGTTTTTTAGTTTGGGAATAAGTGTGTGTAAACCAATTTTTAAATGATGACTTTTTCCCCCTAAAAATACTTGCATCCCTCTTCTTTTTTAAGATTTTTTTTTTTTTGGCTGCGCTGGGTCTTCATCGTGACATGCGGGCTCTCTAGTTGTGGTGCTCGGGCTTAGTTGTCCCGCCGCATGTGGGATCTTAGTTCCCCGACCAGGGATCGAACCCACATCCCCTACGTTGGAAGGCGGATTCTTAACCACTGGGCCACCAGGGAAGTCCCACTTGTATCCCTCTTCTGATAAAAACTTAAAAATACCACCGGGAGGCCAGAAGTTCCCAATGTTTTGCTATTTCTCCATTAAGGCGGGATGAATCTGATTAAAACAGCTGGTGAGACTTAATTCTGGGGAACCTGAGAAGCAGAAGGAAATGACTGGAGCAAAGACTGGAGACATGAAAGGAAATGGTGAAGCGAGGGGGGGCTCGGGATGCAGCCACTCTGTGCTCTGCGGTGGGACGTTGTTGGCTGCGTTCTCTTCCGTCAAGGGGCAGAGGGTCGTGCTCTGCAGAGCACCACAGGGGCACATACAGTTGATTCTTATGATCTGAGGTCCTTACGCACAAAAAGCCGCTGTGAACCCTGAGCCCTGGCTCCTCGGGAATTACCCGGGCAGCTTCCCCCAGGCCTCTGGTCACAGCATTCTCCTCAACCAACCAACAGAACCTTGCTTTATGTGTGCTTTTGTTTAAAGATGCCCTACTTCTGCATATTGTTGATGCATTAACATTGACCTCGTGGCCAGCAGCGCCTGATTCAGCCTGAATGCAGCTCATCTAACACTGAGTTTTCTCCTCCTGGGCTCAGGAACCCTGAAAACACAAAGAAAAGGGACCAAAACGCAAAAAAAAAGGGTCACTAAATGGACCACAAAAGAATATGTGTACCTGTGAGCTGAAACAGGAAGGCAGAGTGTGGGCTGTGCCGCGTCAGCTAAGTCAGGGTGTCCAGAGCACGCGGCGGATGCTCAGAAATCAGCCTTGTAGTCAAAGGCCGCGAGGCTCCCGGGAGGAACCAGAGAGGGTGCCGCTCTCGAGACGCTGGCTGGGTGGCCCAGGGGGGATGCGCACTTAATACCTCACTGGTAAAAAGCTTCCTTAGTGACAGCAAGTTTTTACTTTCTTTTTTTGGCCGTGTCACGTGGCTTGTGGGATCTCAGTTCCCCAACCAGGGATTGAACCTGGGTCCTGGCAGTGAAAGTGCCGAGTCCTAACCACTGGACTGCCAGGGAATTCCCCTTTACTTTCTATTTGTAAGCAGAATAAACCCAACAAAGTAAGGCTTCAAGGAGCAAGAGTGACTGCGTTCTTCTCTAAATTTGCTTCTTCTCTTGACCGTGACCCTGCCCCAGGCTTTCTAGGGCCTCTGTTCCACACCCTCCAGCGTATTTCAGCTCTGGTCTGTGATGCACGTGTGAGCTGTGGCCTCCACACCTCTGTGCTGTGAAGGTCCCCACTTAGCTTCTCCTATCTAAGCCATCACTGCTGTTCTCCGAAACACCAGACAGTTTTGGAAACTTTCTCCTCCTCCTCTTCTCTGAATGACGCTGTACTTCCTCTTTTTTTTAAAAATTGGAATATAGTTGATTTACAATGTTGTGTTAGTTTCAGGTGTACAGCAAAGTGAATCAGTTATACATACATCCACTTTTTGGTTTGTTTTTTAGATTCTTTTCCCACATAAGCCATTACAGAGTATTGAGTAGATTTCACTGTGCTCTACAGTAGGTCCTTATTAGTTATCTATTTTTTTTTAATAAATTTATTTATTTATTTATTTATTTATTTATTTTATTTTTGGCTGTGTTGGGTTTTCATTGCTGCATATGGACTTCCTCTAGTTGCGGCGAGCAGGGGCCACTCCTTGCCACGGTGCGCGGGCTTCTCACCGTGGTGGCCCCCCCACTGTTGCGGAGCATGGGCTCCAGGCTCGTGGGCTTCAGTAGTTGCGGCATGCGGGCTCAGCACCTGTGGCTCGCGGGCTCTAGAGCGTAGGCTCAGTAGTTGTGGCGCACGGGCCCAGTTGCTCTGCAGCATGTGGGATCCTCCTGGACCAGGGCTCGAACCCGTGTCCCCTGCATTGGCAGGCGGATTCCCAACCACTGTGCCACCAGGGAAGTCCTAGTTATCTATTTTATACATAGTAGTGTATATATGTCAATCCAAATCTCCCAATTTATCTCCCCCCACCTTATCCCCTGGTAACCATAAGTTTGTTTTCTACCTTTGTGACTCTATTTATGTTTTGTAAATAAGTTCATTGGTACAGTTTTTTTAGATTCCACATAGAAGCAATATCATATGATATTTGTCTTTCTTTGACTTACTTTGCTCAGTATGACAATCTCTAGGTCCATCCATGTTGCTGGAAATGACATTATTTCATTCTTTTTTATGGCTGAGTAATACTCCATTGTATATATGTACCACATCTTCTTTATCCACTCCTCTGTTGATGAACATTTAAGTTGCTTCCATGTCTTGGCTATTGTAAATAATGCTGCAGTGTAAATTGGGGTGCATGTATCTTTTCAAATTATGGTTTTCTCAAGATATATGCCCAGGAGTGGGATTGCTGTGTCATATGGTAGTTCTATATTTAGTTTTTTAAGGAACCTCCATACTGTTCTCCATAATGGCTTACATTCCCACCAACACTGTGGGAAGGGTTCCCTTTTCTCCACACCCTCACCAGCATTTATTGTTTGTAGACTTTTTTGATGATGGCCATTCTGACTGGTGTGAGGTGATACCTCATTGTAGTTTTGATTTGCATTTCTCTAATAATTTGTGATGTTGAGCATCTTTTCATGTGCTTTTTGGCCATCTGTATGTCTTTTTTGTCTATTTAGATCTTCCATGCATTTTTTGATTGGGTTGTTTGTTTATTTGTTTTTTGGTATTGAGCTGCATGAGCTGTTTGTGTATTTTGGAGATTAATCCCTTGTTGGTCACTTCATTTGCAAATATTTTCTCCCCTACTGAGGGTTGTCTTTTCATTTTGTTTATGGTTTCCTTTGCTGTGCAAAAACTTTTACGTTTCATTAGGTCCCATTTGTTTATTTTTGTTTTTATTTTCATTACTCTAGGAGATGGATCAAAAAAGATATTGCTGCAATTTATGTCAGAGAGTGTTCTGCCTATGTTTTCCTCTAAGAGTTTTATAGTGTCTGGCCTTATATTTAGGTCTTTAATCTATTTTGAGTTTATTTTTGTGTATGGTGTTAGAGAGTGTTCTAATTTCATTCTTTTACATGTAGTTGTCCAGTTTTCCCAGCACCACTTACCAGCATCACAGAAGAGACTGTCTTTTCTCCATTGTATATTCTTGCCTCCTTTGTCATAGATTAGGTGACCATAGGTGCGTGCGTTTATCTCTGGACTTTCTATCCTGTTCCATTGATCTACGTTTCTGTTTTTGTGCCAGTACCATACTGTCTTGATTACTGTAGCTTTGTAGTATAGTCTGAAGTCCGGGGGCCTGATTCCTCCAGCTCCGTTTTTCTTTCTCAAGATTGCTTTGGCTATTTGGGGTCTTTTGTGTTTCCATACAAATTGTAAACATGTTTTTTTCTAATTCTGTGAAAATGCCATTGGTAATTTGATAGGTATTGCATTGAATCTGTAGATTGCTTTGGGTAGTATGGTCATTTTGACAATATTGATTCTTCCAGTCCAAGAACATGATATATCTCTCCTCATTTGTTTGTGTCCTCTTTGATTTCTTTCATCAGCATCTTATAGTTTTCTGAGTACAGGTCTTTTGCCTCCTTAGGTAGGTTTATTCCTAGGTATTTTATTCTTTTTGATGCAATGGTAAATGGGATTGTTTCTTTAATTTCTCTTTCTGATCTTTCGTTGTTAGTGTATAGAAACGCAACAGATTTCTGTGTATTAATTTTGTATCCTGCAACTTTCCCAAGTTCATTGAAGAGCTCTAGTAGTTTTCTGGTAGCATCTTTAGAACTTTCTATGTATAGTATCATGTCATCTGTAAACAGTGACAGTTTTACTTCTTCTTTTCCAATTTGGATTCCTTTTATTTGTTTTTCTTCTCTGATTGCCATGGCTAGGACTTCCAAAACTATGTTGAATAAGAGTGGTGAGAGTGGAATCCTTGTCTTGTTCCTGATTTTAGAGGAAATGCTTTCAGTTTTCACCATTGAGATAGATGTTAGCTGAGGGTTTGTTGTATATGGTCTTTATTATTTGAGGTAGGTTCCCTCTATGCCCACTTTCTGGAGAGTTTTTATCATAAGTCAGTGTTGAATTTTGTCAAAAGCTTTTCTGTATTTATTGAGATGACCATATGGTTTTTATTCTTCAGTTTGTTAATGGGGTGTATTACATTGATTGATTTGCATATGTTGAAGAATCCTTGCATCCCTGGGATAAATCCCACTTGATCGTGGTGTATGATCCTTTTAATGTGTTGTTGGATTCTGTTTGCTAGTATTTTGTTGAGGATTTTTGCATTTATGTTCGTCATAGATATTGGCCTGTAATTTTCTTTCTTTCTTTTTTTTTTTGTGGTATCTTTGCCTGGTTTTGGTATCAGGGTGACGGTGGCCTCATAGAATGAGCTTGGGAGTGTTCCTTCCTCTGCAATTTTTTGGAATGGTTTCAGAAGGATAGGTGTTAACTCTTCTCTAAATGTTTGACAGAATTCACCTGTGAAGCCATCTGCTTTTGGACTTTTGTTTTTTGGAAGTTTTTAAATTACAGTTTCAATTTCAGTACTTGTGATTGGTCTGTTCATATTTTCTATTTCTTCCTGGTTCGGTCTTGGAAGGTTGTACCTTTCTAAGAATTTGTCTACTTCTGTACTTCCTCTTAAAAGGAGTTTGTTCACACAGGGGCACTTCATTTTACTACCTTGCCTCCTAAAATGGTCAGACCTTTATTCTGGCTTTTGAAAGCACTAAATCAAACAAAACATGAATTGACAGTATTAAAAAGGTGTGTGTGTGTTTGTGTGTGTGTTTTAATTATGGAGCTTCTCTGAGCTTCTAAGAGAAACTCATTACAAATCTCTAAGAGAAGCCCGTGAGGATCCCCTCAAGGGTGAGGGGGCTTCAGGGTTGTCTCAGATAACTCTCAGGTAGGGTGGAGACAGAAAACAGTAATGAGGGCATAAACGAGGTGAAGGATCCAGAGAGGAGAGCTCAGAGCAAGAAACTTTCTCAGAGTAATAAAAGCAGGGCTTATGGACAGGGGCTAAAAGGAAATCAGGGAATACTGTGAGGGAACTGGAGTCTTGGATGTACTGATGGGAAAGGGGCTTGATGGGCTGGGCAGGGACTTCCTGCATACAGAGTCCCAAGGACACCAGGTTGGTTATATTTTCATAAGCTGTTCTCATTTAGAGTCAAAAGCAGGTGGGCTGGGCCCCAAGCTGTAAAAGAGCCCACTTCTCTGTGTTTGACCCAAATCTTATCCTTCAGTTTTCTGAAGAACAACACAAGATGATGTCACACCTCTCCAGGCATTTTACCAAAAGTTAGGACATTGACTGGGGAAGAGTGGAGCCCTCAGCAGAGGAATAGGGATCTTTGGGTGGATTCTGATGAGTATGAGAAACTTGAACCTCCAAGTTCCTCTGTACCTCCCTCACTGCTAGAGTCCAGTGTCCTCCCATCCGAGGAGACCAACTTCCCCGTGTGAAGACTTTGTAATGTTCTCAGCGAGGCAGTTAGCTTTCAAGAGAATGCCGTTTTCAAGACCCACCCACCACAGTCAGATGCCTGTGCCTGGGGGATGCATACCAAGTCTGGCCCGGGGAGAGAGGTGTGCAAAAGGCTTGTTCTAGTTGTTATCAACGGATATCTGAGCATAACGTTTTAAAATGGATTTTATTGATATTATCCGAGGAGGAAAACAATGCTGGATTGAACAGAATCTATTGATATGGGGTACTTAGCAGATATTCTGGACTCAGCGTTAGCCTCAGCAGCTGGGAGTTCCCTCACAATTTGCTTAGTTGGTTGACTGACAGCCAGAGTAATTGGTGGCCACATTAAATGAATTTGAGATCCATAACTTTCTTGATTTAATGTATACAAAGGAATCTCCAGGCTTAAGGAGTTAAAAAATAATGGAATGGGTATGTCAAGTAAGACCCACTTGTACACTTTCTCCCTAGGTTCTGGTAAGAAGGCACTGAGACACTCTTACCAAAGCATGGAGAAATATATTAATTAAGAGAACACGAATATAATCCGCTTCTACTTGATAATGAGACGCTGCTGCACATGCACAATCTGATGCCTCTCTTGCCTCAGCCTGAGGATGGTCCTGGGGTGGGCGTCCCTTATCCAGCATCAGAGCCGAGCCTCGTTATTGCTTTCTCCTTGGGTAGCAGGAACTCTGGAGAAGGTGCTCATTTTAGGTGTGGTCACAAGGTGGTAAGAGAAAAATTAGACTGTTCTGTGATGCAGGAAGACTCCTCGTAAATCTAGGGAGTCGACGCCATGATGATGGTGTGTGTATGTGTGTGCACGTGTGTGATCACGGGCAGGCACCACGACTCATCCATTGTTGTCCATGCTGATCCTCTACGTACAAGGCCTTTACCTTCCTGCTCTGATGGTCTAAAACTCCATTTGTTTTTCAAGATGCAAGTCAGGCCTCATCTTCTCTAGGAAAAGTTTTCCTACACATCCCTTCTCCATCCTCCTTCTTCCAGAAGATACAGTAGATCTGTATCTGTATCTGTATCTCTTGCCTACCCTTCCCACTGACTGCCTTCTCAAAGGCAAGCACTGTCGGTGAACACTTAACAAGATATAACAAAATCTCTGTTACAAAAAGGTGAATAATTCAGCAAAATGGTGACTTTATTTTTTTTTGGTTTTACTTTACTGTTTGGGTAAAAGGTTCAGATATGAAGTATCTGAAATAGATTACAAAGTTCATTTGGAACTAATAAATAGGGATGACTGCAAAGGTGATAAAAAGAATAAAGGAATAACAGAGCTTCTGTTTTGTTACATTTTATTTTTTTTTAATTTAAAACTTTTTTGGATGCACTGTATGGCATGCATTATCTCAGCTCCCCGACCAGGGATCGAACCCGCGCCCCCTGCAGTGGAAGCCCAGAGTCCTAACCACTGGACCGCCAGGGACGTCCCCTGTTTTGTTCCATCTTAAATCTTCTATTCTGCTTCCCTGCTCTGACCTGCTTTCTAGTAATGTAGACTTTGCATAAAGAGAATCATATCAAAATCTGAATTTGCTCCTGAGGAGAAGAAAACACTTATAAGCAATGGAAAGTTAAGTTAGCTTCCTTCCTGTTGTCAGGTTTAACGTCTGTAATAAACGTGCCACATCAGTCAAGACAGTGGACTTGTTAAAGACTGACTTTTCCTGTCCCTCATGTGAGCTGTATCCCCTCCTCCTGAAAAAATTGGCAAGTGGGGAAGCAACAACATAATTTTAATTCAGGTGCAGTTTTTTACTCATCACCAATCATTCTGAGTGGGCTTCATGCACATCAGGTAGACCTGGTGGACCAGGAAAACGCTTGTTTGTGCTTGACACTGTCCTGGTAGCTGAGTGTGCAAAGCACGTTAGAAGTATTAGAAACAAGGGCCACACGCGGCTCCAAAGGCACAAATGAGTAATTCTGTTTTTTCTTACCAATAGCCAGTTGATCAAAAGAACAGACACTCAGGCTGCCCTGGTGGTGCAGTGGTTGAGAATCCACCTGCCAAGGCAGGGGACACGGGTTCGAGCCCTGGTCCGGGAAGATCCCACATGCCGCGGAGCAGCTAAGCCTGTGTACCACAACTACTGAGCCTGCGCTCTAGAGCCTGCGAGCCACAACTGCTGAAACCCGCACGCCTTAGAGCCCGTGTTCTGCAACAAGAGAAGCCACCGCAATGAGAAGCCTGCGCACCGCAAAGAAAAGTAGTCCCCGCTTGCTGCAACTGGAGAAAGCCCGCGCGCAGCAACAAAGATCCAACACAGCCAAAAATAAATAAATAAAAATAAATAAATTTTTAAAAATTAAAAAAAAAAGAACAGACACTCACTGTTGATTCAAAATTTAATGACCAAGGTGCACTTAAGAATATGTATTCTGCTGCTGTTGAGTGGAGTTTGCTGTGTATGTCTGTTAGGTTTAATTGGTTTTTAATGTTGTTCAAGTCCTCTGTTTCCTTATTGATCTCCTGTTTAGATGTTCTATCCATTATTGAAAGTAGAGACTTGAAGTCTCCAACTGTTCTGGTAGAACTGTCTCTTTTCCCCTCCAATTCTGTCAATATTTGCTTCATGTGTTTTCAGACTCCACCTTTTTAGTGCATATATATTTATAACTGTTATATCTTCTTTTTTTTAAATTACTGAAGTATAGTTGATTTACAATGTGTTAGTTTCTGCTGTACAGCAAAGTGACTCAGTTTTATATATATATATATATATATATATATATATATATATATATATGCACTCATATATACTTTTTCATATCTTTTCCATTATGGTTTATCACAGGATATTAAATATAGTTCCCTGTGCTGTACAGTAGGACCTTGCTGTTTATCCATCCTATATATAATAGTTTGTATTTGCTAATCCCAAACTCCCAATCCTTCCATCCCCCCTGCCCTTGGAAATCACCAGTCTGTTCTCTATGTCTGTGAGTCTGTTTCTGTTTTGTAGATATGTTCATTTGCATCGTATTTTAGATTCCACGTGTAAGTGATATCATATGGTATTTTTCTTTTTTTCTGACTTACTTCACTAAGTATGATAATCTCTAGGTCCATCCATGTTGCTGCAAATGGCATTATTTCATTCTTTTTTTTTAAACGTCTTTATTGGAGTATAATTGCTTTATAATAGTGTGTTAGTTTCTGCTGTATAACAAAGTGAAGCAGCTATATGTATACATATATCCCCATTTCCCCTCCCTCTTGCGTCTCCCTCCCCCCCTCCCTATCCCACCCCTCTAGGTGGTCACAAAGCACCGAGCTGATCTCCCTGTGCTATGCAGCTGCTTCCCATTAGCTCTCTATTTTACATTTGGTAGTGTATATATGTCCATGCCACTCTCTCCCTTTGTCCCAGCTTACCCTTCCCCCTCCCCGTGTCCTCAAGTCTATTCTCTACATCTGCATCTTTATTCCTGTCCTGCCACTAGGTTCTTCAGAACCATTTATTTATTTATTTTTCTAGATTCCATATATATGTGTTAGTGTACGGTATTTGTTTTTCTCTTTTTGACTTACTTCACTCTGGATGACAGACTCTAGGTCCATCCACCTCACTACAAATAACTCAATTTCATTTCTTTTTATGGCTGAGTAATATTCCATTGTATATATGTACCACATCTTCTTTACCCATTCATCTGTCGATGGACACTTAGGTTGATTCCATGTCCTGGCTATTGTAAATAGAGCTGCAGTGAACATTGTGGTACATGACTCTTTTTGTTTTTTTAATAATTTTAAAAAACTTATTTATTTATTTGTTTGTTTGTTTATTTATTTGGCTGCATTGGGTCTTCGTTGCTCCACATGGGCTTTCTCTAATTGCAGCGAGCGTGGGCTACTCTTCGTTGTGGTGCGCGGGCTTCTCATTGCGGTGGCTTCTCTTGTGGAGCATGGGCTCTAGGTACGTGGGCTTCAGTAGTTGTGGCACACAGGCTCAGGAGTTGTGGCTCGTGGGCTCTAGAGCACAGGCTCAGTAGTTGTGGCGCATGGGCTTAGTTGCTCCATGGCGTGTGGGATCTTCCCAGACCAGGGCTCGAACCTGTGTCCCCTGCATTTGCAGCTGGATTCTTAACCACTGCGCCACCAGATAAGTCCCCATGACTCTTTCTGAGTTATGGTTTTCTCCAGATATATGCCCAGTAGTGGGATTGCTGGGTTGTATGGTAGTTCTATTTTTAGTTTTCTATGGAACCTCCATACTGTTCTTCATAGTGGCTGTATCAATTTACATTCCCACCAACAGTGCATGAAGGTTCCCTTTTCTCCACACCCTCTCCAGCATTTGTTGTTTGTAGATTTTTTGATGATTGCCATTCTGACTGGTGTGAGGTGATACCTCATTGTAGTTTTGACTTGCATTCCTCTAATGATTAGTGATGTTGAGCACCCTTTCATGTGTTTGTTGGCAATCTGTATATCTTCTTTGGAGAAGTGTTTATTTAGGTCTTCTGCCTATTTTTGGATTGGGTTGTTTGTTTTTTTGATATTGAGGTGCATGAGCTGCTTGTATATTTTGGAGATTAATCCTTTGTCAGTTGTTTCGTTTGCAAATATTTTCTCCCATTCTGAGAGTTGCCTTTTCATCTTGTTTAAGGTTTCTTTTGTTGTGCAAAAGCTTTTACGTTTCATTAGGTCCCATTTGTTTATTTTTGTTTTTATTTCCCTTTCTCTAGGAGGTGGGTCAAAAAGGTTCTTGCTGTGATTTATGTCATAGAGTGTTCTGCCTATGGTTTCCTCTAAGAGTTTTATAGTGTCTGGCCTTACATTTAGGTCTTTAATCCATTTTGAGTTTATTTTTGTGTATGGTGTTAGGGAGTGTTCTAATTTCATTCTTTTACATGTAGCTGTCCAGTCTTTCCAGCACCACTTATTGAAGAGGCTGTCTTTTCTCCATTGTATATTCTTGCCTCCTTTATCAAAGATAAGGTGATCATATGTGTGTGGATTTATCTCTGTGCTTTCTATCCTGTTCCATTGATCTATAGTTCTGTTTTTGTGCCAGTACCATACTGTCTTGATTACTGTAGCTTTGTAATATAGTCTGAAGTCAGGGAGCCTGATTCCTCCAGCCCTGTTTTTCTTTCTCAAGATTGCTTTGGCTATTTGGGGTCTTCTGTGTTTCCATACCAATTGTGAAATTTTTTGTTCTAGTTCTGTGAAAAATGCCATTGGTAGTTTGATAGGGATTGCATTGAATCTGTAGATTGCTTTGGGTAGTGTAGTCATTTTCACAATATTGATTCTTCCAATCCAAGAACATGGTATATCTCTCCATCTGTTTGTATCATCTTTAATTTCTTTCATTAGTGTCTTATAGTTTTCTGCATACTGGTCTTTTGTCTCCTTATGTAGGTTTATTCCTAGCTATTTTATTCTTTTTGTTGCAATGGTAAATGGGAATGTTTCCTTAATTTCTCTTTCAGGTTTTTCATCATTAGTGTATAGGAGTGCAAGAGATTTCTGTGCATTAATTTTGTATCCTGCTACTTTACCAAATTCATTGGTTAGCTCTAGTAGTTTTCTGGTAGCATCTTTAGGATCCTCTGTGTATACTATCATGTCATCTGCAAACAGTGACAGTTTTACTTCTTCTTTTCTGATTTGGATTCCTTTTATTTCTTTTTCTTCTCTGATTGCTGTGGCTAAAACTTCCAAAACTATGTTGAATAATAGAGGTGAGAGTGGGCAACCTTGTCTTCTTCCTGATCTTAGTGGAAATGGTTTCAGTTTTTCACCATTGAGAATGATGTTGGCTGTGGGTTTGTCATATATGGCCTTAATTATGTTGAGGTAAGTTCTCTCTATGCCTACTTTCTGGAGGGTTTTTGTCATAAATGGGTGTTGAATTTTGTCAAAAGCTTTTCCTGCATCTATTGAGATGATCATATGGTTTTTCTCCTTCAGTTTGTTAATATGGTTTATCACATTGACTGATTTGCGTATATTGAAGAATCCTTGCATTCCTGGGATAAACCCCACCGATCATGGTATATGATCCTTTTAATGTTCTGTTGGATTCTGTTTGCTAGTATTTTGTTGAGGATTTTTGCATCTATGTTCATCAGTGATATTGGCCTGTAGTTTTATTTTTTTGTGACATCTTTGTCTGGTTTTGGTATCCGGGTGATGGTGGCCTTGAAGAATGAGTTTGGGAGTGTTCCTCCCTCTGCAATATTTTGGAAGAGTTTGAGAAGGATAGGTGTTAGCTCTTCTCTAAATGTTTGATAGAGTTCACCTGTGAAGCCATCTGGTCCTGGGCTTTTGTTTGTTGGAAGATTTTTAATCACAGTTTCAATTTCAGTGCTTGTGATTGGTTTGTTTATATTTTCTATTTATTCCTGGTTCAGTTTGGGAAGGCTGTGCTTTTCTAAGAATTTGTCCTTTTCTTCCAGGTTGTCTATTTTATTGGCACATCGTTGCTTGTAGTAATCTCTCATTATCCTTTGTATTTCTGCAGTGTCAGTTGTTACTTCTCCTTTTTCATTTCTAATTCTATTGATTTGAGTCTTTTCCCTTTTTTCTTATGAGTCTGGCTAATGGTTTATCAATATTGTTTATCTTCTCAAAGAACCAGCTTTTAGTTTTATTGATCTTTGCTGTTGTTTCCTTCATATCTTTTTCATTTATTTCTGATCTGATCTTTATGATTTCTTTCCTTCTGCTAACTTTGGGGTTTTTTTGTTCTTCTTTCTCTTATTGCTTTAGGTGTAAGTTTAGGTTGTTTATTTGAGATTTTTCTTGTTTCTTGAGGTAGGATTGTATTGCTATAAACTTTCCTCTTAGAACTGCTTTTGCTGCATCCCATAAGTTTTGGGTCATCGTGTTTTTATTGTCATTTCTTTCTAGGTATTTTTTGATTCCCTCTTTGATTTCTTCAATGATCTCTTGGTTATTTAGTAGTGTATTGTTTAGCCTCCATGTGTTTGTATTTTTTATAGTTTTTTTCCTGTAATTGATATCTAGTCTTATAGCGTTGTGGTCGGAAAAGATACTTGATATGATTTCAATTTTCTTAAATTTACCAAGG
Organism: Balaenoptera borealis; assembly: GCF_965194805.1. NCBI lineage: Eukaryota > Metazoa > Chordata > Mammalia > Artiodactyla > Balaenopteridae > Balaenoptera > Balaenoptera borealis. The sequence continues at coordinate 20,115 of NC_138875.1, read as the reverse complement.
CTTGATTTGTCACCCAAGATATGATCTATCCTGGAGAGTGTTCCATGAGCACTCGAGAAGAAAGTATATATTCTGTTGTTTTTGGATGGAATGTCCTATAAATATCAATGAAGTCCATCTTGTTTAATGTGTCATTTAAAGTTTGTGTTTCCTTATTTATTTCATTTTGGATGATCTGTCCATTGGTGAAAGTGGGATGTTAAAGTCCCCTACTATTATTGTGTTACTGTCTATTTCCCCTTTTATGGCTGTTAGCATTTGCCTTATGTATTGAGGTGCTCCTCTGTTGGGTGCATAAATATTTACAATTGTTATATATTCTTCTTGGATTGATCCCTTGATCATTATGTAGTGTCCTTCTTTGTCTCTTGTAATAGTCTTTATTTTAAAGTCCATTTTGTCTGATATGAGAATTGCTACTGCAGCTTTCTTTTGATTTCCATTTGCATGGAATATCTTTTTCCATCCCCTCACTTTCAGTCTGTATGTGTCCCTAGGTCTGAAATGGGTGTCTTGTAGACAGCATATGTATGGATCTTGTTTTTGTATCCATTCAGCCAGTCTGTGTCTTTTGGTTGGAGCATTTAATCCATTTACATTTAAGGTAATTATCGATATGTATGTTCCTATTACCATTTTTTTATTGTTTTGGGTTTGTTATTGTAGGTCTTTTCCTTCTCTTGTGTTTCCTGCCTAGAGAAGTTCCTTTAGCATTTGTTGTAGAGCTGGTTTGGTGGTGCTGAATTCTCTTAGCTTTTGCTTGTCTGTAAAGGTTTTAATTTCTCTGTCAAATCTGAATGAGATCCTTGCTGGGTAGAGTAATCATGGTTGTAGGTTTTTCCCTTTCATCACTTTAAATATGTCCTGCCACACCCTTCTGGCTTGCAGAGTTTCTGCTGAAAGATCAGCTGTTAACCTTATGGGGATTCTGTTTTATTTGTTGCTTTTCCCTTGCTGCTTTTAATATTTTTTCTTTGTATTTAATTTTGGTAATTTGATTAGTATGTATCTTGGCATGTTTCTCCTTGGATTTATCCTGTATGGGACTCTCTGCACTTCCTGGACTTGATTGACTATTTCCTTTCCCATAGGAGGGAAGTTTTCAACTATAATCTCTTCAAATATTTTCTCAGTCCCTTTCGTTTTCTCTTCTTCTTCTGGGACCCCTATAATTCGAATGTTGGTGTGTTTAATGTTTTCCCAGAGGTCTCTGAGACTGTCCTCAATTCTTTTCGTTCTTTTTTCTTTATTCTGCTCTGTGGTAGTTATTTCCACTATTTTGTCTTCCAGGTCACTTATCCGTTCTTCTGCCTTAGTTATTCTGCTATTGATTCCTTCTAGAGAATTTGTAATTTCATTTATTGTGTTGTTCATCATTGTTCGTTTGCTCTTTAGTTCTTCTAGGTCCCTGTTAAGCGTTTCTTGTATTTTCTCCATTCTATTTCCAAGATTTTGGATCATCTTTACTATCATTACTCTGAATTCTTTTTCAGGTAGACTGCCTATTTCCTCTTCATTTCTTTGGTCTGGTGGGTTTTTACCTGCTCCTTCATCTGCTGTGTGTTTCTCTGTCTTCTCATTTTGCTTAACTTACTGTGTTTGGGGTCTCCGTTTTGCAGGCTGCAGGTTCGTAGTTTCCATTGTTTTTGGTGTCTGCCCCCAGTGGGTAAGGTTGGTTCAGTGGATTGTGTAGGCTTTCTGGTGGAGGGGACTGGTGCCTGTGTTCTGGTGGATGAGGCTGGATCTTGTCTTTCTGGTGGGCAGGACTGTGTCTGTTGATGTGTTTTGGGGTGTCTGTGACCTTATTATGATTTTCGGCACCCTCTCTGCTAATGAGTGGCTTTGTGTTCCTGTCTTGCTAGTTGTTTGGCATGGGGTGTCCAGCACTGTAGCTTGCTGGTCGTCGAGTGGAGCTGGGTCTTAGTGTTGAGATGGAGATCTCTGGGGGAGCTCTTGCTGATTGATATTATGAGGGAACGGGAGGTCTCTGGTGGACCAATGTCCTGAACTCGACTCTCCCACCTCAGTCTCAGGCCTGACAACCGGCCGGAGCACCAAGACCCTGTCAGCCACATGGCTCTCGGCCCTGGTTCTTGCGCTTCCCATTACTCCGCCAGCTCCTGCCTCCGTGCTTCCCTCCCTTTCGGTTTGATCTTTACTTCCCACGCCAGGTGGGGGGCGGAGGACAGTGCAGAGAATGCCAGCGGGCAGTTGCCCCACTGCGTCCTCGTCCACACCACATGCCTGGCTTGCCGGGTCCCTCCCAGTCATGGGGTAGTGTCCACAAAGACAGCCTGACCTCCCGACAGACCCACAGACCTGGCGAGGAGGGAGGGGGTGGAGCAGGCGCGGGCCTACATGTCACCCACCCGCAGCGGCGCCAACCTATTTCATCCTTTTTAGTGGCTGAATAGTATTCTGTTTTATATCTATATATATACCACGTCTTCTATATCCATTCATCTGTTGATGGACATTTAGGTTGCTTCCATGTCTTGGCTATTGTAAATATTACTCTTATATCTTCTTGATGAATTGACTGTTTTATCCATATGTAATGCCCTTTTTTCTCTCTTGTAGTAATTTTTGACTTAAATCTACTGTCTCACATTAGTATAACCAGCCACCCTGGCTCTTTTGGTAACTATATGCATGGAATATCTTTTCCCATCATTTCACTTTCAGTCTATTTTTGTCTTTGCATCTAAAGTGAGTCTCCTGTAAGCAGCACATAGTTGGATCATGTTTTAAAATCCATTCTGCCAATATCTGCCTTTTAATTGATGAGTTTAATCTATTTACATTTAAAGTGATTACTTACAATGATGGATTTACTTCTGCCAATTTGCTATTTGTTTTCTATATTTATTATTATTTTTGTTCTTTAATTCCTCTGATACTGCCACCTTTTTTTTTTTTTTGGATTGATTTTGGTTTCCTTTTTTTTTTCTGTATAATTTTTAGTTCTTTTCTTAGTGGTTACTATGGGGATTAGAGTGAAATTCTAAATTTACGTGACTCTAGACTGAATAAACACAAACTTAGCTTCAACAGCATATGTTGACTCTGCTCCGATACAGCATCATGTCCCCTTTGTGCTGCTGTCATCACTAATTGCATCTATATATGTTGTGTACCCATTAACAGATGTAGAATAATTGTTTTATGCATGTGTCTCCTAAATCATATAGGAAACTAGAAGAGGAGTTATAACCCAACAACACAATAATACTAACTTTTATATTTATTTATATATTTACCTTTCCCAGAGATCTTTATTTCTTTGTGTGACTTTGTGTTACCATCTAGGTTCCTTTCATTTCACCCTGAATTTCCTTTAGAATTTCTTGTAGGGCAGGTCTACTCGTGATGAATTCTCTTAGCTTTTGTTTCTCTGAGAATTTCTTAATTTCTCCTTCTTGAAGGATAATTTTGCTGGACATAAAATTCTTAGTTGACAGGTTTTTTTTCCCCCAGTAATTTAAATATATTATCCCATTACCTACTGGCTTCAATGGTTTCTGAAGAGAAATTGACTGTTAGTCTTATTGAAGAGCGCTTGTACAAGTTGCTTCTCTCTTGCTGCTTTCAGGATTTTCTCTTTGTCTTTGTCTTTGTCTCTTGATAGTTTGATTGTAACATGTTTCAGTGATATCTCTTAGAGTTTATCCTGCTTGGAGTTCATTGAACTTGAGTGTGTAGATTCAAATTTGGGAAATTTCTGGCCATTACTTCTTCAAATATTTTCTGCTTCCTTGCTATCCTACTTCTTCTTCTGGGACTCCATAATGTGGATATTGATACACTTGATGTCTTGTAGGTCTTTTTTTCTTTCTGCTCCTCAGACTGGGTAATTTCAGTTGCCCTATAGTCAAGTTTGCTAATCCTTTCTTCTGCCTCCTCAAATCTGCTGCTAGATCTCTCTAGCAGATTTTTTTTTTTGATGTGGACCATTTTAAAAGTCTTTATTGAATTTGTTACAATATTGTTTCTATTTTATGGTTTTTTTTGGCCACAAGGCATGTGGGATCTTAGCTCCCCAACCAGGGATCAAACCCACACCCCCGTGCATTGGAAGGCAAAGTCTTAACCACTGGACCACCAAGGAAGTCCCTCTAGTGAATTTTTAATTTCAGCTATTGTACTTTTCAGCTCCAGAATTTCCATTTGGTTCCTTTTTTATAATTTCTATCTCTTTATTGGTATTTCCTACTGTTTATGCATTGTTCCCCTGATTGCCCTTAGTTCCTTGTGCATGGTTTCTTTCTGCTTCCTGAGCACATTTAAGACAGCTAAAGTCTTCATCTAGTAAATCCAGTGTCTTGGTTTCTTCAGAGATGTTTATGGCCAGTTGCTTTTTCCCCCCTGTGAATACACCATACTTTTCTGTTGCTTTGTGTGCCATGTAAATTTTTTGTTGAGAACTGGATATTTTGAACATTGCTATGTGGTAATTCTGAAAATCAGCTTCTTCCCCTTCCACAGGGATTGGTGATGTTGCTTGTTGAGGGGTTCAGTCATCTGTATAGTGACTTTTCCAAGGATAGATCATATGTAAGGCATATAACAATTCTCAATAAATTTTAAAGGATTGAAATCATACAAAGTATCTCTTCTGACTACAGTAGAATGAAGCTAGATATCAATAACACAGGAACACTGGAAAATTCACAAATATGTGGAAATTAAACAACATACTCCTAAACAACCAATGGGCCAAAGAAGAAATAGCTAAGCAAATTAGAAAATAATGTGAGATGAGTGAAAACAAAACCACAACATACCAAAACTTACAGCCTGCAGTTAAAATAGTGCTCACAGGGAAATTTATAGCTACAAATGCCTACATTATTAAAAAAAGAAAGATATCAACCGTCTAACTTTTACACCTTAGGAACGAGGAAAAAGAGAGCAAGCCAAACCCAAAGCCAGCAGAAGGAAGAAAATAATGAAGATTAGAGCAGAGATAAATGAAATAGAGAATATAAAAATGATAAAGTCAATGAAACCAAAAGTTGGTTCTTTGAAAAAATCAACAAAACTGACAAACGTTTGCTAGATCAACAAAGGAAAAAACAGAGAAGATGCATATAACTAAAATTAGAAATGAAGGGAGGTCATTATTACCTAACTTATAGAAATAAAAAGGATTAGAAGAGAATACTATGAACAACTGTATGCCAACACATTAGATAATCTGGGGGAATTTGACAAATTCTTGGAAACAGAGAAATTACCAATACTGACTCAAGAAGAAATAGAATATTTCAACAGACCTATAACAAGTAAAGATTGAATCAATAATCAAAAATCTTCCCCCAAAAGAAAGGTCCAGGGCTTCCCTGGTGGCACAGTAGTTATGAATCTGCCTGCCAATGCAGGGGATATGGGTTCGAGCCCTGGTCTGGGGAGATCCCACATGCCACGGAGCAACCAAGCCCGTGTGCTACAACTACTGATCCTGTGCTATAGAGCCCATGAGCCACAACTACTGAGCCCACATGCAACAACTACTGAAGTCCGCGTGCCTGGAGCCCGTGCTCCACAGCAAGAGAAGCCACCGCAATGAGAAGCCCGCGCACCACAACGAAGAGTAGCCCCCACTTGCCACAACTAGAGAAAGCCCATGTGCAGCAGTGAAGACCCAACACAGCCATAAATAAATAAATAAATAAATAAATAAATAAATAAATAAATAAATAAGTTAGTTAGTTAGTTAGTTAGTTAGTTAGTTAGTTAGTTAAAAAAAAAAAACAACCCAGAACCAGATGGCTTCACTGATGAATTGTACCAAACATTTAAATAAGACTTAAACACCAATCATACTTAAACTTTTCCAAAAAACAGAAGAGGGAACACTTCTTAACACATTTTCTGAGGCTACTATTACCTTGATTCCAAAGCCAGATGAATATACCACAAGAAATGAAAACTACAGACCAATATCTCTTATGAATATAGTGTATTACTTTCCTAGGGCTTCCATAACAAAGTACCACAAACTAAGTAGCTTAATACAACACAAATTGTTGTCTCAAAGTTTGGGAAACTAGAAATCCAAAGTCAGTGTCAGCAGGGCCACGCTCCCTCCAAAACTGTAGAGGAATCCTTCCTTGCTCTTCCTAGCCTCCTGTGGTTTGTCAGAAATCTTTGGTGTTCTTTGGTTTGCACTACATAACTTCAGTCTCTGTCTTCATCTTTACCTAGCATTCTCCCTCTGTGTCTCTGTCTTCACATGGCTGTCTTCTTATAAGGACATCAGAAACATTGAATTAGAGGTTCATTCAACTCTAGTATGACCTCATTTTAACTAATTTCATCTGCAATGAGCTCAGTTCCAAATAAGGTCACATTCATAGGTATCTGGGATTAGGACTTCAACATACCTTTTTTTTGAGGGGAACAGAAGTCAATTCATAACATAAAAATTGAGCAAATTGAGTCCAAAAGCACATTAAAGAATTATACCCCAAGACCAAGTGGGATTTATTCTAGGTGTGAGGGTGGCTCAACATAAGAAAATCAATGTAACCCACCATATTAATAGAATGAAGGAACCCCCCCTCCCATATAATCACCTCAATAAATGCAGAGAAAACACTTGACAAAATTCAACACTCTTTCACGATAAAAATGCTCAGCAAACTAGAAATAGAAACTTCCTTAACATGATAGAGGACATTTATGAAAAATCCACAGCTATTAAAAACCAACATCCTACTCAATGGTAAAAGACTTTCCCCCAAAGATAAGAAACAAAACAAGGATACTCCCTTTCAGTACCGCTATTCAACATTGTACTGTATGTCCTAGCCAGAGCAACTATGCAAGAAAAACAAATAAAATGCTTCCAAATTGAAAAGAAAGAAGTAAAACTATCTCGAATTACAGATGATTCTACATATAGAAAATCCCAAAGAATAATAATAAAAAAAAAGTAGAGCTAATAAATAAATTTAGCAAAGTTGCTTGTAGATTAACATACAAAGAGCAGCTGTGTTTCTCTGCATCAATAATGAACAGTCTAAAAGAAAATTAAGAAACAATTCTATTTACAATAGCATCCCTCCAAGATACCTAGGATCTAATTTACCCAAGGAGGTAAAAGACTTGTTTATTGAAAACTACAAAACATTAATGAAAGAAAGTAAAGAAGACCTAAATAAGTGGGAAAATATGCCATATTCTTGAATTGGAAAACAATATTGTTAAGATGGCAATACTCCAGAAGCAAACTACATATTCAATGCAACCCCTATAAAAATTCCAATGGCCTTTTTTTTGCAGAAATGGAAAAGCCACTACTTAAATTCATTAGAATTCGAAAGAATTGCAAGGGTTCCCAAATAACCAACAACAAATAGAAAAAGAAAATCAAATTTGGAAGACTCATACTTCCGGTTTTAAACCTGATCACAAAGCTTCAGTAATCAAAACAGTATTGGTACTAGCATAAGGATAGACACATGTACTTATGGAATAGAAGAATCCAGTAATAAACCTATACATTTATGGCCAATTGACAAGGGTGCTGAGACACTTCAGTATGAGAAAGAAGAGTCTCTTCAACGAATAGTGCAACAACTGGATGTACACACAGGAAATAATAGATTTGGATTCCTACCTCACTCCATGTACAAAAATCAACTCAAAATCAACAGCCAAAGTATGAAAGCTAAAACTATACAACTTTTTGAAAAAAATATAGGGGTAAATCTCTTTGTCCTTGGATTTGGCAAGGCATTCTTAGGTTTGACACCAAAACATGAACACCATAAGAAATAATAACTGGACTTCATCAAAATTTAAAACTTTTGTATATCAAAGGACATCATCAAACAAATAAAAATAAAAGTACAGAGTAGAGAAGATATTTGCAAATCATGTGTTGATAAGTTTAGTATTCATAACATATAAGGAATTCTAACAACTCAACAACAAAGGACAACCCAGTTTAAAAATGGGTAAAGACAGGCTTCCCTGGTTGCACAGTGGTTAAGAATCCGCCTGCCAATGCAGGGGACACGGGTTCGAGCCCTGGTCCGGGAAGATCCCACATGCTGCGGAGCAACTAAGCCTGTGCACCACAACTACTGAGCCTGTGCTCTAGAGCCTGTGAGCCACAACTACTGAGCCTGAGTGCTACAACTACTGAAGCCCGTGCGCCTAGAGCCCATGCTCCACAACAAGAGAAGCCACTGCAAGGGAAAGCCTGCGCACCACAACGAAGAGTAGCTCCCACTCGCCACAACTAGAGAAAGCCCGTGCACAGCAACGAAGACCCAACACAGCCAAAAATAAATAAATAAAATAAATAAAAATTTAAAAAATGGGTAAAGAATCTTAGTAGACGTTTCTCCAAAGAAGTATATAAATGGCCAACATGTACATGAAAAGATGTTCAACATCACTGGTCATTAATGAAATGCAAATCAAAACCATAATGAGATACAACTTCACATCCACGAGGATGGTAACAGCAACAAAAACAACAACAGCAACAATATCAGCAATGAAAAAGAGCAGGCATTGGCAGCGTGTGAATAAATTGGAGCTTTCCTAAAGTGTTGTAAAATGGTGAGACCACTATAGAAAAAGGGTTTGGCAGTTTCTCAAAAAGTTAAACACAGAATTACCACATGATCCAGCAATTTCACTCCTGTATATATAACCAAAAGATATAAAAACATATATCCTCATAGAAACTTGCACATGAAGGTTTATAACAGCATTATTCCTAATAGCCAAACATGGAAATACCTCTAATGTTCATCAGTGGATGAATGGATTAAAAAGTGTGCATATGGGGGCTTCCCTGGTGGCGCAGTGGTTGAGAATCCACCTGCCAATGCAGGGGACACGGGTTCGAGCCCTGGTCTGGGAAGATCCCACATGCCGCGGAGCAACTGGGCCCGTGAGCCACAACTACTGAGCCTGCGCGTCTGGAGCCTGTGCTCCGCAACAAGAGAGGTCGCGACAGTGAGAGGCCCGTGCACCGCGATGAAGAGTGGCCGCCGCTCGCCACAACTAGAGAAAGCCCTCGCACAGAAACGAAGACCCAACACAGCCAAAAATAAATAAATAAATTAATTAATTAAAAAAAAAGGTGTGCATAGGTACAGTGGAATATTATTCAGCCATTAAAGGGAATGAATAGATGAATTATAGATGCTATAATTTGGATGAACCCAAGAACATTATTCTAAATGTAAGTAGCCAGTTACAAAAGATCACATATTGTATGATTCCTTTTATAGGAAGTGTCCAGAATAGCCAAATCCATCGACAGAAAAGACTAGTGGTTGTCAGGGGCTGGGGGTGGGGGAGGAGGAGTGATTACTTAATGGATACGAATGTGATTCTGGGGGGATGAAAATGTTTTTAAACAAGAAAGCGGTAGCGGCTGTGTGGCACTCTGAACGCACTAAACGCCCCAGAATTGTACACTTGAAAATGATTCAGCGTACGTTATATGAACTTCACCGCAGTGAAAGAAAACGTTAGTGACCCATGGGTCATCCTCTGCCTTCATCTAATCATTTTTGCTCAAAAATTACAATTTCTCTTAGATTTTTGACCCTACGTAAACATTGCCATGACCTATTGCTATGTGTTGAAACCTCCCACCCCCGCCATTCTCCCTTCTCCATCTACATAATCTTGTAAAATCAGGTAATAAATGATTGGGACTCTTTTGCCATCTTCCAATCAGTAATGGACAATTACAACTTATCTTTGATGCTACCATTCTCTAGAAATAAGGCTGATAGCACTTAACTGACACAGATACACGTCTGCAAGCAGAGAGACAGGTCACCCGAGTGCTGGCTGGTTTCAGGCACTGTGCCCAGATACTTAGACACGACATCTCATTCCACCTTCACACAAAACCCTGAGATAAATCTGATCCCCAACCCATAAATGTGGCGGTGGCAGTGGAGTCCCGCCGTGGTCACTGCCCAGAGGGGCGTCCAAGGCGGAGGACTGGACGCCCAGGGTGAGGCTGCCCGTCCCCGGGCTGTTCGTGCGCGGCCGCAAAGGGGCCTGGACGGCCCTAGGGGGCGGGAGGAACGGACCCTTTCTCCGGTGAGCAGGTCCCGAGAGCCACCAGCCCACCATCACGACTGCACTCCCTGCGTCCTAAGGACTTTCTGGGGTTGAAACACAGACGCCTCAGGGGAGGCCAGGTTCCCCTGACTTACGCCCCTCTGTCTGCGCACAGGTCAGGTGAGCGCAAAGACCCCGAGCGTCAGCCCCGGCTCCAGGGCCTGAGAGGGGAGGTGGGACGTGGTCAGTGACGCCCTGCTTCCAGCTCAGAGAAGGCCAAGCCTGAGTCACGGGGCGCCCTGCTTGGAGGAGCTGCCTGCAGCACCCCGGTCCCGGAGCCTCCTTGCAGCGCGCGGAGGCTTCCCTTTGACCCACTCCGAGGCTCTCCCACGCCCCGCAGCCTGTGACGGGGGCGGCTGACCCCTGGCCACAGCAGCTCTGATACCCAGCCTCTGCTTGCTCTCATTTCCAGTCTGTCCTGCCTGTCACCGCGGAGCCCTGCCTCTGACCAGCTGCGGTCCCCACAGAAACCCTTGCGGTAGGTCAGCAAGGGGGCCTGGGCTCCACTCTCTTTGATGTGAGTTCCTAAGCATTTACTCCGCTTGGTGCCCAGGTCTTGTTATTGGTTCCCATCTGTGCGGCATCCTTGCTGGAATCAGACCATTCCTTTCCATCCTTTTTTGCTGTCTTTGCGTTGCTGTTTTGCATTGTGCTGACTAAAAGTAGTTTGGTCATAATAACTATAATCACAGAGTAGAACCTGGCATAGGTCCCATGAGCCTGTGGCTGGAGCTGGCCTCCCAGACCAGCGGTTTGTGATTGCCGTGGACCAGCGTCCTCTTGGGCAAACTCTGCTTGGGGTCGGCAGTGACACTGGATGAGATTGTTCTTTCATCTCCAGCTTGTGTCCTGAGAGCCTGGCTTTGGTCCAGAGACAGCGGTTCTCTGTGGTTTCCACCTGCTGGGGCCAGTGGTCAGGGGGAGCTCAAGGCACCATGTTCAAGAGCATCACATTCTTCCGACTGTCGCCAGCTCCTGTGGCTCATGCAAGTCTACATCCCCCGCCCCACCCCGCTTCCAGGAAAACTCCTGCTTCTTATGTGTTCTCTCATTGTAACCTCAGTTCTTGTGCCTGTCATTCTCAGTGACATCACTTCACCAAGGACAACTTGGGCCTTCAGTGGCCCCTCTGGGGAACCTAGATAAAGGTCTTGATGCAGTACCTGACAAGGGTAAACATAATTGGACCAGACCTGTAATAGTTCAGCTAGATCCTACCAAACCATTCCTAAGCTTCCCCCATATTCCTTGAAGCAAGAAGCAAAGGAAGAGATCAAACCTCTGTGGAAGGCCTTACATCCACAGGCTTCTCATATCCTGCGCTAGCCCTCACAACACTCCGTCCTGCAAGCAAAGGAACCAAATGAGTGAGGCTACTGCTTTGTTCAAGGCCTCAGGGCCATCAGCAAAATTGTGATTTCTCATTTCCCAGTGGTGCCCAGATACCATCCTACATCCAGTTCCTCTGGAAGCCACTTGGCCACTGTGGCAAACCTCTGCCCCTTTCAGGGTGCCCCCCGGATCCTGAATCAAGACTTAAAGGATCTAAAGTTCTCTCTTGATTTAGTTCTGGCACAATGTGTACATGATTTCCTACTTTTCTCAGAGAACAAAGCCTGTGAAAAGGGCTCCATTCACTTACTCTCAGCTTTGGAAGAAAAGGGACTTAAAGTTTCGAAAGATAAGTCATCAAATTTTACCAAAACACAGTCCATTATTTAGGGTATGACCTATCTAAAGAGGAAGACTCACTCCTGGTAGACTAAAGACGAGCCACACTTATCCCAGACCCCTCACCAGACGACACTGGGGAGGATTTCTAGGCTTAACTGGATATTGCAGACAATGGGGGCCAAAGTTCTCTAAGATTGTATCATGTCTTTACGAAGTAAGTCCTCAGTGAGGGTCCTTTTCCTCTTGGAGCCAAACATCATCAGGCATTCAGAACCTGAAGAAAGCTCTTCACCAGCCTCCTTCCCTACACATCCTGGCTACAAACTCCCCATTGTCTGTTTGCGGAGAAGCAGTCCGGACAAGCCCTTGGAATTTTAACTCAGCATCCTGGGAACCAGCAAACCCATCACTCACTAGAGACTTGGGCAGAATTGCTCCACTGTAGAGGTCATCAGCTCACTCTGAATGTCTTATCTGAATGGGCTGCTTCTAAGGAATCCCTGAATTTTGAGGTCCCTTTTGAAATAGTCTTCCAACTAGATGGAATTCTGGACTGCTTTTTTTTTTATAAATTTTTTTTTTAAACTTTGGGTTTATTTATTTATTTATTTATTTATGGCTGTGTTGGGTCTTCGTTTCTGTGCGAGGGCTTTCTTTAGTTGCGGCAAGCGGGGGCCACTCTTCATCGCGGTGCACGGACCTCTCACTATCGCGGCCTCTCTTGTTGCGGAGCACAGGCTCCAGGTGTGCAGGCTCAGTAATTGTGGCTCACGGGCCTAGTTGCTCCGCGGCATGTGGGATCCTCCCAGACCAGGGCTCGAACCCGTGTCCCCTGCATTGGCAGGCAGATTCTCAACCACTGCGCCACCAGGGAAGCCTGGACTTCTTCTTTAGTTGTGAATCATGAACCAAGTTGTGAAATGTCACTCTGGATTTTAACTGCTGGGTTTTGTTGTTAACAGTAGATGGTAAGGGGCCTTCCAGTGAAATTTAGGAGCAGTTTTCTCAGATGTCTCTTCCAATAGACAAGACCCCTGAGCTGAAGATCATGAACAGACTGTTTAGGATGACGTTGCGGGGAGGTGGCCTCAGCCGCTGATGATAGGACTGGCTGTAGTGGATGAGTCCTTTGCAATGTTTCGCCATGATCTGTGTGCAGGAAGGCAGAGTCTAGTGTTGGAGGTGAAACCCCTAAATGCGTCGGCCTTCCCTGTTATCAGATCATAGGGTAACTGATGTATCCCTGGAGGAGTAAACCGTGTGCCCGTAGGGCTACTGGAGTGCTCTTGGTCCAAGGAGCTCAGGGTTTCTGAAAACCGCTAGTTTTAATTTAAGAATGCCATGGGTTCTTTCAACCTTTCCAGAATATTTGGGGGGCAAAAGTAGTGTAGTTGCTGGGTGAGGAGTAACACCTTACAGAGTTCTCTCATAATGGTTCCTGTGGACGAAGAATGCTGCCCACCATCAAGCCATCAGCCGCTGCAGCTGCCCCCATCGGAGGGCCCTGAGGGGAGTTCAGGAGGGAGAGAAACAGGATGCTGGCCCTAGATAGTTAAGATGCATATCAGTGGAATAATTTCAATGAGCCCAGACTTTTTGCATCTTCCCAGACATAGGAAAACACGATCATTAACTTGAGATACGTTTTTTTTGTGATTATCAGTAATCTTTTGATGTTCCATTACATGTTTTTGTTTGTTTGTTTGTTTGAGCAAAACCTGACTGTGTATGCTGGTTCCTCCGTTTCCTCTTTGGAATAGCTCCTCAGAGCTACTGAGAGGCTGTCTCCTGGGCTGTAGTCCTCAGTAAGGTCACTGAATAAAACACAACTCACAACTTTTAGGTTGTGCTTTTTTTTTTTTTCGGTCAACATTCCTATAAAATGTGTGCCTTGATGACTTGATATGAAAGTTGGGATACCCCGTGTTGGAAACACAAAATCAAACAATTTTTAGCATCTGTAAGGACTGAAGCTTTTTGGGAAGGAAATGCTTCAACCCATTCTGGAAATATGCATACAATAACTAAAACATTCGAAACCCATGGAAGCCACATAAAATCCATCTGAAGGTATTCAGAGGGCCCTTGAGGCTTTGGTTCTTGGCTGTGTCCCATTGGGATGGTTAATTGTATGTGTGAACCTGACTGGCTACGGGGTGAGCAGAGTAAACATTATTTCTGGGTGTGTCTGTGAGCGTATTAGCATTTGAATGGTAGACTCAGGAAAGTTGATTTCCCTCTCCAGTGTGGGTGGGCACCATCCAATCCCTGCGGGCCTGAATAGAACGGAAGGAGAAGGAAGGAGGAACTTGCCCTTTTTTCTCCCTGCTGAACGGGGACACCCCTGTTCTCCTGCTCCTGGGATTTACACCAGCAGGGCTCAGACAGAATTACACCACTGGCTTCCCTGGGTCTGTAGCTTGCAGACAGCAGATTGTGGAACTTCTCAGCCTCCATAATTTTGTGAGTCAATTCCTCATAATAAAACTTCTTGTGACTTTTCTTATGTCCCCTTCTCCCAGATAAAGAACCAATTATGACAATCTATTGATCAGATTCTAGGTAATTATAAATTTGAATTTAACAACCTTCATAGAGCAATGGGCCGAACACTTGCCACGTGAAAGAGACCAAAGCATATAACCAGCTGAGGTAAGGCCTTGCGTCCCAGGCAAATTCTCTTTTACTGGATCTCCATGTGCCCCTACTGGGTACTAGTTTTTGGGGACCAGGACATTTGGTGCTGCTTGCCTCAGACCAATTCCTCATGAACTTTAGGAAGAGTATTCTCAGACTTGTCTATACACAGAGGCCCTAAATCTAGAAGTCACCAAGGCTGGAAATTCTGAGACATGAGCTCTGAAATGAGGCCACCTTGATTACTCAGGCACTTTCCCTAGAGGAATCAGACTCATTGTGATGTCAACAACCAGAGCGGAGTTCCCAAAGGTGGGACCGTACAAAGAGAAAGGCTCTAAGAGAGTTACCATTACCTCCGGGGAAGCTACGGCCACCCGCCTCCCCTGCCTCCCCACCCCTGGGAACCGCAGGCTGGCGGGGCAGAGGGAGGTGACCACAGTGCTCTAGATTTCGGGTTGGACAGCCATGTACCACTGCTAATACTTGCTGTGCTTGGATCAATGAAACAGGCCAAGCAGGACACACGACATGTCACCTTGAAGAAAAAGCTATTTGTCGCTTTAGGGTTAATCCTCATGGTCTACGGGACTTTTTTCTCTCGGCCTAGGTGGGGCAGTTGGTGTTCCTAGTTCAAAGCAACCTACAGGGACTCCTGATGGCTCTTGTTTTCGTTGTGGTCATGACATTCTATCCAGCCTCACAGGCTTCCGTGCAGCTGCTCCCTCATCAGGTCAGATGATTGCCATGACGGTACAACAGCTAGAAGAAAAAATAAATCTCATGATATGATTGATGATGGAGACAGCTAGAGGGTCCCCAAGCTGTGAGGATCTGGATCCCTAACCTTCCCTGAACTGATCGGCTTCCCACAGGTGAGAGAGAGACCCAAGTGGGAGGGGGACCGAGAGACTAAATACACAAATGGACAAGGGTCAGGCCATTTGTGACAGCCTCTGGCTCACCACCTCTGCAGCAGTCAGCCCGGAATAATCAGGACTTGGTCAGTGGCTGCCAGCTTCCCTATTATGATTATTATTTTTTGCTTCCACTTCCAACTTAGGACCAGCCAGAGAAACTCAGATGTGCCCCCTAGAGCCCGGTCTGCTCCACAAACATAAGGGGTCCCAATTCTAGTCAGCCACCTGCAGCTCCCCAGGGCACCTGCCTGAAGCCTTCCCTTTTCACTCCAAAGGTTTCTCACTCATCTGCCTGCCTCTGAGTCTCTACCGAACACAGGTGAGGGTGACTGACACGCTTGCTACAGCAAGACCCAGATAAATAGCCTCTGTTTGCTCTCATTTGGGGGATCTTCATTTATTTCCACTGACAAACTGGACTTATGTAGATTGTGAAGCTGTCTGAAAAAGAAGGATGCTAAAAATTGAAACTGGAGTGACCTTTCCCAAGCCTGTACTTACTTAGATCAGCGCCCCACCCTGCTTCAGAGCCTTCATTGGCTCCCCCGCCCCCGCTCTTCTTAACCATCTTGATTGGCTTCCAGCCTCTCACCCTTACACTGGTAACCAAACCGACCTTTTATTTTCTGGACTGTGCCTTGCTTTCTTTTCCTTCCTGGCTTTGGGACAGGCAGTTTCTTCTACCTGGAATTCTCCCCTATTTCTCTCTTGAACTGGATACATCCTCACTACCCCTCAGGTCTCCACACGGACATCACTTTCTCTGGCCAGCTCTCCTCCACGCCTGCCTGTGTTAATTGCTCCTCCTATTGTTACCATAATGCACCATTTTCCCACTGATTATTTGGTTGTGTTCACCATTAAACTGTAAGCTGAATTATAGTGGTCATATACCACACCAAGCCTAATCCCATCGACCCTCACAGTAGTTTTGCAATTCCTTATCTAGATAATCTGAACATATCTGAAACTTTTCCTCTGAAGAAATTATTTCTAGAATTATTTTCTATCAGTATGGGATCTAATGCTTTGCTGATTACATAGTACCACCAACTGACTGTACAGTTTAACTTTTCCATGATCTTATTTGTCATAACTAACCTAGGAAGGCAGTCGTCTACAAAGTGTTTTGTATTTTAGCTTTATTATTATATTAAAATCATAGAATCTCAGGGTAGAAGTGACTTCAAGAGCAAGCTCCATCTAGTACATTCCTTTGTGTTGGTTCACTCTTTACTCTCTCTCACCCATGTTCATGGCTTTGTAACTGAGCGGGACCCTATGGGGTCTTCCCGGGACAGACCCCTCCCCCATATCCTCTGCTGCAGCTCCTCTCTGAAGTACCTGGATAACAGTATCTGATGCATGCTTCCTGAGTTGTTTTACAGATGCTAAAACCACCACCAAGTGGAAGAAATTAACTACCTTATGACCATGAGCATGTAGCCCCCAGACCTCCTGGAGCCTAAGGATTGATAAGGTGAACCCCTGTGACACCACCTTGGTACCCCATCATCAATCAGTCAGAGAATTGTGCACGAGCTGGTCACAGACCCTGCGACCCACCCCCTCTCCCTCACCCGGCCTTTAAAAATGCTTTGCTGAAACCCTTCAGGGAGTTCGGGTTTTTTTTTTTTTTTTTTTCACATAGGTATTTGTTTAACTTTATTAGAAACTATCAACATGTTTTCCAGGATGATTATTCCATTTTGCATTCTTACAAGCAATGTAGGAGAGTTCCAGTTGCTATAGATCTTTTTTTTTTTTTTTAAACATCTTTATTGGAGTATAATTGCTTTACAATGGTGTGTTAGTTTCTGCTTTATAACAAAGTGAATCAGTTATACATATACATATGTTCCCATATCTCTTCTCTCTTGCATCTCCCTCCCTCCCACCCTCCCTATCCCACCCCTCTAGGTGGTCACAAAGCACCGAGCTGATCTCCCTGTGCTATGCGGCTTCCCACCTGCTAGCTATTTTACATTTGGTAGTGTGTATATGTCCATTGAGCACTAGCTGCCCTGGACTCCTTGTGTGGTGCCTGCAATAAATGCTGCACTTTCCTTCACCGCAACCCACTGTCAGTAGATTGGCTTTGCTGTGCGCAGGCCAGCTGACCCAAGTTTGGTTCAGTAACAGCTTCAATTATTATCTGTATTATGGTGACTTTATATTTCTCACCCAGACCTGCATTCTTAGATCCAGACCTGTATTTCCAACTATTTGATTTTAGCATCTAGAGGTCTCAACAGCCATCTTCAACATTGTCAAGACCAAACTTGTGATCCCTTCATCCTCTTTCCAGTGTTTCCACTATCTGTCCTCACTGCCCTCATTCTTGACACTTCACTCACAGCCCTGTCCAAACTGTCAGGTCTGGTTCACTTCACTTCCTGAATACCTCTTGGAGCTATCTGCTCTTCTTCATCTCCAGGGCTACCCGCCAAATCTCGGTTCCAAATGGCCATCGTCTTCCCCCTGCACGTCCCCGGCACTCTCCTCTGATTCCCACACCTGCTCTCCTCCACACTAGAGCCAGCTGTGCTCTCCAAAAGCAAATCTGATCCTGTCATCCCACGCACTGAAAACACTTCATTGGCTTCTCATTGGTCTTATTATTATTATTTTTTTAATTATTATTTTTGGCTGTGTTGGGTCTTCGTTTCTGTGCGAGGGCTTTCTCTAGTTGTGGCAAGCGGGGGCCACTCTTCATCGCGGTGCGCGGGCCTCTCACTATCGCAGCCTCTCTTGTTGCGGAGCACAGGCTCTAGAGTGCAGGCTCAGTAGTTGTGGCTCACGAGCCTAGTTGCTCCGCGGCATGTGGGATCTTCCCAGACCAGGGCTCGAACCCGTGTCCCCTGCATTGGCAGGCAGATTCTCAACCACTGCGCCACCAGGGAAGCCCCATTGGTCTTAAAAAGACCAAAATGGTTTACTGATCTGGCTCCTAGCTTCCCCTCATAATGTTTTTTCTTCCTGTGACCTGACCTGTAATTCAGTCATTCTGGTTTCCTTGGTCAGCCTGTGCCACTCCCGCTCCAGGCACCGGGCTTGGCAGGGCTGTTCCCACTGCCTGGACTCATCTCCCCTCACCACTTCTCTCTGCCTTGATCCACTCAGGCCTCCTTGTCCTTCTGACCTCAGGTTGCCACTGCATCAAGATTGCTCAGCCGGATCAGGTCTCTGGGCTGTAGATACCTGGAGAGCCTACCTTCTTCAGGAGTGTTTACTCAGTTGGTAATTAAACTTTCACTGTGTACTTATTTCTCTAATGATGATCTCCCTCACTGTTCTCTAAGCTCTGTGAAAGCAGGGATGGAGCTGCTTTTGTTTTCTGCTCATCACTGTCTCCTTGGCGTCTAGTAGACACACAAATAAATGTAGAACCAAGGTGAGAAAGGCAAGATCACATGTCAGGGGTTCACAAAGAATATCATCTCCCCTCTCCATAGAAATTTCAGTGGTTTTGGATTAACCGTAGCAATTAATTTTATTGTAGGTGAGCGTGGACAGTTGTCTCTGTGTGTTGCCAGATGCAGTTGCAGAGGGTGCCTACGAGGCCTGGAAATCCAGCCCACTCTGCTAGCCGAGCTCTGCCCAGAGGAAGGGACACTCCTTTCTCTTTCTTTCTTTGTCTGGAAGCTGGGTGGGGCCCTCAGGGCAGCACACGCCCAAGGACTCCCCCTGTGGGCCAACATGTCAGGCTCTGGGGCCAGTTTAAGATTTTTCTCTGTTCTGTGGTCACCCAGATTGCTCTTTTTATGGTGGACAATTATTTTTGCAAAAGCTGATGCTGATTATAGAAGGAACCAGATGAGAGAGTAGGAAAAGTCCAGCACATCTTTAGAGCCAACTGAACCTAAAATCAAAGCATCTGTACTTGTACTGACACCAAGTAGGTTGAGAAGAAGCAGAACAAACTTGTTTGTGCTATGACGTGCCCAGCATATGTCCTCAGGTCTAACTTCTGATTTTGAATGATTTGATGACTGAGTCCCTCTGGGTGATATTGCTCATTCCTCTGTCATGGGGAGGGACAGTCCTTTCTACATCAAAGCCGTTGATTGTAGTTTTAAATGTCATTTGTTACATATCCACGCATGCTGAAGTGTTTAGCAACATTAGCGACATAGTAGACCAATGTCTGCAATTTCCTTTGAATGCATCCAAAAAACAAAAAAAAGATGGAACAAGAGTTGAATAGTTGATTCACATTAGCCAAAACATGGAAACAACCTAAATGTCCATCAGCAGATGAATGGATAAAGAAGATGTGGTATATATATACAGTGGAATATTACTCAGCTATTAAAAAGGGTGAAATAATGCCATTTGCAGCAACATGGATGGACCTAGAGATTATCATACTAAGTGAAGTAAGTCAGAAAGAGAAAGACAAATACCATATGATATCACTTATATGTGGAATCTGAAATATACCACAAATGAACCTATCTATGAAACAGAAACAGACTCACAGACGTAGAGAACAGACTTGGGGTTGCCAAGGGGGAGGGAGGTGAGGGAGGGAAGGACTGGGAGTTTGGGATTAGCAGATGCAAACTGTTGTATATAGGATGGATAAACAACAAGGTCCTCCTGTAGAGCACAGGAAACTATATTCAATACCCTGTGATAAACCATCATGGAAAAGTATATAAAAAAAGAATGTCTGTACGTGTAGAACTGAGTCACTTTGCTGTACAGCAGAGATTGGCACAGCATTGTAAATCAACTATACTTCAATGAAAAAATAGAAGAATTGAAAGAGATG